>NC_141691.1:1580438598-1580471098 GCF_964263255.1 Lissotriton vulgaris
ACAGATGGTCACATTGGTGTCTAGAATGAGGTTTGGATCCTGTGTGGGGCAGAAGTAGTATTTATACTAAATTTACTTTCGGAGTTAGAATGGGCGAGGTTGGCCTATTTATATGGCTTCAGGTCAGCCATTTTGGCAGGCCACACAATGCTCAATGGGGTACCGGCGGGGGAGCATCCAATGGTCTGTAGACTACTAAGGGGAGCTTAAATGCCTGGTGGATTCCCAGGATTATGCAGGTAGTGGGCATAGATACATCTTTGGGGCAGATTCAAAGAAAGGGACTACAGCCTCTAATGAGTTACCTCGGGGGGGGGGGGAGGGGGGGGGGGGAGTCAATCAGAAGAAAATCAACGCAGTGGACTTGTACTCAGATTCTACAGTTAAGAAGTTTTATTTCAAACTAGTGATGCGGGCTGCTTCACTGGCCATTAGTACACTAACATGCATTTTTTGACCCTATGGTCTGGACTTAAGATCAAACATTTTAGCTTCTGGGAAGGAAAGTTTCAATTCTATCTACAAGGAGGGGAGTATTATCCCACGCAATAGGTGTGGAGGTTTCCTACCTTCTATCCAGAAGCAAGGCTATCAACGTATGGCATAAGTATTAAGTGCATATATGCAAGGTTATGAGATAGGCATTGATGTCAATAATTATACTATGCCATAAAGTATTGGAGACAGAGGGATTACACCTGTTTGCCTTTTGTAGGGTCAGAACGGAAATACACATGGATAAACAGGGGGGAGGGAGTAGAGAGAGACAGAGAGAGCTTTCTCCCTGGGGTTTGTTTTATGGGCAACAAAAGAATCAGATTTGCTGCATAGTGTTCAAGTTCTATTGGAGTCCCTGGACTTGTAGGCCATACTAGTATGTCATAAATATTAGCCATATTGGGCAGCTGAGCAAATAAAGTTTCAGTATCCTTAATAGAATTTAAACTTTCCTTCACAATGGCTAATAAATGTATATTTCATTGGAGTAAGTTTTCAAACCTTGTTGGGATTTGAATATAACCAAACCTTATGAGCCAAGTTCTTATGATAGAATAATGTTAGATTTTTTTTATAGGCCCTTTTTTGAAAGAGATCTTAAGTATTTACATAATAATTCCCCTTCAACAATTCTTTTGGACTAAATCAATACACCATCTCTTAATTTAAATAAGCAGAATTCTGACTATCAAAGTGCTTCTCTTAAAGTATTGATATTCAGTCACCAATTATAAGTACGACTTAATATCAGTAACAGTAAATTGGTTATAGAAACATGGGAGACCCACCTATTTTAAGCAAAGGCCAATCCTTTTTATGACTAAACATGTTGTTAATATAGATGCAACTTAATGAAATCTCAGCATAAAGTCAAGGCAAGCTGCGTTTGATCAAACTAGTGACACAAATGTAGTAATGGACTGGAATTCACAAACATAAGGGTCAGAGTGAAACAGAAAAAACTGGAAAAAGTAGTCAACATTATCCAGGGTAAAATAAAATAATGTAAGAGAAAAAAAGAACGATTCCAATGTACATTGCTTACCCAACATACGAATGTACAATGCAGTTTGATCCGAGCTGTCATATGAAATTGCCCCTCGTCTCTGAAAGAATTAAATAAGAAACCATTAGAACCCTAAACTTGAAGAATGTATTCAATGCACAGAATCTTCCATTTGATAGCGTACAACAAAAAAATAGATTACATTGACATAATGTTTATGCAGAAATATTAACTTAAGACTACATTATTGCTCCATAAATGAACATTCAAATACTACATTCACCACTCTGCATAAGACTTTGAACTATTTACCATCGCTCACACAGATTTGTTTCAAGAGGTAGGTTTTCATGAGTGTTTGCATCCAGGGCTCTGTGGAGCCCACAACTCAAACTTGGTGGGTAATAAGATTATGCAAAATCATTCTAGACCAAGTGTATTTCAATTGTTTTACCATATGTATTCCACCCGGTTAAGCCTTTGTTCATTCATATGATGCTGCTAAATGGTGAAACTTTACCCATCAAACTTCACTTTTTGTACCACACTTCATAATTACATGGTTTCCAAAATCAACATTGAAGGATGGATGGGTCAGTATAGGTAGACTAGGTATGTCAGTATTTGGCCCAGATATCAGGAACTCTTCACCTGTGCCATCTCTTCAACCACTTACTTCTCAGAACGAGCTGTTTTGCTGTGTCTTCTCTGCCTCTGATTTCCTTTAGATTTTAATCTGGTCTTAGTATAAAGAAGTATGCAAGCACATGTGTCATTCAAGTGACAAAAATCCATAAAGCGTGCCTTCGTAGTGACTCCACTACTGTTAGTCTTTGGGTTGTTTCCTCTTACCTATGTATGTAATAGGAGGAAGGCTGCAACATAATGGCAGGATTATAAACTGCTTGTAAATCTGAAGTTTTTCCAAGAAGGTACTGTACACATTCCCTTCCGTGTCTTTATTTATTTATTTATTTATTTATTGACATTTGTAGAGCGCGGCGAATACCCGTGGGCGTCTCGGCGCTAGTTAAGGGATGGATCAGCAACTGGGGTAAAGAAGATATACAAGGCTATTGGTCAAATAACCACGTCTTTAGCTGTTTGCGGAATGTGAACAGGGAGGGACTTGCTCGGATATGTGCAGGAAGGGTGTTCCAGAGTCTAGGGGCGGCAACCAGGAAACGCCTGTCGCCCCAGGTGACTGTTCTAGTGCAAGGCACAGCCAAGAAGTTCTGAATAGAGGAACGAAGAGATCGGGTTGGGACATGATGGAGAAGATTCTGTTTGAGAAAGTGGGGACCTTGATTATTGAGTGACTTGTAAACAATACACAGCGATTTGAATTTGATACGGCTGCGTATCGGGAGCCAATGGAGATCCCTAATGATGTTTGTAACTGGTGCGAACTTGGGGATCCCAGCCAGCATTCGTGCGGCTGCATTTTGGATTGACTGCATCTTATTTGTCACTCGGACTTGGGCATTTAAGAATAGAGCGTTACAATAGTCCAAGGAGGACAGGACTAGTGAGCTGACCAGTGTTTTCCCGGCCGTGTTCGGTAGGAAAGGTAGTATTTTCCTAATCATTCTCAATTTCATATGAGCTGAAGCCGCAGTTTTATTCGCATGTGCCATAAAATTGAGGCCAGCATCGAAGATGACGCCTAGATTTCTCACTCTGCTAGCTGGACTGGGCGGGGGACCGAAAGATGGTGGCCACCAGACAGGTGACCAGCCCGGGGAGAGGTGACCGAAGATGACCACTTCAGTTTTCTTTAGGTGGTCACAAGCATGTTACCTCTGGTAAGGCTCTTTTTGGTGGATTCTCTCACTGACTATTTCTCATTCCTTGAATCCTCCTATGCACCAGACTGGATCTGGAATCTTTTGCCTTAGCTTCACATGTTGATCAATGTCAGAGTCAGCTCCCTCCCCTACACCCTTACCACTGCATTGATTCTAGATGCAAAAAGAGAGCTGCATATAGCTGTGCAAACCGTTCACAGATTTATGGGACCTCTGACGTGGAGCAACTGACAACCGAGGATGTACTGTGTATACTTAGGTTGGGAACTTAGCATGGAGAGGCCACTTCACTGCTTGCTGCATTGCGACAAGGAGGCAGTGTTCATCAGTATCTGGATTGACCTGACTGACAGAAGGCAGAAAAGTCTTATGGGCCAGTCATGTGGCATGCAGCTCCGAAAGATTTTTTTGATGCCACTACTCTATCGGAGACCAGAGTCCTCAGATCTCCATATCATCACTCTGTACCTTTTTGCCCCATTTCCCTATACTCAAGCATCAATTAGGATGCACAGCAAGATGGCCGCACTGTAGTGCCGCTCCGCCGGCCGTCCCATCTATCCTTTATTTATCCTGTTCATTAACTGGCATCCACACCCCAAACTGTGAGGCGGCATTACTTGCACCCCTGTGGTGCAGCACGAAGATGGGAAACTGGACCGGACGAGGTATAGAAGTTACTTCTGGCCACCTGACTGGACATTGGAGCGTTGGGCCCCTGCTAAAATGGCGGTGCCGGAATCAAAGTAAGCAGTAACTTCGGCTTATCCGGAGATTTATTCGCCGCACGGATTTATTTACGTATCAGACTGTGTTTCACATAATTGCTGCAACACTAAGCTGGGAAACGGGACCAGACTAGGTATGCAAGCTACTTCTGGCCACCGACAGGACCTTGAAGTGCTGGGCCCCTGCTAAAATGGCAGCGCAGGAATAAAAGTAAGCAGTAACATCGGGGCATCCAGGGATTTACTCGCCGCACGGATTTACATATCGGACCGCGTTTCACGTAATTGCTGCGGCAGTGGAGTTTGCAAAAGCTTGTGTAGCATAGGCGAGATGTGTGCCCGACTGAGCAGAGACTGAATATTGCTGATAGCTCATCGGCGCGGGCGCGCACTACGGCCTACCTCAGAGGCTCCGACATGGTGTGGCGGCTAAGTAAGCTTGGGTGCTACTAATTGATTACAGTGCCTATGCATGAGACATTCTTTGTTTGTGCCACAACAGCCACCGGTGTTTAACTCCTGTTTGATGCCATCTGTGGCGTTTGCTGGTCTTTCCTTTGGAGTATTGAACATATGTGTTGAGCGCCTGACGCGTTCAAATTATAATTGGCTCACTGGTCGCTGTTTGCCATTCGCCCCTTGAGAGTACAGCACAACGTGGGGTTTTACTGTTATAAGCGTGGTTAGGTCACTGCAATCCTCTAAAATGGGCAAGCCAGACAAGAATCAGCCACGACTCAATTTTGAATTGCGCAAAAATAGGAAAGCAGGGCAATCTGTGGCTTCAGACTGAGCTCGATGCTGCTAGTGAACCACCAACTGCACTGGAAAAAACACATACATGTTGTAAATAAACGGCGATTGGGTTAAGCATTAGCAGAAGACATGCTGTGTTTGACCATTATCGTAGCAAACATACCGACTCCATTTTGCATCTGTAGCGGCCATTTTGTATGCCATACATCGCCATGTGCTTTGTCCTACCTCCTTGTTAACTGCGCCTGAAGTCTGCTCGGCAACAGACTATATTTAGCATCCCCAGCTTCTAGCATGTCCAGACATGCTCAGTAGGGTCTACGGCCGTTCCTAATTAGTTCCAGATAGGAATGCGTTTACTAGTTTCCGAAGACTGTTAACTCCGCCCACTTATTGATTGTGCCTTCCAATATGTCCTTGTATGGTCATGAAACTGCTCGTGTTCTGTACCGCCTTCTTTTGAGCCCCCTCATTGTGTATAAAAGGGGCCATGTGCTTTAGTTCGGTGTGCTACTCTATACAATACTGAAGTGTGCTGTGTGGACTTTAGTACCACCTTTAAAGGTTTAATAAACTTTGCTTTTGTATTTTCCAGTTTCATTGCCAACTTCTTCCTATGGTCTGAAGACTCCGTGCAGAGAAGGGCGAACCCCTTGCACTAAGTAGGCCTAGCTGAGGTTTGCTTACAACAAATTGGCACCCTACACGTGGGGCTCATCGGCGACTCGGATGCCCGAAGGAGTGGTCGTGACGAAGGATTGGAATCTCGCTGCGGACGCGATCGCATGACAGAAGAGACCCGAGTCTTGGCATCCAAGGAGTTTTTTCCTTTCTTTCCGATCTGACCATCCAGGTGGTGACGGTCCTCGAATGAGATCTCTTCTGTTGGCTTGCCGTGCAGTGGCCGTTTGGTCGAATTTAGAACTTGGCAGTTGGAATCTGGACGCCCTGTGATTGGTAAGAACCGTTGTACGGTACTTGCTGTGGGTTTTGGAAGCCTAGGATTGGCAAAGCAGTTTTAGGATACGCTTTCTGTGGCAATTTTGGTTTGGTATGACTAGTCAATGATGTGTATGTGTAAGTAAAATATATGCGTTGCAATACATATAGGCAGGTAATGAGGAGATTTCTCTACAATGCGATTTTGATATGAACAGCACAACGTATTACAGATACCTTAAGTACTACTTTGATTATAATACTGCATATTTTGCACTATTTTTGGCATGCCTGCTCTTAGCGCACTTTGTAGGATGTGCTGCTTTTGTGGAAATAACCGGTTAAGTCTTGAGGAATCGCAGCCGGCTCCCCCAGAGGGGATGCCTCAAAGTTATGTACCTAAAGTATGGTCTTTCTGCTATAATGTACAGCACATTGTGGAGGAAATACACGCAAAAGGATCCTGAGTTTTGTTGGCCAAAGTATGGGTCGTTTGATATGCAAATGATTGAGTATGTGGAACAGTGTATGTTTGAGCGAAAATCTAGACAAGATATGTTTGAGTGTGTACGAATGTGGGTGAAAGAAGTACATGAGCGTGAGAAACGTGAGCAAGTGCTGATTGAAAAAGAGCAACAGAAGAATGTGTATGAAAAAGCACAAGAACTAAGAAAGAAGGAGGCGAAAGAATTGGAAGAGAGACAGGAGAAGGAGCGCAGATTACAGATATCTGGCCAATATGCTGGTCGACAAACTCTTTATCCTGTCCTTAATAAACCGCAAGATGATTTTTCCTTGTTAGATCGTCCTCCACCTCCGTATGCCGTTCCGTCCGCTCCATCTGGCGAAGATGAGGATTCTGGTGCGGATAAAACGAAACCTGATACCCGCTCAATGATGTCGGCCGACCGCGCGGCCGAACTTAGAAAGACTGCCTGTCAAGCACTTCAGGATACTGTCACTGTTTCTAGTATCTTAAATACTTTAAAAAGGATGGCAAGAGAGAAAGCAATTATATTTTACTGAGCATTTTGCAGAAGAAGTTGTTGAAATGTTCCGAAAAGTTTCTGACCTTCTCGAACCGGATGATGTGGCAACCGATTGTAAGCAACTGCGTAAATGTCTTTTTACTCTTCCCCAGGTGACTGATATGATCAGGTGGCTGTTTAAACTTCGAACTGATGTGCTTAGTCTAGTCTACGGGAGGAGAAACTGAAAGCTAAAGCAGATGGACGGACGGGATTGGTCGACAGGAAACAATCATCTATTTTTTAAACAGATAAGACCGCGATAGTGCATGCAAAGCCTATGCGAGAGGCCACGCCTTTATATGTTCCTCCTAAAGGAATGGGTACAAGTGACGATACATTTTCTGTAGATGCTAAAGGTTACTTTATTGATAATTGGGTGTATACTCCCTGAAATAGGGCAGATGTTATGGCACTTAAAGCTGCATTGCCGGATCCGCTTAAAAATCCAGCTGCTTTCTATGAGGAAGTTGAGGGGGCCACAAATTCCTGTACCATGACATTAGCTGACATTGATTTATTCTTCGGGCTAATATTGTGGAGATCCGTGCGTAAAGTTGATGATCGCGCACCGTATGGGGCATTATGGAAGGAGATCGAGAGGGAAGATGAGGATAGGGAACCAGCGAAAAAGCCATGTCAGTTGATTTTAGATCTTCCCGGTGCAATATTAACTAAGTTGAAAACGATTATTCCCCCTAAAAAGATTGATTGGACTATCCTAGCATCTTGTAAGCAAAAGACAGATGAATCAGTTTCAGATTTCTTTACGCGTTTCGAGGAAGCTTTTCATGATTTTAGTGGTCAGTCGCTAACAGACGATACGGGCCGACATATGTTCGTAGATAAGTATGTTACAAATCTATTACCAGGAGTGGCTAGCCGCTTGAAAGCTAGTGAAAGCTCTTGGACTACCGCTTCTCCGGCATCCGTCCGGACGATGGCTCAGTATTACGAGCATCAGGAATTAGAAGTGAAAGGTAGCGACGATAAAAAGTCTAAAGAATTAAAAACAAAGGTTATGTTATCTCAGGTTTATGGTCCACCTCCTAGAGGTAACGATAGAGGCAGACAAGGATTTTATAGTTCCTCTTACACCAGTTTGAATTTGGCCGTTGATCAATGCGCGTATGGTAAAAAGAAATTTGGCCATTGGGCAGATGAGTGTCAGTTGCGCTCACAGCGCTATGTCCGTGGCTCAATGAGAAATCGCGCGGGAAATTTAGGACCCAGAGGCGCTATGAACGATCGTGCTAGGTTTGATTCTAATGTGCGGGAACAAAATGGGTTCAACACTTTGATAGGTGCAGCCAATACCAGATGTCGGATTATGTGCAGCCTGATTTGAATGATTCACAAAAGGGGGAGGTGATGAACAGAGTGTCTGAATTAAGCAGACCACTCTTACCCAGTCCAAAGATCAGGGCTTAATCCATCACCGTTTTTTAGCTCACTGCACCATCCCAGCTCAGAACTTGGCTATATGCAAATATATTAACTTGGTAGTTTAGTCTGCCCTGTTCCCATGATGCACTGGGCCAGGGACAGACTGATTTGCATATTGCCAGGTTCTGAGCTGGGATGGTGCAGTGAGATAAATAACGCTGATGGATCAAGCCCTGATCTTTGGACTGGGTAAGAGTGGTCTGCTTAATTCAGACACTCTGTTCATCACCACCCCCTTTTCTGAATCGTTTTTGGCCACTATAGGTGTGGCAGGGTATACTCAGACATGAGTACCTTTCTCACTGCACCATCAGGATTCAAGCAAGCCGGGCCGAAGACGGCTGAAATGCCAGAAACCGGTCCCCGGTAGCTTGTCTCCTTTCTGGTGAAGAATTGGCTTGGTAGTTTAGTCTGCCCTGTTCCCATGATGCACTGGGCCAGGGACAGACTGATTTGCATATAGCCAGGTTCTGAGCTGGGATGGTGCAGTGAGATAAATAACGGTGATGGATCAAGCCCTGATCTTTGGACTGGGTAAGAGTGGTCTGCTTAATTCAGACACTCTGTTCATCACCACCCCCTTTTCTGAATCATTGATTTGAATGATTCTGCATAGGATTGCATAGGATGGGGTAAGGAATCAGCTGAAGTTCCAGTAGATCAGAGGGGTCCTTATGTTACAGCACATGTTTTGGGTTCTACTGATCAGTTTCTGGTTGATACAGGAGCTACTCATAGCGCTTTGTCTAAACAATTGGTTCCGAGGGCTCCCCTGTCTGGCTTAACGATTACATCGATAGGGTTCGATGGAACACCTTCCCTTAGCCCATTGTCACAACCACTTGCATTCCATGTCGATAAGTTTGCTGCTCCATGTCCGTTTTTGCTCTCCCCAAATACACCAGACAATATTGTGGGTCTTGATATGCTCAAGTATTTCAGAGCCACAATAAGATGTTCCCCTGAAGGAGTGCGTGTGATTTTGAATGATAATTACCCAGTAACAGACAAGAGTTTGCATTGTTCAAGAGGATACTTCATTAGCCTCCCTACCTAAAACTTTGTGGGCTACTTCAGGTACTGATGTGGGACAGATTGTTATTCCACCGGTGCACATTAGTGTAAAGGAGGGAGCTGTGTTGCCACGTTTGCCTCAATATCTAATTTCACAGGAGGGTGAGGAAGCACTCATACGAATTGTACAAGATCTTATTGAAGTTGGGGTTGCTGAAGAAGTTCCATTTAACATTTGTAACAGTCCGATCCTCCCAATTTTGAAGAAAGATACTGATACTAGGATTTATCGTTTTATAATTGACCTACGGGAAGTGAATAGGATAGTGGTGCCACAATATCCAGTGGTTTTTGACATCACAACACTTCTTAATTTAGTTCCACCTACTGCAACTACGTTCTCTGTATAGACTTGAAGAACGCCTTCTTTTCGATCCCTATTCATCCTGATAGCCGATATCTGTTCGGTTTCACTTTGAATAGTCTATCGTTCAGATTTTGTAGAGTTCCTCAAGGCTATACTGAGAGTCCTAGTATTTACAGCCAAGCACTGAAAAGACAGCTTGACTCTTTTGTTCCACCCGAGGGTGTGGCGCTCATACAGTATGTCGATATTTTGTTGTACAAAAGGGGGTGGTGATGGACGGAGCATCTGAATCAAACACTTTCACCCACTCAAAAGATCTGGGTTTAATCCATCACCGTTCTTTAGCTCACTCTGCCACCCGGGTTCAGACATGGCTATATGGCTATATGCAAATCAGACTGACCCTGTGCCTCATGGGAACAGTCCAGCCCGATCTGCCAAGCCATGTCTTCCCTGGACCGGAAACAAGCTTCTGAGGACTGGTTTCTGGCATTCCAGCCGTCTTCAGCCCGGCTTGCTTGAATCCAGTGGCAAAGTGAGCAAGGGACTCACATCTGAGCATACCCTGCCAGACTTATGGCGGCCAAAAGCGGTACAAAAGGGGGTGGTGATGGACGGATTATCTGAATCAATCAAACACTCACACCCACTCAAAAGCTTGTTTCCGGTCCGGGGAAGACATGGCTTGGCAGTTCGGGCTGGACTGTTCCCATGAGGCACAGGGTCAGACTGATTTGCATATAGCCATCGACCGGACAATATTTCAACGCCATATATCTTCACCAACACAAGAGACTCAGTCAATGCTGAACATTTTGTTATTTCTGTTACTCAAACACAAGCAGAACTATGTGTACAGAGCATTGGACATATCCCTGTTGGGATCAGCGACTGTATTACTGTTTTGAATATAGATGTGTTAAATAATAGTACCTTTTTAGCTTCGCACAACACCTATTTTGTGTGTGGGAATCGTGGATATTATCGATTGCCAGCTGGTTGGACAGGGATTTGTTACGTATCATTTTTGTTGCCCCCTGTGTTTCTGGCACCTCCATTGTATCATGTAAATTGATATAAGAGAACCTTGAATACTGATAACTTAGACCAAACGGACACTAGTCTACAACAATATATAGATTTTAATTTAGGATTGTTCTTTTTTGTGGGTGCTGCATTAAATAGCAGAAAAGTGCGACGATTAACTAGAGTTGTAGAAGCCGTTACAGATCAAACAGCTGCAGCTCTAGGAAACCTCACTGAAGAATTGCAAATTTCTAGAATTGTGGCTTTACAGAACCGAATGGTTCTGGACGTCATGCTAGCAGATCGAGGTGGTGCATGTCGCGTTATAGGTAGTAGTTGTTGCATGTTTATTCCAGATCACACACCATCAGTGTATAAAGCGATTAATAAACTTCATAAAATCGCTGCAGACCTCCATACAGATAATGGTACGCGGACTTTTACAGGGTGGCTTTGGACTCTAATTTCTGCCTGGGGCTGGAAAGTACTGACTGCTCTATGTATAATAATTGCAATAGTCTTCACTTGTTGTATATGTATCCAGTGTAGTCCGATGATATGTTCGATGTGTATTACTGCTTGCATACCGACCAAAATAAATGTTGCAGAAATCAAAATGCAGAATGATTTGAATAAAGAGATAGCTAGCATGATGGTCATTGATATGAGGTATGAGTATCTGGCCTATCCCAGAAAGTCGACTGTCTTCAGCTAATGCTGAAAGGGTAGACTGTTTTAAAATCAACGGCGATTGGGTTAAGCATTAACAGAAGACATGCTGTGTTTGACCATTATCGTAGCAAACGTACAGACTTCATTTTGCATTTGTAGCGGCCATTTTGTTTGCCATACATCGCAACGTGCTCATCATGTGCTTTGTCCTACCTCCTTGTTAACTGCGCCTGAAGTCTGCCCAGCAACAGGCTATATTTAGCATCTCCCGCTTCCAGCATGTCCAGACACGCTCAGGAGCGTCTACGGCCGTTACCAATTAGTTCCAGATAGGAATGTGTTTATTAGTTTCCGAAGACTGTTAACTCCGCCCACTTATCGATTGTGCCTTCCAATAGGTCCTTGTATGGTCATGAAACTGCTCTTGTGTTCTGTACCGCCTTCTTTTGAGCCCCCTCATTGTGTACAAAAGGGGCCATGTGCTTTAGTTCGGTGTGCTACTCTATACAATACTGAAGGGTGTTGTGTGGACTGTAGTACCACCTTTAAAGATTTAACAAACTTTGCTTTTGTATTTTCCAGTTTCATTGCCAACTTCTTCCTATGGTCTGAAGACTCCTTGCAGAGAAGGGCGAACCCCTTGCACTAAGTAGGCCTAGCTGAGGTTTGCTTACAACATACAGGCCAATCTGCAATCTATAGGCGGCAAAATTGAAGCTCTGAACGGTCGCATGGACGCTATATCTGCTAAATTAAACAGACAAGCGGTTCGCATAGGTGAAGTTTAACAGCGAATATCCACTACTAGGGAGAGGTGTGGCGCCGCGGACAGGGTGACTGACTCCGGAATCTGAGGATCACGGTTCGATCCCCGGAGCCGGCGGCAGATTAGCCCAGCACCATGTGACTCTGGGCAATAGCTTGCTTAATCTTCCCGGCGGCCCCCAGCGCCTAGAGACCCTAACGGGTGATGATTAGCGCTTTACAAATGTGGATTATTAATATTATTATTATTATTATTATTATTACGGAAGATGGACTGCAGCAGGTCACCTCAAAGGTCTTCGATATGGCAAAGGTCCTTGCTCTAATCCAAGCTAAGGACGAGGACCTGAAAGCGCGCTCAAGAAGCAAGAATGTGCGCATTTTAGGGCTGCCAGAGTCCACAAACGTAGGCAGACTAGAGACCTGTGTAGAACAAATGCTACGTGAAATATGCGGTGCAGACAATCTATCCACTATGCTGGTGGTGGAGAGGGCCCACCGCTCACTTGCCTCTCGCCCACCTCCAGGCACTCCGCCCCAACCAATAATTGCACACCTGCTCAACAATAGAGACCGGGATCCGGTTCTATGTATTTCTAAACAAAAAGGCGCCATCTCCTACCAAGGCAACACCCTATCCTTCTACCCAGACTTCACAGCCAACGTTCAGGCAGCCTTTCATATCGCTTTGTTCGCCCTAAGTAGGCAGGGTATGCCCAGAGGTGGGTCCTTTGCTCACTTTGCCACTGGATTCAAGTTAGCCTGGCTGATGAGGGTTAGGAACCCGAAACGTTTCCTGTCCAGGGAAGACATGGCTTGGCAGTTCGGGCTGGACTGTTCCCATGAGGCACAGGGTCAAGGCTGACTTACATATGTACATGTCTGAACTGGCGTGGTGGAGTGAGCTAAAGAATGATGGATTAAACCCAGATCAGTTGACTGCGGGTGAGTGATTTGCTCAAGCGCTCCGTCCATCATTCCCTTTGGTATCACTTCGTAAGGAATTCCAAGCTGTGAAAACTCCTAGTCAACGAAAACATCCAAAACCCCATGCTGTATCTGGCCCACCTGCGCATTGAAATGGAAGACTAGGCCCGAATCTTTGACAGTCCCAAACGCGTCATGGAGTTTGCGAAGTCCCTCTGCCGAAAGAAGAAACCTCCACCGGATGAGTCTGATGACTACAACTAATTTAGAGGAGTCCAATGTACCACTTTCTCACGCGTACGTGACTGTTAACTCCGGTGAGCAGCTACACAACCGGTGGTGCACCAGGGATCTGGTAAGTGTGCCATTGTGCAGCTGATCAATTATTGTTTTATTTATCCAACTGCCTTGAATGTATCAATCAGAGGGATATATGGTTCATCACGTATAGTGTCTAGTATGCTGGATCAGTTGATATACCATTCTCAAGAAAGGGTATTTCTCACATACTATAATTCTAGCAGGGATTATATCATTGTGAAGCGGCCAGCTCCCTAGGCCAACAGGGAGTTACTGTGCCACAGTGTCCCCCAATGGGTATACCCCACCACGAGTTTGAATCAGTTCTTAATTGGGGGAGGGTTGTTAAGACTCGGGGCTTTGGCAAATTTGGGCTGCTAAGGTGGGAGGGGGTTCGTTGTATGTTTAAAGGCTAAATGTTTTTTGTGATTGCACTTACATGTTGGCCATGCTCTGTATTCACAATTGCAACCTTACATGCTTTGATTATGTACTCACTTCAGTTCTGGATTGTCCTTTTTACTGATGGTCGATAAATACAATTATTTAACTTGGAACGTTAGAGGGCTCAACACCCCCAATAAAATTCGCCAGGTTTTAACATACCTAGATAGACCCCAGGTACAGGTAGCCCTACTAGAAGAGACATCTCACTAAATACTCAAGTCAGGTTTGCGGCTAAATTGGTGGGCCACATGATAGCATCTATATATTATTCAGATGCCGGGGGGGGGGGGGGGGGGTATTATACTCTTTAAAAAAGGATTGCCTTTTACACCTATTAAGACGTACTTAGACGATGAAGGCCAATATCCCATGATTCATGGGAAACTAGGGATGTCATTGATCATGGTCATCAACATTTATGGTCCCATACTCTATGATCCGCAGGTCTTTATAACCATGCTTAATGTATTGCGCACCTGGCCTGATGCTGCCAATTTATTAGGGGGGATTTTAACACGCACTTGGACCCAGCTAAAGACAAATCGAACCCACAGGGAGCCCATGAAGTCTCTCAGTGTATAAGGGATGCGCTGTTGGAGCTAGGGCTGATGGATGCCTGGAGAGTGCGAAATGAAGACGCCAGATCTGGTACACATATCACACCAGCACACAATAGTTGGTCCAGATTAGATTACCGGCTCTTAAGTGAAGAACCCAATGGTTGGGTTACAGATATAGTTCATCTACCGCGCACCCTATCGGACCATAACCCGGTAAAACTTTCCTTGGGTATTCCCACCACTACACACAGGCCGTTTACTTGGCGCTTTTGAACTGAAGCGTTACTGGATGCGATTTAGGACGACAATACGGAAAGCAATAACAATATTTTGACATAAATGTTGGAATGGTTGAAACTGCCTCCTCTTTTTGTGGGAGGCTTTCAAGATTACAGTGCATGGGGTTTGTATAAGCAGCACCGCAGGCATATTACAGGACATACGGGGACAATTCTCTAAATTAGAGACCACACTGTCGGAATTAGAACAGGTTTACATGAGAGATCCCGATATGGACACTCTGGCACAAATCCATGAGCACGTGCTGGAATACAATGCACTGGCAGAATCTGAGGCCCGCTACTTGCTGCGTAGGCATGTCTCGAGGGCCTATAGGGAAGGAGGTCGGCCTGGTAGAAAACTGGCCAATCGACTTAAATTTAGGACAGAACATAAGCATATTGGCAAAATAGTGGACGCATATGGGGGGGAAACACTACATGACCCGCGGGTTAGTGGAGCAATTCAGATCCTGCTATAGGGGTTTATACCCGTCACGAGGGGACACAGACGAGGACGCTCTCAGGGTTTACCTATCCAATATTGCATGCGCATGGTTGGCAAATGGCCATCGCGAGTACCTGAGCCAACCAATTGACGAAACAGTCATTAAAGAGGTGATTTGCTCACTACCAAAAAAAGCCCCAGGACCGGACGGACACCCGGCCGAGTTCTATAAAGAATATGCGGACCTTCTAACACCTTACCTTTTAAAGGTATATACAGAAGCCCACAACACTGGCATGTTACTACCATCTTTGCCACAAGCTCTAATCATTACATTACTGAAAAAAGACAACAATCCAACACAATGTGACGCCTATCTCCCCTTGTCGCTCATCAACTTGGATGCTAAAATATTAGCTAAAATTTTGGCTACCAAACTCCAACCACTGATGTCCTGCCTGGTTCTGCCAGACCAATCCGGCTTCATTCCGGAGTGGTCTACTTCTCTCAACTGGAGAACTTTATTCACCATGTTCCACATTTTAAATCCTAATTTCCAAGCGGCCGTTGTCATGTTGGATGAGACTAAGGCATTTGACTCCATGAAATGGCGCTATATGTTTTTATCCTGCAGCACATGGGATGTCCATACATATTCATACGCTGGAAACAGTTGCTATACAGCGATCAGTCTGCGAGGGTCCGAGTGGGGGGTTCTACATCGGAGCTGATTAATATCCATAGAGGGACGCAACAGGGACGTACATACTCGCCGCTTTTATTTGCCATTATGTTGGAGCCTCTAGCTTGCCTAATTAGTCAGCGCCACAGGGACTCAGCTGTCAATTTTAACCATCACCCCGTCGGAATATCCCTATATGCGGACGTGGTGCACGTCATTCGTGAACCACATACATATTTGTCCCCTGTCCTACGTGAGTATATCCGCTTTGGTGTATTCTCAGGGCTCCTGATAAATTGGGAAAAGTCAGTAATTATCCCGTTGGCATCCAACACCGCACCTCCACAGATAGAATACCTGCTTATATGGTCCACTGACCCTATACGATATTTAGGAAAATGGGTCCATCGTGACACGGAGATTGTTATACGGGAGAATTACGGCACAGCTTGTGCTACCCTTGCAATTCAAGTTGACAGATGGGCAACTTTGCCACTCTCCCTAGCTGACCGTATCGCCATTATTAAAATGATTGTATTGCCGCGGTTCTTCTACTTGTTTAATAATATCCCAATTTGGTTATCGGCACACTTAATTCGCACTCTTCACTCCCATTTAAATAAACCCATATGGAATGGCAAACAAGCTCGAATAGGTTGGTACACATTTACCCTGGACTATGCACAAGAAGGGTTCTGTGCACCCGACTTCTTCCTTTACTATCTTTATGCACAGGCACAATATGCCTACTACTGGTACCACCCAACCTCTTTTACACCACACGTTGCAGTGGAGGACGGGGATACGCATCCAGTCCCATTAACCGCTATCCTTACACATACTCACAGGGGTATGCCCAAAACGGAGATAAACACAGCAGATACCACCATACCTGCTTGGCAATCTATAGGCAAACTGACGCGGAAACTCCAGTTTTAAGCTCCAGCCATGCCAATAGCACACCATGCATCACTTTCAGTCATGAAGGAAGCAGGACCAATTCGCTCGTTACAAGAGGTAGGATTCAGGCACATGCATGACATTTGCCTGGATGGGCACTCTCTCATGACGGAAGACATGCAATACATAACAAATCAAACACCCTTATTCCGTTTCACCATCCACCATTGAAACTTGCGCTTCAAAAGCATTATGAGACTTATCCAATGGAACCACCTATCTTGCAATCTTTACAATTTCTGCTGGTAGCACCGTCAAGACGGAGACTAGTGACTAAATTATATAAACTGGTCCGGCTGAAATTGTCCATCGTGAAGATCGCAGTTTGCGTCGCTGGAACACTGCATTAGACACCCGCGGACTTCATCAGAATGAGAACACATTTGTACATTAACAGGCAAAATGACCCCTAATGGCAACTTAAGGATAATTCATTTCAAATAAATACATCAGATCTAGTACACACCGTCAAAATTGTACAGAATAGGCCTACGGGACAAGAGTAATTGTAAGCGCTGTGGTGTACAGGATGAGGATTTCTGGCATGGCAGTGTAATCTTGTCTCACAATAATGGGAAGCCGTCATTAAAAGCTTGCAAATTATGTCCAACCATATTTTACAATGTACGCCAGTGGTGTGTTTGCTGTACTATGTACCTCAAATTAAGGGTACCATTGGGAAATTCCTGAGTCGCTTTATTACTAGCAAAGCGGCGGGTGGCGCTAACGTGGGAAAGTTCATTGGTCCCTCGCACTGATCACTGGTTGAAGGATATGGTGTATTGCAAAGAAACACTTTAAGTGTATGCTGAAGACCTTCCATCTTCATCTAAGCTCAAAGATATTTGGGAGCCATTACGACAGTATCTGCTAACGAAAGATCAAAGTGATGCCAGACCTGATGGTTCAAGTCTAAACTGTTGCAATGTGAAATTATGACTTTGAATTGTGTAATTGCTTAAGAGCCGTTTACTAGCAATGTAAATCCAGAATGTAGTATCAATCACATCTGTTTGTAATTGTTATGCTTGAAATCAATTAAAAAAAAAAAAACCTATGCGGAGAACTAAAAAAAAAAATGCATCAATTAGGATTATGGGATTACTGATTAAATATTCAAATAGCAACTGGGAGGAGCTGTTGAAACAAATTAAGGATCTCAATGTGGCAATTGACAAATACAGTAATAAGGAAATTGAACCTTAATTCAAAATGGCAATGAGAGCGAGACTTTGCAACTCAAGAGGACAGCATCAAACAAAAAAATATCAAATTCCAAAGGGATAGAAGAGATTATGAACTGGGCCAGATTGACACTTTTGCGAAGAAATTTGAAGACTTAGCGGATTTCAACAGGGTTAAGCAAGATAGTAGAGTTTATTTAAGTATGTATGTGTGTTCTGAGACTGACAGTGGAGGTACCAGCCTGTCTCCAAAAGCACAGACTACCATTTGAGGCATTCTGTTTTTTTTTACAACTGGACAGAAGGGTCTGACAGACCGAGGAGAGGCCCGAAAAGAAACCAAAAAAGCGGGGAAGGCGCAGCAGGGGGGCCAAGTGGCGAACATGAGAAGGAACATCAAAGAGAAATAATGGATCAAATAGCAAAATATATTTCAGCAATAGGAAGCTAACTTGATAACACATCTAAGTATATGGATATGTTTGGGATACCCCACACCGAATTTGCCAGGATACATCGTTTTTCCTTAGATGCATTTTTGGCATCACCTTTTAGGATGCTTAACCACTTGATGACTGATGTTCTCTTTACACCTGTATAGAACATAATGACTGTCTCAGAGAAGAAAGACACTACCTAAGATCACAAACCCTAAAGTATTTCAGATAAACTTATCAGTTGGAACAAACTAAATCTCCAGTTCACAGCTACTATCAGTAATACATCAATGGCAAGTAGACAGCGCAAATAGCTTCAGGACGGATGTCTACTTGCCATCAGATCAACAAAGTGCTCTGCTATCCAAATCAGCCAAAAGCCCTACTTTCTTGGGATCTTTCTCCTAGAGTTCCATTGACCCGTGGATCTCAACTGCATCTGGTTACCAGCTGCTAATTACTGAACCAGTGTTGCGGTAATGCCAGAGTACCTTTATATTATTCTTTGGTCCCGATGAAGTGCCACCAGACCTTATGCACCACACCAGCCCTACAGTATCATTACATCCAATTGGGGCCCATCTTTTTAGTTAGGCTAGTGCCCCTTGAGAATAAATAAAATAGTTAGGGCTGCCCTAGATCTGTTTTATCCTACACACTCACTGCACTACTTAAACCACACCCCGCACTCAGCCTATGGCTTCATCAACAAAAGGACTCCGCCAAAGAGCCCCTTCGCGGGTGCCCGTCGGGCATTGCAGCACTAGCCCGACAAGGAGCGGGCCCAATGATGAAGCATGACATCCTTCAGGGTGTGCGAGCACACTTTTTGGAAAAAAGCTTCTTTCTCTTCCCACCCTTAGGAACTGCAGACCCCGGTTTTCATTATAACCTTGGAGCATGTGTGCAGGACCTACTTAAAATATTGCTCCTGGTTCTTCTTGTTTAAGATCGACTGAATCAAAAACAACAGACAGGGCCTGTGGCAGAGGCCTCGAGGTGTGGGCCAGCCCCAGATCATAAGAGCAAGATGGGTTCAGACTGCACCAGAAATGACCCATTAACGAGATTCCGCCTGGAGCCTTCAACAGAATCCGTTGGGCCTGAAGGAGTGCCAGATGGAAATAGAACAGGCCTATATAACTGCAGCATGGATACTTTGAAGGACTATATGCTGTGGAATCAACAAAGCACCAAGAAACACTGGACCCACTGGCTCCAAGAACAACATTAGGTCAGAGGCAGAAGAAGCATCCAGTCACCTTCGAATGGCAGCTTAATGGTCTAACCCCAGAAATGGGAAAGGTGGCAAGATATTTAACAAGGTATGAACTTACATTTACACCTCGTATTGTCATTCGGCCACATCTTTGTTGTCCATGATGGCATTCAGGTTCATCCGGGAGTAATGGTCTTCGAATTGAGTCATGCTTGGCACCAAGGCACCAAAGGCAGACGTTGTAAAGATCTGTGACAGACATCTGCTTCTGGTATTCACAAAAGCTTAAAACCTGTAATCTTTATGGGAGAAATCCTTAGCACTCAAGTTAATGGAGCAAACCGTCAAGAACCAAAATTTGGTACGGGGCTCTGGATCCACATCGAAGAAAGCAAAAATAAAGTAAGAGGTTTGCACGCATGGGTGGTGCATACATGCAGATGTGCTGTCACACCTCTGGTCTTTTGGAATTGATGGCAAGGCTGACAACACTACCCGACACCAGGTGGGAGCTACTGCAGAAGTTCTGGATTCAATTTAGTACCAGATGGTTCCAGGGATAAGGAGCTCATTATCAATCAATCATTACATTTATAGAGCGCGCTACATACCAGTGAGGGTCTCAAGGTGCTAGGGGGGGAACCCTACTGGTCGAAGAGCCAGGTCTCGAGGAGTCTTCTGAAGGCCAGTAGGTCCGGAGTCTGTCATAGGTTGGTTGGGAGAGTGTTCCAGGTCTTGGCGGCGAGGTAGGAGAAGGTTCTTCCTCCGGCTGTGGTTTTCCGGATCCAAGGGACTGTGGCGAGGGCGAGGTTGGCTGAGCGGAGGCTTCGGGTGGGGGTGTGGAAGCTGAGTCGGTTGTTGAGGTAGGTGGGTCCGGTGTGGTGTAGTGGTTTGTGTGCGTGGATGAGGAGCTTGAAGGTGATCCTCTTGTTGAAGGGGAGCCAGTGCAGGTCTCTCAGGTGGGGTGTGATGTGGTTGCGGCGGGGGACGTTGATCATTCGAGCCGAGGCATTCTGGATTTGTTGTAGTCGTCTCAGGAGCTTGTTTCTAGAATGAGTAGAGGGCGTGCCCGTAGTCTAGTCTGCTGGTGATGAGGATCTGGGTGACTGTCTTTCTAGTGTAGGTGGGGATCCATTTGAAGATTCTGCGGAGTATTTGCAGGGGGTTGAAGCAGGACGCGGAGACTGCGTTGACTTGCCTGGTCATGGAGAGGGTGGAGTCGAGGATGACCCCCAGGTTGCGTGCGCGGTCTGTGGGTTCCGGGGCTGTGCCTAGCGATGTGGGCCACCAGGAGTCGTCCCAGGATGAGTGGGTGGGTCCGAGGATGAGGACCTCCGTTTTGTCTGAGTTCAGTTTAAGTCTGCTGTCCTTCATCCAGTCGGCTACGGCCTTCATTCCTCTGTGGAGGTTGGCTTTGCGGTGTGGGGATCTTCGGTGAGGGATATGATCAGCTGGGTGTCGTTGGCGTAGATGATATTGAGGTTATGTTGTTGTGCGACGTGGGGGAGTGGTGCCATGTAGATATTGAACAGCGTCGGGCTGAGGTTGGATCCCTGTGGGACGCCGCCGATGATCTCGGTGGATTTCGAGCGGAAGGGTGGGAGGCGGACGCTCTGGGTTCTGCCGGAGAGGAAGGATGTGGTCCAGGCCAGGGCCTTCTCTTGAATTCCGGCGTCACGGAGGCCTGCTGATAGGGTGCGGTGGCAGACGGTGTCAAAGGCTGCGGATAGGTCCAGGAGGATGAGGGCGGCTGTTTCTCCTTTGTCCATCAGTATCCTAAGGTCGTCAGTGGCGGCGATAAGGGTGGTCTCGGTGCTGTGGTTGCTGCGAAAACTGGATTGGGAGGGGTCCAGGATGTTATTATTGTCTTCGAGGTAGCCGGTTAGCTGTTTGTTGACTATCTTCTCTGTCACTTTTGCCGGGACGTATCCCTCATAATTTCCCTTTTTAAAATAAATAAAAAGTGTATTTATATTTGGCTTTTGAGTGCCAGTATTAGGAGGTTGCTAAACAGAACCTAAAGACTAAGCATAATGGAGTTCCTATCAAGAGGATCTTTCTGTACTTACTTATTCACTATTTCGCATTCTCAACCTAAGGGTAGAATTAATAGCAAAAGCTAATAAAAAGGAGAAAACAGCTGAGAGGAGGTCTGCCACTCTTTCACAAGGATGATGTCATCGGTGATGTAATGAGTGATGTCACTGACCATGTCATGAGTGATGTAATATGTGACATCAGCAGTGGATTGCGGTTGCACGAGTTATAGTTAGCTGAACCAACTATAACAGTGGAATTTCAAAGGTTTTGTATGAGTAAAATGTCCAGCTAACTATAACATGTGTGAAACCTATGGTTTTTTCAGTGATTTTGCAAGGTTTTTTAAATGCTAATTCCTAACTATAACGTGGCTGAAGACCACCAGTAGGTAATACACACACACACACACACACACACACACACACACACACACATATATATATACATACATATATATATATATATATACACATACATACATATATATATACACATACATACATATATATATATATACACATACATACATATATATATACACATACATACATATATATATACACATACATACATATATATATACACATACATACATATATATACACATACATACATATATATATACACATACATACATATATATATACACATACATACATATATATACACATACATACATATATATATACACATACATACATATATATATACACATACATACATATATATATACACATACATACATATATATATACACATACATACATATATATATACACATACATACATATATATACACATACATACATACATATATATACACATACATACAAGTAGAAGTAAAACTCGTCCCAGGAACTCCAACACTGCCACAATAGCACGCAGTTTTGAAAAGACGAAGAGAGGAACCCAGGAATGGTGCCAAACAAAGTGCGTATTTATTTCAGCTCAATTTTGCTCAGCATGCCCGCCATTACGCGTTTCGACAGTATCCACTGTCTTGATCACATGATGTGATCGCAAAGCCACAAGGGAATTTGTACACAGCATCAATGACACAAAAGGTGGACCAAGTTTAACCACCCACTTGTAAAAACAATGTTTTCAAGGGTTCAAAGAAACAAACAGGGGACTATACAAATAATTCATAGTTTTCCTGTTCTTGAATACAACCCACAGTAGGTAAATAAATGAAGTATATACATTGTGCAATATAGAGCAAATAAACAAATATATATATATATAAATAAATTCATAAATATATACATATAAATATATAAGTCATAAAAACAGTGTTAATTTCATTTTTCAAAGACCGTGTTTCATGACCCTTAAACATTAAGAATTCATCCCAAGTGGGAGTTTCCATTAAAGTGTCTGGTACTAAATGTAAACAATATGTGTTGTAAACAAACAATTTTAGCTGTAAATTCCTTTTCTGTGCCAAAGAGCAGCCATCATCGCAAAGTGCAAATTGAATAATAAAAGTGCTAAGTGCAAGTGAATTATTAATACAGAATTTGTAAAGGGAGGAGCCCCTCCCTTTTAAAATCAGAACACTGACTGATGTTAATACACAGCTCTAAACCATAATGCAAAATGATCTTAGAATCCATTATTTTGATGTACAGTGGCTCACATTTGTTGTGGAATATGTCATATTTATGATAGGCCGAATTAGCAAAAGATAAAGATTCAGGAATCATAAACAAGTATAAAGGTCCTCACTGGCGTTAAGACCTCCAGGAGTACGGCTGTTTAGTTCCAAGATATAGCGAGTCTCAAGGACCCTCAGTAATCCATCCCTATTCCCACCTCTTTTGAGGGGCAGAATACAATCAATGATATAGTAAGTGAGATGTTTAGGATCACTCTCATGAACATACATACATACATATACACACATATATATATATATATATATATATATATATATATATATATATATATATATATATATATATATATATATATATATATATATATATATATATATATATACACACACACATATATATATATTATGGGGTTCACAATAGGATGCTGCTATCCATGGTCCAAATGTGTTTGGAGCAGAATTTCTTTCTGTTCAACAATCAGATTTACCATCAAATTAGGGGTGTCGCCATGGGGGCCTGTTTCTCCCCTAGCTACGCATGTTTGCACATGGGGCTATGGGAGGAACAGGTCCTGGCGGGAGATCTGCTAGAAACCATGGAACAGCAGGTGGTCACCTATTTACGATACATTGATGACCTTTTCTTTGTATGGAAAGGGACGGAGGAATTAGCAAGAAAGTTTGTAGAAAGGCTGAATGTAAATAATTTGAATCTGCATTTTACATCTTGTATTGATGCAAAAAAAGTCTGTTTTCTGGATATGGAAATATATGTCAGTGAAAATCGTATGCAAACTAGGCTATACAGAAAGCCGACTGCTGGCAATACCATCTTGCACGCAGCCAGCCACCATCCTGGCCATTTGATACGCAGCATTCCCTATGGGGAAATGTTGCGTATCAGACGCATATGTAGTAGCGAAGAGGAATGCAATATAGCTCAGGAAGCTTGCAAAACTAGATTCCTAGCAAGAGGGTATTCTAGATCCTTGGTTGAGTCCGCACAGAAGAGGACTCATCAGATATCCCGGGAATCCGCCCTTATCCCAAGGAACAGAGAGGCAGAAACCACTGCGGGGGAAGGGGTTAGCAGTCCTCGAATGATTATGACATATAGCAGACAGCATTCAGCTCTAAGAAAGATACTTTGTGATAACTGGAACCTCATATTGGGGGATCCGGTTATTGGTAACAAGGTATCGAAAAAGCCACTCTTGACCTTCAGAAAATCCAAATCTATGGCTAATGCCTTGGTCCAGAATGCCTTGGAACCCCAGATGTCATCAACATGGAAGGCTTTGGGAGGGGGTTTCAAAAAATGCATACAGTGTAAGGCATGCAAATATGGGATTAACAAATCCACCTATGTTGTCCCATTCTCCAGTACCCCGAGGAGAATTACTAAACGCCTTACTTGTAAAACAGATTACGCGGTGTATGTGCTGGAGTGCACGTGTGGTCTCAGGTACGTAGGTAGTACCCGCTTGCCGGTCCACAAACGTGTACTTCAGCACATCAGAGCTATTTCCAACAAAGATCAGGCCTACCCTGTCGCTAGGCATTTTGAACAGCACCATAGCTCCAACCCTATGCATCTGTCCTACTTTGTTTTAGATGCTGTCTGGCCCATGAAGAGAGGGGGTGATCGAGAGGCGAAACTACGCCTACTTGAAACCCGGTACATCCTGGAACTAGATAGTAAGCAGCCACAGGGTCTGAATGCGACGGAAGACCTTTACACTTGTCTATAATTTGATGAGAGTGATTATATATTACAAATCTTCCGCGCTTCAATTGTTTCAGGGCCGTCCAGTCATTTACTGTGTTTTTGTGAATTTGCCGCATGGGTATTTGGTCTTTTAAATCAATAACACTGTTGTTGCTGTATTTTAACATCTGATGCCTCCACATTTTCTGTGTTAAGAGCTTTGTTCAAATATGAGGAGGATTAGTCCTTGGAGTATAACCATGGGTTTCAACACAACATGTGTTTCTTTTGAATAAGTTATGATTTCTTTTTCAAATATAGGTTGAGCACGAGCACTTTATGAAATCTTATTCACTTAACACTTTACTTAGCCAATGTCAGAATGTGATGTGTAATATTGTGGCGCAATTTTACAAGATTCTGTGCCCACTGGGGCTTTATCTTTTTTGCCAAGTGCCTTGTACATTTGGGGGGTGAGCGTTTTTTTGTGAACAACTAATTGCTATGAATCTATGATAAAATTTTGTGGGTTCATGTTCACGTCATAATTAACTTGTATTTATACAGTTATTTAAAACATCTTTAGTGGTTTTTAAAAAGTGTAAATATATATTTATATTTTATATATTAAGCCACTTGTACTTTTAGCGGAGTATGCACATAACATTGGCATACATCTGTTAGCACTTGGAAATGTAGTATTTTTTCTATGTTGTTGAATTTTTTGTAATGATTTGCGTGCGCACTTGCACTTTAAATGTATGGCATTGGCTGTAAGCAACTGGCCATGTGATCAAGCTGTAAAGGCGAAACGCGTTATGGCGGCGGCAGGCTTGCTGGAATAAAACACGAAGGTTAAAGCACTGAAACCTGGGTCCTTTCTTTCGTCAGCGTTGAGTGTTAGGCTGGGGCAGATGCCTTGGCCGGTGACGAATATATATATATATATATATATATATTATATTCTTAAGCGGAGGCTTATATTGCGGCTCTAAATGAGAACCAGTGGAACTTAAGATTTACCAGCACAATAAGTACCACTAGTGTGTTTTATCTAGACTTGGAGGTTTTTGTAGATAATGAAAGACTACACACACGGCTCTATAGAAAGCCTACAGCGGGCAATGCCGTGCTACTCGCGGCAAGCTACCACCCTAGGAGTCTTGTAAATAATGTTCCATATGGGGAACTCCTACGGTTAAAAAGAAACTGCTCAATAGATGAAGATTTCATAAAAGCAAAAACTGAGGCAGGTGAGAGGTTTAAAAACAGGGGTTACTCTAGCAACCTGTTTAAAGAAGCAGTTAAGAAATCATCAGCTGTAAATAGGAGGTATCTCCTAGTAGTTAAACTCAAACCCCAAGAGGACGACAATGTAAGAATGATCACTACTTTTAATAACAAAATCGAGTGATCTAGTACGCAGGTTTCAAAAGAACTGGCACATCTTAACCACTGACAATATTTTAAGGAAACATTTGACAGACAGGCCTTTAATAACTTATCGCCACTGTCAATCATTGTCAGAACATCTAGTCCACAGTCATTTCATTTCCAAGCCCCAACCTACACCCTTAACGAAAACCAAAGGTTTTTTTTCCACGTTTAAGGTGTAAGGCCTGCAAAAATAGTAAAAAAGTTCTAGAATTCCCAGGAAGAACAGGTGAAGACAGACCTAACAGAAAAATTAAACATCTCCTCAATTGTAACTCTGACCATATGATCTATTGCCTAGAATGTCCATGTAAGAAAAGATATATTGGCAGCAACATAAATGCCACAAAGCTGAGAATTTTAGAACACATGCGAGCGATAACTTATAAGGATAAGAACTATCCGGTCGCTCGCCACTTTGCCATATACCATCAGAGCAACAGGGACCTTCTCAGCTTCTATTGCATGGATCAAGTCTCTAGAGCAGAAAGAGGAGGGAACAGAGAAAAGGCACTCAGAATTTGAGTCAAAATATATCATTGATCTCAAAACAATAACACCGTGGGGTCTTAATAATGAGGAGGAGATGTAGGATTATCTGTAAAGTAACGCAAAGGGAAAACTAAAATAATATAACATAGCCTGTGCTATGAACTGTAATTACATCTTTAAGAAACGTTAATAGAGACAATATAGGTCCCATTGTATTTATGTCCAACATTATGCTGCAGCTTGCTAAAAATGTAAGAAATATAAAATGTAGCCCACGCAGGGCAAAAAGACAAATAGAAAAAATAATCCAAAAAAAGTGGGTAAATTGGAACAGATGACTAGGGGATACACCCCGTAATGTAACATGTTGAGGAAAGTATGAAAAAGGGCACTGTAAAAGATGAAATTCCACTTTGTAAAAAACCAAAGTATGTACATATAGGAGATTATTGTGTTAATGTCATGTAGATATTATGCACTTTATACTCTTTGCCATTTCAAAAGCAATAGAAATGTATGTGGAGATGTACACTCTAAGATGGCCGCCCCCTTTTGCATGTATTGTCCGTCTTTGATGTTGATGTAAACATTAGGAGCAGGCGGGCTTTAAAATGGCTTTGAAACACAAACACAAACTGACACCGACGAAGCTTTTTACAGCGAAACGCGTCTGTCTTGGGTGAGGGGGGTTTGCAAATAAAAATTCTATATACCGGAATTCCTGAGTGCTTGCCGTTTCTCTGACGATAGAAAGTCAGACTGTGTATGTATCCTGGCTGGAGTGGCTTGTGATTCCTTCACGTTGCTGTGCTGTGCAGGAGATTCGAGTGAATATATATATATATGTATATATATATATATATATAAAAAATAGTATTTGTATAGCGCATGGTTGCCCCAGCATCAGGGGGTCCCAGCGCTTAAGTTGAACACAAAGTGGGGAGACAAAGCGAGAATTAGCAGTGAGAAAAAAGCCAGGTCTACAGCAGCCTTCTGAAGGTCAGGAGATCAGTGTTGCTGCAAATGTGGAGAGGTAGGGAGTTCCATAAGGCAGGAGACAACAGCTTAACAGAAAATCTTGGGGGTCCTGTTCGATAAGCTCACGTTCACTCATCACGCCAATGCCTCCTCCTTCAATATCTTAAAAAAATAAACTATTACCTTATCTCCCCACCTCTGCCGGCAAAACACTGATGACCACATTAATCTTTTGCTAAAACAGGCTATTGCAATGGACTCCTGCTCAATGCCCAGGAAAAAGTCCTCAGCAAGCTTCAGTTGGTCCAAAACTCAGCAGCCAGTATTCTACTTGGCATTCCCAAGTTCAAACACATCACACCGGCCATTCGCCAACTCCACTGGTTGCCTACCAGAACCCGGACCAAATTCAAAGCACTATGCTTTGCGTACAAAGCAATCAATAACACAGTTTCTAAAACAAGCTTTCTGCCTATACACTCCCAACAGACCACTACGCTCCTCTACAGCATATCTACTACCTGTCCAACGCACCAAGAAAGCTTCATGGGGAGACCGGAGATTTAGGCACCACAGCCAGACTCTGGAACTCCCTCCCTCTCATCATTAGAATCAGTCCCACACTCAGGGCCTTCAGGAAACCGCTTTCAACCAATAACCCCCCTCAGCAGCGATTTCCTTTCTGTGTTAAGTCCTCAAGCGTCGAGACATCCTAGGGTATTTGTGCGCTATACAAATTGCCTAAACATAAACATTAAAAGATGAACCACCCCCAGCAGCAGGACTGGGTGATGTTGGGCATGCTGATGGCAAAACGCAATATCGCCAGGGTTTGGGGCTCTGCAGTGTCACCGACACTACATAGTTGGTGTAAAGATATGGATGGGGCGATGGTAGCGGAGAAGGCTGTATATATCCATAGTGGTTGCCCAAGCAAATGGGGTAAGATATGGGGTGAGTGGAACACGTTCAGGGGTAACATCTGGGAACCACCGAGCACCGATGGGGACAATGAGGAACTAGACTAATGATAACTACTTGGATGTATAGCTGATGAAGCGATGTATTCACAATGTCATGTTTAATTCCTGTGATTTCAAATTGAATGTAATTGCGAAAGGCCCGCTATTGTGTTTCTATATCTGATGTAACAGTCCTATGCAGAGCTGTCCTTATTGCTGTGTAACAAAATAAAAAACAATTAATAAAAAAATAAAAAAATAAAAAAAGAATCGACCACCCGATCTGGCCCTCCGTATTCCTGGGATTCTAGCGTGGAGCAGGTGCGCAGAGCGCAGCGCTCGTGTGGATACGTAATGGGAGCATAAATCGCTCAAGATTCCTGGGCCGATGCCTGAGAGAATCTTATGAGTCATACAGAGCGTTCTGAAGCAAACTCTTTGTTCAAGGGGTAGCCAGTGTAGGCAGTAGAGGAGGTTGGAAACATGACCGTGTTTAGGGAGGGCGAAGACAGCGCGGGCTGCAGCGTTCTGAACGCGCTGCAAAATTTTGTTGACGGATTTGTTGGAACCCAGAAGTAACACGTTATAATAGTCCAATCTGGCCAGGATGGACGCTTGGATGATCAGCTACTGCATTTGAAAATCAAAGAGACCAAGTATTGGCTTTAGAACTTGCAGTAGTCCGAAACGTTTCCCTGCCACTGATTTGGCATGGGCCTCAAAAGTGAGATCTTTATCCATCGTAATACCCAAGTTCTCCACCAACAGTATATACACATTTTATTTTTTTTGGAATTTGTTTTTATTGTTGCATCATAATAATTGATTACATAGAGAGAATCAGCTGCTGGCGTGGCTTCAACATTCAGCCGCGGTCAGCCATGTGCGCAACTTTTCTGTGTACAAACTTGTGGAATGTGACATTTCTTCTGTGAAACAGTACAGATCAATCAGATATATTCCCAGGCTGGGGTCCTATATTCGTGCTTCGTAAGAGAGAGGGGAGGATATTAGTGGATACATGAATGCCCGCCTTGGCGGCGTAAGATCGGGGTCTGTACAGTTCCTATAACTGTCCTACTGGTAACTGGGGAAACACAACTGTGGGGGGGAGCATATAGGCGTTAGCAGGCACACGGTAGAAGAGCAGGTAACAGTATATACACATATATATATACACACACATACACATACATACATACACATACATATATTACCTACTGGCGATAGCCAGTAGGTATATATAGTTGGACCTAGTTTCCATAGGAAATCCATAACATTCTATTGGGAAAAAACATTGGCGTCGATTTGAGAAAATTGCATGAAATTTTCGTCAAGTGGGGGCCGAGAAAAAAGTGGGGTCCCAAAACGTGTTTTCCCCATGTTAATTTCCATAGGACGTACATACACTGGTACAGCCCGAACCGCTGAATGGAATTACACCAAACTTTGCAAAATTGTAGGGACTGGTACGCAGAAGTGCCTTTTCTATATTTTGTGAAATTGCTCCAGTGGTTTTTATGAAAATTAACTTCAAAAACACATATATATCTATATGCGCGCTTCGAGCGCTTACAGGTACGCGTACCGGGGAGCGCACCCGGCGAGACACGGAAGTGCGCGAGCGGAAAGCCGATTGGCTCTCGGGTGTCTGAACATTCCAAACGGTCCGGAGAGTCCGCCATCTTGTGTCTCGGTAGAACCGAGACACAAGAGGTGAAAAACCAAAAGGGGAAAACTATAAAAGGGGGCAGGGTAGAGACCCCCTCACCGCCTAGGTTCTCTCAGGGGGGCCAAGGAGGACCCCGAAGGGAAAAAAACTTTTTTTAAAAAATTTCGTGGAGTACGCGATGTGTGCGATGCCATGTACGCTTACAGGTACGCATACCCTGAGCGTACCACGGGGAAAACCCAAAAAAAAATTTATTTTTGGGCCTGGGGGGGTCCTTGTGGGACCCCCTGAGCAGGCCTAGGGGGTCAGGGTGCTTCTACCCTGCCCCCTTTGCGTGTTTTGCACCTTTGTTTCACTGCTTTCTTGTGCCTTGGTTCTACCGAGGCACAAGATGGCTGCCAACACTTCCTGGTTTGGAGTGTTGACAGACAGTGGCAGCCAATCAGCATGCCTTTCACAGGAAAGCAGCATGCTCATTGGCTGTCAACACTTCTAACCAGGAAGTGTTGGCAGCCATCTTGTGCTAGGTAGACCGAGGCACAAAAGAAGCAGAAAAACAAACGTGTGGAATGCAAAAAGGGGGCAGGGTAGAAACAACCTGACCCCCTAGGGCTGCTCAGGTGGTCCCACAAGGATATTAACATATTTAAAGGTTTTCCGCTAATAGAATTAGCATTTAAAAAACCTTGCGAATTCACTGAAAAAACCATAGGTTTCAGGCCTTATATGGTTAGGAATTCGCTTTTAAAAAACCAATGAAATTGCTCCTATATAGTTAGTTGCACTAACTATATTTCGCGCACCCGCAATCCACTGCTGATGTCGCATATGGCAATGGCAGAGAGATCTTTGCCATTGTTAAAAGCTTTGTGGCACCCATCGCTGAGGCCGTTTCCCATCCACCCTCGATGCAATGGTGCGAGGAGTTGTCCTCCTTTTTTATTACCAAAATAACGATGATCCAGCAAGACCTTTTAGCAGCTCTTCCTGCCGACTGCTCTGCAGCTGACCCTTGTCCCTCCCTATGTCCTAGTTCCGGACAGCAGTTTACTAACTTTGTGCGGATTGTAGAGGACGTTACTCTCCCTCTACTTCAGTCCTTGAAATCTGGTTCTCCAGCCGATCCGTGTCCAGCCCGGGTGCTTTCAGAGGTGGCAGAAATTGTCTGCTCTGAGATCACGCAGATAGTGAACCTCTCACTGGCTACGGGCGAGGTTCCTCTTGTTTGGAAACAGGCCAAGCTTCTGCCGCTTCTGAAGAAACCAGGACTGGACTGGACGGCCCCAGGGAATTATCGACCTATCTCCCTCCTACCGGCACTCACGAAAATCTGTGAGAAGGTGGCATTCCAACAATTAGAGAGCTTTATTGAAACTTCCAACGCCCTCCACCCTGCTCAATCGGGCTTTAGGGCCGCATACAGCACCGAGACGGCCCTGTTGGAGATGAGCGAGTCCATTCGGGACTGTTTGGACGGAGGCGGCAGAGCGGTCCTAATCCTATTGGACCTCTCTGCCGCGTTCGATACCGTCCCCCATGGACTTCTCCTTGGCCGGCTGGCCGACATAGGCATTGGAGGGGTTGTGCTAGACTGGCTGTCCTCCTTCCTTTCTGATAGGACTCAGCAGGTCTGGTTGCCTCCCCATGCCTCTGAGCCCAAACCTCTGCTTACAGGTGTCCCGCAGGGATCCACCCTTAGCCCCTTACTGTTCAACATCTACATCACCCCCCTGGTTTATCTAGCGGAACAGTTCGGGGCTAAGATCATAGGGTATGCAGATGATACCCAACTGCTGTTCACCTGGCCAGATGATAATCTGGACACATCTATAGTCCATCTATGTTTGTCCTCTGTATTTCGCTGGCTAACGAAGGCCCAGTTGAAGTGCAACGAGGACAAATCCGAAGTGCTTTTTTATGGTTCTTTTCCCCCCTCGTTTATGAGCACTCTTTGGCCTCCTGACATTCCCAGCCCGAAAGAGATGGGGAGACCTGCAAAAAATCTTGGCATTTGGTTCGCAGAGGACCTTAAATTCGAACACCACATAAAAAAACTTACTGGTACCTGTTTTGCCACTTTAAAAATGCTCCGCAAATTCTT
>NC_141691.1:1580481098-1580486098 GCF_964263255.1 Lissotriton vulgaris
GATGACAAATGAGATGTCATCAGTGATGTCATTTGAGTTGTCATCAGTGATGTCATTTGAGATGTCATCATTGATATCATTTGAGTTGTCATCAGTGATGTCATTTGAGATGTCATCAGTGATGTCATCAGTGATGTCACTGACCATGTCATGAATGATGTAATATGTGACATCATCAGCAGTGGATTGCGGGTGCGCGACATATAGTTAGCGCTTATAGTTAGCTAACTATATATGGAATTTCAATGGTTTTATGAGAGTAAAATAAGGTTTTGTAAATGCTAATTCCTAACTATATATGGCCTATAACCTATGGTTTTTTCATTGAATTTTCAAGGTTTTGTAAATGCAAATTCCTAACTATATATCCACTATAACCTATGGTTTTTTTCTGTGAATTTCATTGGTTTTTTAATAGCAAATATGAAAAGCTTTAAAATGTCAAGTACGTGATAGATAAAAACATTTTCGTATTTATGCACGCTGATGTGCTTTGAACGCTGCCCCCCCCCCCTCCCCTCTTTTGCCTTTGTTAGTACTCTCTCTTTGCAGATACAGAAGGGTAGTTAACGCAGGCCTTTACCCCCGTTGTAATCCGTCGTACCTCCTTGTCTCTCCATTTGATTGATTGTTGTCCAAGCATTTACTGTTTTAGAATTGGTTCTCTTTGGATCATTCTCTATTTACAAACAAGCACAAAGTCGCAATACTCTGTTTAGTCTTTGCAGATAGTGAAAAATCGTGTAAAAAAATAAAAGTAATCGAGCATAATCAGTAGGCCACTAATTGGATCTCTTTTTGACCTCGCTAAAATAGAAATATTAGGAACAACCCTTCTTGAGAAATACGAAAATAGTGAGATGAACTGAGCTCCACACCATGAGGGCTGCAAGACAGCTCGGCTCCATCACCCATCCCGCACAAAATAATGACAAACCCTATGCAAATATTAAAAATATAGACAACACACCAGCAAAGAAATAGGGTAAAACATTTTATTAAAAAACTATTTACATAACGTTGGTTTATAAGATGATGTCAGTAGTGGACCGATGTGTGAATAGATCGAAAACAGCACAAGGCTCCAAGATCCGGATAGCAAGCTCCTGGATGTTGGGTGCCATAGTTTAGAGTTCTGAATTTCAGCCTTTTTCAATGCCTGTGCTTTGTTGAATCAAAATGGCGGCTTGACACAAAGCTGACTCAAGCGTTGTTACTGATGCTATGCAGACCAAAACTGGTTTTCAGTTTGTACATTTTTCTAGATTTTTCAATCCAAGTTTGGTTGACTTTGTAGAACGATGGCTTCAGATTTTCAACATACGGTGTGGTGGCGCTGACTGGGAGGGAGCGCTTCGCTCCTGCCCCCTCCCCAAGTAAGATTTTCATACGTGAAAGTACGTTAATGGTTTTGGTCCCCGAGATGCTTCGATGTCACTACCATTCTCAAATAGCATAAGTTCTGGATGTTGGGTGCCATAGTTAAGAGTTCTGAGCAGCGCTTGTAACACTGTCTGAAGCTTATTTCCTCCTACTGCAGCTTCACTATTCTCAAAGTAAGTGAGTGTCGTTTGTGGACCTGACTGCATTAGAAAACAATATGATATGTTACCTTCCTAAACAGCTTGACGGAGGCCCCTGAGGGGCGCTGTGATGGCCATGGACTCGGAGAAGACGCTTGGCTCCGACACCCTCCCCAAGTCTTATAGCACTGGTGTAGCCTGAGATCGCCCCCGACATAGGCGGCCGGCTCCCGGGGTCCGGCGGTACTTTTTGCCTTTTGATGACTCTTCAATTCTGGACCTTGTCCCACAATCCGTTTGACCTGAAGACAAGCTGTAGTGAGGCGCCCCTTTATCGTTTTAGTTGCCATTCCGCCCGCTTTTGCTACACTGTGCCTCTTCCGCCATTCAGCTGTTTTCCGCCCGCTCTTGCGACTACAGCGTCTCGCTCACCATGTAGTTGAGATGCGCCCGCTCTAGCGGTGCAGCGATAGGCGGCTGCCACAGGACTCTCAAAATGGCGGCCGGCTCTTCGGTTTTGGGCCTGGTCCACTAAAATGGCCCTGGGACACCTTGGAACTCGGACGCTTGTCTGCTAGGGCTTGGATCCCATTCTCGAAAAGCGTCCCCTCAGCCGTGAAGATTCTACAAAAGTCTTGGGGGCCTCCGACTCCCGCAGGCTTCTGGTGGGGAGCGGCTGCCATGATTGCTCGTGGAATGGCCACGACGGAGCTACGAGATGGTAGTGGTCTCATGCTGACGCCAGCTTTAGTCTGAAACATCCAGAAACACTGTAGACTACCAATTCGATCAGTTCCGGTAGCGCCCCAACATGACCCGGAAGAGAAGAACTTGCCCTCCCCTCTTTGACTGATGGTTCTTGTTGCCTGTCCCCTCTGTTGTCATTTAACAGAACTTTTTGGACTGCTGAAAGGGGTTGTGTTCTGAACGCTGGTTGGTGGAGACATTTAGACTATATTCTTGACCTACGTTGTCGCGTAATGCGTTTTATGACACGCCGCGTTAGCGCACCCGGAAGTGATCCGAGCCGCGGCGCGCAGCGCGTAACGTAAGCATAACAGGTCATGTGACTTGTTAATAAAACTTTTCATTGGTTCATTTTACTTTTGTTAATTTAATGATGAAAAGCTTGGTCATATGACCTAAAAATTACGCTTTTTATTATTTTCGAACAATATTTTTTTTTCAAACATATGTTATAATATTCCAGGCTAATGTACTTTCCCGGAAAATTTACAACTGTCTGGCAAGTAAAATATATTCCTTTTTCGAGAAAAAGGGCGTTTCTTCCTTCCATGACGGAGCCGTTGAGTAAAAGAGATTCGGCCTGCTGTCTTAGTCGCCGATACGCCTGATTATCAGATTCTTATCGATCACTTTATGTTGCAGACATGAAAAACACAACTGCCCTTGACCATTTATCTTTACTGCGTTCCTACATATTATACCTTTTATCCGTCATGTAATTGGACTGCTTTATTTCAGTTGCCTTTTACTGATTCGAAAACAGTCACTAAAAGTAAAAACTTTACAAATGAAAATACTACTACCGTGTTTTGTTTTAAAAACCTTTATTGTGAAAATGTCAGTATACAAATACGGGCCTATAACCACGTGGGCCGGCCACGGAGCAAACTCAAATCGTATATGATGAGGAGACATTTACACTGTAGAAGAACGTAACGAGCGGGCCATTAGGTGACAAGAACAAAGGTGTCTAACAGTTGCGGTATCGGTGGACGTACATTTTGTAATTAAAATACGACAGGGCCACTTACAATAACATTTTCTAGATATACATTTGCGGGCAAAGAGTTACGAGTCCCATTTATACCGGCGCCATTTTGGGCGAGGCCGGGCAGGTCCAAGATATAGTCAAAATGTCTCCACCAACCATCGGCCAGACCAGAACCCCTTTCGGCCCTTTATGTTACAAGATGATGTCTTCCATTCAGAAAATATTGGTGGCAGCATTTTGAAAGGAAACAGAAACAGCCGTTCTCCTAGTGAGTTTCACATTGTTACATTTAGGAAGAATGTTGAAGAGTAGTATGTGGAAAATCTGAAGCCATTTTTCTACAAACTCTCAATCAGACTTGGATGGAAAAAAAAACCTGAAGAATGTACAAACTGAAAACCAATTTTTGTCTGTATAGCACCAACAGTAACGCTTGAGTCAGCTTTGTGTCAAGCCGCCATTTTCATTCAATCAATAGCGTCCCCCTGCACACATTCAGGGACCTGGTCGTGTCTTCAGATGAAACGCATTGTAGGAAAAGAAGCAGAAAGGAAAAGGAAAAAAGTTCCGCCGGACCTAGTGAAGCTGCAGCAGGTGCAAATAAGCTTCAGACAGTCTTACAAGCACTGCTCAGAACTCTCAACTGAGGCACTCAACATCCAGGACTTGCCATTCGGATCTTGGCGCCTTGTATTTTTGTTTTGTTTTTGATGGAAGGGAAAGAACAAAAAACAGACATTGAAAAAGGCTCAACAGTGCAGGGCGCCTTGTGCTGGTTCCGACCTATTCACACATCGGTCCGCTACTGACATCACCTCATAAACCAACGGGGCACCCCACGCCGACTTTCGGCGCAGCATTGTAGGATGGACACACCAGTGCGGCAATTTGATGGACACCACCTCGGTGCCATCCAGATCTCGGCGCGTTCATTCATTCAATAGCGTCCCCCTGCACACATTCAGGGACCTGGTCGTGTCTTCAGAAGAAACGCATTGTAGGAAAAGAAGTAGAAAGGAAAAGGCAACAAGTTCCGCCGGACCTAGTGAAGCTGCAGCAGGTGCAAATAAGCTTCAGACAGTTCTACAAGCACTGCTCAGAAATCTCAACTGAGGCACTCAACATCCAGGACTTGCCATTCGGATCTTGGCGCCTTGTGCTGGTTCCGACCTATTCACACATCAGTCCACTACTGACATCACCTCATAAGCCAACGGGGCACCCCACGCCGACTTCCGGCGCAGCATTGTAGGATGGCCACACCAGTGCAGCCACTTGCTGGACACCACCTCGGTGCCATCCGGATCTCAGCGCGTTCGAGTCACTGTGCCGGAAGAGTGACCGGAACTCAGCTGAACACGCCGTGTTTCGGCGCAGCATTGTAGGATGGCCACACCAGTACGGCAATTTGCTGGACACCACCTCGGCGCCATCCGGATCTCGGCGCGTTCGAGTCACTGTACCGCAACAGTGACCGCAATTCAGCTGGACACGCCGTCTTTCGGCGCAGCATTGTAGGATGGCCACACCAGTGCGGCAATTTGCTGGACACCACCTCGGTGCCATCCGGATCTCGGCGCGTTGTGCTGCCTTCGGCCTATTCGCACATCGGTCCGCTACTGACGCCGCCTCACGTGCCAACGGATTTTCTACGCTTTTTGTAGCCCTATGTCGCATAACAGGTCATGTGACTTGTTTATAAAACTTTTCATTGGTTCATTTTACTTTTGGTTTCCTAA
>NC_141691.1:1581693598-1582056501 GCF_964263255.1 Lissotriton vulgaris
ATTTTGAAAGCAGAAACATTTCGACCTTTATTTCACTTTGGACATATTTGGCTCAAATTGATAGCCAATAAAGTCTGAATAACTAGTTTTTAATAATTGTGGTCTGGCTCTTTATTAAATTCACTTTTGAGTACAGTCCGCTATTTTTTAACCTCACTGATACTTTTTGGGCACTTCCATCACATGTCTTTTTGTAACCTGCTCCGCTGTAACACAGGCGTAGTAGCATACCAGGGAGACATTTGGTCTCCCTGGTAGAACCCTATGATGAAGCATATCATCAACTTTGTTGATGAGTGAGGGTTCTTCTTATGAGCAATAATTGCTTTCTACCTAGTCTAACACTCTCCAGTGTCCTTCTCTTGTGCAACTTAGTTTCTATTTAAATAGCATTTGCGGTCCTATGGAGACTGGTTATCCAGATAGGATCATCTTGGATATTGCAACTATTTTTCCTTCCTTTATTACTAGTTTGTGCCACTCATTTGTTGTTTTTTAGTATTTTGCTTGGGGAATAGGAGTGTCCTTTATCCCTAATTCTCCCGTTGTTTTTGATATAGATGTAATTATTTGGCGTGTAGTTATGTGGTACTGAGTGGTATATGGAGTGTATTTATGTTGCATCGAGTATAGTGTAATTATGTGGCATCCAATTATGTGCCTCAGTGGCATTACGTGGAGTGTATTTATGTTGTATTGAATAGAGTGTAATTATGTGATGTGTAATTTGAGGAACTGAGTGGTATGTGGAGTGTATTTACGTTGCATTGAGTAGAGTGTAAATATGTGGCATGTAACTATGTCGCACAGAGTGGTATTATGTGGAGTATATTTATGTTGCATTGAGTAGAGTGTATTTATGTGGTGTGTACTTATGTGGCACTGAGAGGTATTATGTTGAGTGTATTTATGTTGCATTGAGTACAGTGTAATTATGTGGCGTGTAATTGTGTGGCACTGAGTAGTATTATTTGGAGTGTATGTTGCATTGAGTGCAGTGTCATTATGTAGCATATAATTATGTGGCACTGAGTGTCATTGTGCTGAGTGTATGTTGCATTCAGTAGAGTGTAATTATGTGGTGTATAATTATGTGGCACTGAGTGGTAGTTGGAGTGTATATTGCATTGAGTGTCATGTAATTATGTAGAGTATAATTATGTGGCACTGTGTTGCATTATGTGCAGTGTATTTATGTTGCATTGAGTACAGTGTAAGTGTGTGGCTCACTGTGCCACTGGAATCAAGCTATCCTGGCTGAAGAGGGGTGAAACCCCGTAACCGGTCCTAGGATGCTTGTTTCCGGTCCAGGGAGGACCTGGCTTGGCAGTTAGGGCTGGACTGTTCCCATGAGGCACAGGGTCAAGACTGATTTGCTTGTGGCCAGGTCTAAACTGGGGTGGCATGGTGAGCAAAAGAATGATGGATTTAACCCAGATCTCTTGACTGGGGGTGAATGTTTTGATTTGTTCTGCATTCCATCTGCAATTGTGTGTCTTTTGATGTAATTATGTAACATATAAGTATGTGGCACTGAGTGGTATTGTGTGGCGTGTATGTTGCATTCAGTGGAGTAATCATGTTGTGTGTAATTATGTGGCACTGAGTGGTATTATTTGGAGTGTATGATGCATTGAGTGCAGAGTAATTATGAAGCCTATAATTATGTTGCACTGAGTGGTATTGTGTGGAGTGTATGTTGCATTCATTAGGGTCTAATTATGTGGTGGGTAATTATGTGGCACTGAGTGGTATTTGGAGTGTATGTTGCATTGAGTGCAGTGTAATTATGTAGCACTGAGTGGTATTGTGTGGAGTTATGTTATGTTATGTTAACATTTTGGTAAAGCGCAACAGCTGCCCCAGCAAAGAGGCGTCCCGGCGCTAAGGAACCACAGGAGCTATACTGAGGAAGAAGGAGGAAGACAGACAGGAGTCCTAAGGAGAGGGGAACAGATGGGTCTTAATGGCTTTCCGGAAGGGAGACAGGTTTTCCAAAGAACGAATGTTCAGTGGCAAGGAGTTCCAGAGCGTGGCTCCCAAAACCCTAAAGGAGCGACCACCAGTACGTCAAAGCTTTGTACGGGGTACAGTCAATAGGTGCTGGCCTAATGAGCGCAAATTGCGCTATGGCACATACGGTGTTAGAAGCGGGCGCAGAAGTTCTGAGCATCTGGATTTGAGGATCTTATATGCCATGATGAGGGTTTTGAACTGAATACGAGATTCAATGGGTAGCCAATGCAACTTTCGAATGGTAGCTCTGACCGAACATCTGCGGGGAAGACCAACCAAGGCTCTTGCCGCAGAGTTCTGCACGCGTTGCAGTCGCGCTATCTCTGCTTTGTTGGCTCCCAGAAGTAAAACATTGGCGTAGTCCAAGCGGGAGAGAATTGTGGCTTGGACAATGAGTTGGCAAACCTTAGAATTAAAAAAAACGAGTATCGGGTTGAGGCTCCTCAGCAGGTCCACACAGGTAGCTGCCACTTTTTTTGTGTGGGTCTGGAAACTAAGCGAGGAGTCCATCCAGATGCCTAGGTTTTTGACCAAGGATTTGGGTGGTGGAATGGTGCCCAACGACGTGCCCAACGATGAGGGCCACCAGTGCTCATTCCAGTAGCTGGTATTCTTTCCGAGGAGCAGCACATCCGTCTTGCCTGCATTAAGCTGCAGGCAGTTGTCCATCATCCACTGGGTTACTGCGGCCAGGCCATCCCTAAATCTTGAGGCTGAAGTAGAAGGACCTTCGGTGAGAGTGATGACCAGCTGCTTGTCATCTGCATATGACACCAGCGTAAGGTCCCACTCCTTAGCTACTGCCGCGAGTGGCTGCACATATAGATTAAAAAGGGATGGGCTAAGTGCAGAGCCCTGAGGGACTCCCTGGCCGATGGAATGGGGCTGGGAGAGAAACAGGGGAGCTGACACCCGGAAGGATCTGTCCTTCAGGAAAGAGCAGAACCATTCAAGGGCAAGACCGGTAATCCCTACTGTCGCCAGACAATTTAACAGAATGTTATGAGAAACTGTGTCAAAGGCTGCGCTGAGGTCTAACAGAATCAGCTCAGCACTCTGGCCGGCATCGAGGATCATCCGGAGATGTTCAGTCGTGGCCAGGAGGGCAGACTCAGTGCTGTGACCCGGCCTGAAGCTGTTTTGAGATGGGTCCAAGATGTTGTTTTGATCCATATGTTGGGACAGAACGTTGTTTACATGAGCCTCTGCAAGGTTAGACAGCCATGGGATCAACGAGATAGGTCTGAAGTTTTCCAGTTTGGAAGGGTCTAGAGTGGCTTCTTAATAATGGGGGAGACCCAAGCTTGTTTCCAAACAGTCGGGACACTAGCCGAAGAGAAGGAAAGATTAAGTATAGAGGCCAGGGATGGCTGAAAAAATTCTAAAGATTCAATAATTTGTGCCGGCCTCCTCGGGTCTGCTGGGGAGCCAGACTTGACTTTCCTGCAGAGTTTAGTTAGATCCTCATACTAGATTTCTGGTATAAGCATCATGGTGGTGCCATTGATAATGGAGTTAGGCAGGTCAGAAAAGTGCTGTGGGAATGATCTGTAGATTTTTTGCACTTTTTCTACAAAGAACGTGGCAAGGTCCTCACACTGCTGCGCGGAGGTAATACTGGAGGCAGGGGATCTGCCACTCTGCAGTTCTTGTACCAATTTAAAAATAACTTTGTCGGGATTCGGGCTAGAATTGATTTCTTCTGCATAGAAGGAGGCGTGCGCGGAGCAAATAGCGTTATGGTAGAGTTTTTGTTTGGAAAGATAAAATGCTTTATCCCTATCATTATATTCCCTTCTCCAGATTCGCTCGGCTTTTTTGCAATCTTTCCGCATGGATTTCAAGCTGTTGTTATACCATGGGTTGGAGGGAGAGCTGCACCCCTTAGTCCATTTGGCTGGGATGAGGGCATCTAGTCCTCTAGTAATCCAATCATGGAAGGCATCGTATGTCATATTGATATCCATATTTGCCTCATAATGGAATTCTCCTAGAGTGGAGTGTAGGTCGCTAGTTAAAAGTTTATGCCAAGGCCTCTTTAGGCGTCGGGTTGGCTCATTCTTGTTGAACGTTTCTTTAACCATCATAGTAATTTTAATTAGATAATGATCTGTCCATCCCATAGGTTTGGGCACTTCTGTCCTGACCTCCGGGATGTTAGTGAAGACAGTGTCTAATATATGCCCAGCCGAGTGTGTGGCGGCCTGGATTAGAGATTTTAATTGTAAGGCTGCAAAGTCGGCCAGGAGGTTTTTGATGGTAGGGTCTTGAGTCAAGTCTAAATGAAGATTAAGGTCTCCTAATATAGTGAAGTTGGCCGAACCCACCACTAAGGAGTTTGCCACCTTAAGGAGAGCTTCGATGAACTTAGAAGCAGGTCCGGGGGGTCGATAGATTTAGAGGCCAGACAGGGCAAAGTGAGGGCCCGTCGTGATCTTGAAACGAGCACTTTCGCAACCCCAGATATTTTCCTTGGTAAAGGAACAGATATATTGCTTTTTATAGATGACTGCTATGCCGCCGCCTCTAGCGTCTCTATTTAGAGTCTTCATTAAATAGCTCTCTGGTAAAGTGAGGTTAGGTAGACTAGTCATGTCAACACGAAGCCAGGTTTCACATAGAAAGAGAATGTCAGGGTTCTCATCAAGTAGGAGAGTATTTACCTCTAAATGGTATTTTACGAGGGACCTAACATTCAGTTGGAGGACGATAAGAGGGGTATATTCAGACGAGCCTAATCTGTGCCCAGATAGGCGGGGGCTGGGTGTTACAAAATGACAGGACTTACATTGAAGGCATGTCTGTCCGAGGTGGCCTGATATCTCCTCACAGCTCTGTCCAGGGTTCAGGGCGACAAGGAGCTCTCAATCATATTGGTGGAGTTCCCGTGCAGCTTGGCCAGGGGGACAGGCGAGAGGCGAAGTCTTTGCGATGATGGGCGTAGACGGGCTTGCCTTTATCGCGCCTTCGGCGCGCTGACGGCGCGCCAGCTGCGCCCGCCCACTGCGCGTCCAGAAATTGCACATGCTTACTAGGGAGGGTGGGGCGATGTTGGGCGGGGGGCGTGGCCTCAAGGATCACCGGTAATCCACTGCTTGTCCTGTTTAGGAGCAAGCTTCTGCCCTGAAGGATGTCAGGAGAAGAGTAAGGTGAGTTAAAAACACAACACAGAATAGTGACTCTCAAATTTTAAAATAAGTACAGTTCGTGCTCCTGGCTTCCGCCTCAGGAGCAAGTGATTCTGACCAGGCGCTTGCAATCAGCATCTTTTAAGGTCGGGGGGCGTGGCCTCAAAAGGGGCGTGGCCTTGAGGATCGCCGGTAATGGCGGCAAGAAGTGTGTGTGTTGTCAAGTCCACGGCAGCGCTAAAATCCACTACGCGGTCTGTTTAGGAGCAAGCTTCTGCCCTGAAGGATGTCAGGAGAAGAGTAAGGTGAGTTAAAAACACAACACAGAATACTGACTCTCCAATTTTAAAATAAGCACAGTTCGTGCTCCCGGCTTCCGCCTCAGGAGAAAGTGATTCTAAGTGAGTGTATGTTGCATTCAGTAAAGTGCAATTATGTGGTGTGTAAATATGTGGCACTGAGTACTATTTGTAGTGTATGTTGCATTGAGTCTTATCAATTTCAAAATGATGAAAAACCTTGCACCCTGTGGCAGGCATCCAAGGTCCACCAGAGACTAAAAATAAAAATCGTACTCTGGCGGGTGTGTTTTTCATGGCTTTTGTGGCTTAGAATGAATCAGGTCTGCCACCTTTGTTGTCTCACAAGGGTCTATACAAGTCTCACTCCTCTTCAACCTGTATATTACATTTCTTGGGGAATTCTTTTAAAAAGTATTGTTCTCTCATACCATCACTATGCTATTAAAACCCAAATATTCTTAAGGCTAGACAATAACTTGTAAGCTAATTTAATCAAGAAAGCATATAGATATTCAAAACTGGTGGAACAAGCACCACTTAAAAAGACACCCAAAAAAACCTGAATTAAACAGCATCGCTACAAAGACTAGCAGAAAAACCTACAAAAAAAAAGGCTCAGTTTCAAACTGGTCATCACGGACAAATCACTCGGCTTCCTACAAGATGATGAACTAAATTAAGGGCCTGATTACAACAGTAAACTTAGACCAAAAATCTAACTTTAGACCTGAAGTCTAGGTTTAGGCCTAAAGTCTAACTTTACTACTACTAAAGTTAGACTTTTGGTATAAGTTTAAAATAAAAGTCTAACTTAGACGAAAAGTCTAACTTTATTACTACTACCGTTAGACCTTTGGTCTAAGTTAGACTTCTGGTCTAAACTTAGACCAAAAGTCTAACTTTAGTAGTAGTAAAGTTCCACTTCTGGTCTAAGTTTACAGTTGTGAATCAGACCCTAAGACTCATGCATCAATTCAATGGCGAAATCAGTCCAACTAAAACTCTTGTGATCAACAAAGAGATTAATCCCAATGGGAATCTGAAACAAGTCATCCATGCACTGGTGATCTCCCAGATTGAATATGGAATATCTCTACTCGTTTGCATTCCTGTAATTAGAAAACCCTAAAAGAAATTGTTAATGCAGCTGCAAAAATGGCTACTGAGACTAAACATTTCGATCACATCCCACCTGCACTGATCCAGCTTAAATGTTTCTCCTTACAAGCATCATACATCATCAGATCAACCTTTGTCTTGAAAGCTCGGAAAATAAACACACCTTACTATCTAAATTTAAAGCTTGCTCTAAACAGGAACAAGTAAACCTCTTGCCAGCATGATTGTGCTTGATCTAAAAACACAACTCAGTACACTGGAAGACCTCAATAATATCACGCTCTTTCTCAGGTTTTGCTACAAAAATGTAAAGATATGGTTGAACCCATCCATTGTCTCTTTCAAGGCCCGCCTGAAAAAGTATCTACCTCCGAAACACATAAACGGAAGCCTTCCACCATTCCCTGTTATGAACAAAATACCAACAAACCCTCAAACCTATGAACTAACATCGAATTACAAAACAATCATACCTACAAATATATTTGTCTTAATTGACCAAATATATGTTTGTATATCTGTGTTAGTTAAGAATGAAGGAATATGGCTTATTACTTTCCACCAAATATATAAAACTTTCTTTATGATTACAGCACATTCCTTCAAGGCCCACTAATCAATGTCTTCTTTATGTACTTCCACGTTTAGGTACCGAGGATCCAGAGTCACTCATATGAGAGGAGGGCCAACCACACCTCTTATTAGAATTTGAATGTGAAGCAACATTGAGTGTATCCTCCAATACATTTTCATACTGTGCTTTGCAAAATTATTTAGCCAATGTTAGTGTGGAGTCTGTCAATAAAAGACAAATTTATACCAAAGATATATATTCCCGATTATGCACTTTGTTTGATCTTCCAAAATAACTGTTATTTACCCACTGTACCCACTTGCCAGTCCCTAAACCTTCCCTTTGCTTCATATCAGACACCCCTATGGTAGGCCCAAGGGCAGGGTGCATTGTAAGTATAAGGTAGGACATGCCCTGGTGTGTGTAGCATGTCCTAATAGTGAATTACTGCCATTTTCGTTTCTCACTATTGCAAGGCTACCTGTTCTCCATAGGGCAGAATGGGCAATTAGATTATTACATTTTATAATCCCAACTGACTCAGGGAACATTTGAATTTAGTATGCCTGAACTCAGAATGAAAAAATACATCTTTTAGTAAAGTTGGTTTTAATATTCTGTGTTTGAAAATACCACTTTTAGAAAGTAGGTATTTTCTTATCTAACTATCCAACGCCTGCCTCTGCTAGGTTGTGTATTCCTTGTCTTCAGTTTCAGTGAAAGGGCTGGGGGATTCCAAGAGACAGAATGAGTCAGCCCAGTGGTGAATAGAGAGATCTGCATTTAGATGGGCGTGAGGAGTTGCACCTGGGATCCGAATAGGGCTGGGCCTTCCCTCTACAATGCTGGTGCCACCTCTTGTGGTGTATCTGATGTCTCTGCCCTGCACTCTGAAAGAAGAGGAGGAATCTTGTCAGCAAAGTGCTCCAAGGCTGTGCCTTCCCTCCCCTGTGCTGGCTCCACCTTCTGTGGGGCGTCTGATGTCTCTGCCCTGCACTGTGAAAAGAAGGAAGGAGTCATGTAAACAAAGTGCTCATGAACTGGTTTGGACTAGGCAGAGGTCTCTCTGCCTTCAGAGAACAAAGGATTTTGGGGTATAAATATTGTGACCCAGTCCCAAGAACTTTAGATCACTTTTGGGAACAAGAAACCATTTGCCAAGTGAAGAACCAAGGAAGCTGCAGGAGTTTTGGACTGCTCCTCTGCCAGTGTGCTGTTTGCTGGGTTGGCCTGCAGTGGTTTCTTCAATACCAACGAAAGGAGAAGGAACTTTTTAAGGACTTTCATCATCTTACAGAATATTCTCCAAGGGCTTGAACATGTGCTGGCCTCCTGCTGAAGTCTTAGGGACAAAAGATTTCATCTCCAGCTCCCCTCAGAGTTTCCTTGCTGGGAATTCTGTATACCAAAGCCTGAGTGTCGCTGGGAGCTGGAAGCGCGACGCACCAAGAAGAAGCGTGCTGCCGCCGCAGCTGAAATCGTCACATCGCCGGAGAAGCGTGTCGCCGCCGCCGCATCTCCCAGGAAATGTGTCTTCGTCGAAGCAGCCTGCTGTCGCATCACCGGAGAAGCATGACGCCATCGAGAGAGTCGCCATCGCATCACTGGAGGAGCGTGTCGCAGGGCCTGTCGCGGCTCCAAAGTACAGAGTTGTCGCAAGGCTGCTATGGTGTCTACGCATAGTCATCGCCGCATCAAGGGCGACATCTTCGTGCATCGCACCAGGATTATTGCATCGCATCGAGGCGCCATCTTGCGCATCGCAACCGTACCACGAACCAAGAACCTACGCATAATCCCCTGCTCTGGGCAAGCATTGAGGCGCGACGCATCATCTCCCTCGGATTACGGAACCGGTACGTCTCCCCTTTTGCGAGCCTTTTGTTCATTTTGCGTTATGCATCCATGTACTTTGTTGAGAACTTTGTTGCATTCATCAACAACTTGAACTAAGCAACTTTTATCATCTTTAAGTCAATCTTAAGTACAGTATTGTGGATTTTTGTCATTTGTGGTCTTGTGTTAAGTCTATATAAAGAATACTTATTTTTATAAAACCTGTGTTGTGTCCATCTGTAGTGTTTTCACTGTATTACTGTGTATATTCACAAATGCTTAACACACTGCCTATGAGATAAGCCTGTCTGCTGGTGCCAAGCTACCAAGGTGGTGAGCAGGGGTGATCTAGGAGTGTAATCCCCTTATCCTGACTTAGAAGTAAGGGTCCCTATTTGGAAAAAGGTGAATACCATTGGCAACTAGAGACCTCAGATCTAACAATACCCTTAGAATACATTTGTCTTTTATTGACATACATCACACTAGCATTATCTAAATAACTTTTTATGTCTGAGTGCAATGCAATACTTATACAAGCATGCTACATCAAGGATGAATGCTATCTTATATAATCACTATGTAGCTCTACATGAGTGTGTTAGAGCCACCTTTACTCTAAGCAAAATACAGGGTTTGAGGGTGTCCTTTACAACACTTCTCAGAATCTGGGTCAATCCTGAGCCTGTCTTTGCTTAGTGATGAGATTAAAGATCAGCCAGGAACACACAAGAATGACAGCATGCTATAAACAGGGCCAGTGTTCGCACATTTATAGGTGCTCCAATGAGCTTCTCCTACTTTTTTTAAAAACCTTTTTATTGGATTTTACATTTCAGAAATGACATACAGCAAGCATTGGCATCTGTGACATGTTATACTTAGTAAGCGCTGATATTATACATAGCGGCGATGGAGGATCTTATCTAGGATTGGATGCCGGAGATGGGGGGGGGGAACCTCTCTATCACCACCGCCTGTGAGATCGGGAGGTGTTCAAGATACAGTCGGTGGAATAGGGACCACAGTTCTTTGGCTTATGCAACAGTCTAAATGTCCATTCCTCTCGTGACTAATGTCATGAAATGATGATCCAAGTTCTAACTGGAACCGAGGGTCTCAAAACCAGGGAAAATGCGGGGTTATGGGGGGGGCATGGCGCGGTTAGGATGGGAAGCCAGACTGGAGACATTTCTCGTCAGCTGCGCTGATCACAGTCTAAGTGGTTCCTGCGGGGCAATGTCGCACCATCAGAACAGTAGTCTAATGGGGGGCTGATGGGGTGCGGGGGGAGCGCGCGCAGACTGGCGTGGAGTTGTGGGAGCCCAATGTCTCTCGAAGGTCCTGCGCTGGGGCTGCACTTGTCGTTTGTGCTTGCTGGAAGGCGTGAAGGAGTGTCGCCCATTCCAGGGAGATAGGTCGCCGGCTTATGCCGCAAGCCTCTTCTAAGCCAATAAGGTCTTCTTCGGCTGCTGCCCATTTCTTTACCGCCCCCCAGCAAGTTGCCAGAGGGGGACCCTCCGTCGTGCGCCAGTGCATCGCTATGCTGCGCTTGACTAACAATATGGCAAAAATCGCAAATTTGGTCTCTACCTTCGTGAGCTTGTTACGCTTAAAAATGCCTAATGCGTAAGCCTCCCATGTATGAAGGTCCACGAGGCCGGTAACTGTTCGCAGAGTAGTATGGGCTGTCGCCCAGAGGGTTTGTAGTCTAGGGCATGTCCAAAACATGTGAATGAATGGGACGTCTGGTGCATGACAGTGGTGGCATTCAAAGTGGGAGGTCGGGTAAAAATGCTTGAGTCGCGCAGGTGTGAGGTAAGCGCAGTGCAATATGTTGAATTGAACATTTTTGAATCGTTGGTTAGGGGACACCTTTTATGATGTTCTAGGGCCTTCCGCCATTTCCCATCGTGAAAGTTGCGTCCTATATCCTCTTCCCAACATAGCCATAGATTCGATAGTAATACCTGTGTGAGCTCTGTAATGGATTTGTAAATCCAAGTAATATGGTGTCTGCCCGCCCCCATATGGAGTAATGTGTGCACTACCGGGTAAGTCGCGGGTTCCCCGCTTCGAAGATCCGATGTGAGTCTGCAATCTGCCACTAGTTGCCGATGTAGCAAGAATTGGCCTGCCGGTAGCCCTCTACCCTCGGTTAGTTCTGCAAACGAGGCCAGTTGACCACCTGTAAATAAGGCCTCCATTTCAGTGAGCTGGAGGTCAGTCCAGACTCGGATTGTAGAACTCGTGCCCTCTTGGGAGGCCCGCCAGTGGGAGCAATGGAGAATAAACTGGCGTCTCTTTGGACATGCGATGGACCTGCATCATGCAGGATCTAGCTACCTGGACCAGCATTGGATAAGTCAGGTTGGGTTGTGTGCCCGGGAGGAGTAGTCGTGTCAGCTCCAGAACCGTCAGCCGCCTGCCAAGGGTTTCAGTTTCTCCCAGTTGCCACTGCTCCGTCCAGCGAGATAGCCACTGCAGCTGCGCTACCAAGAAATAGGCTTCGGAGGACGGGGCGCCCAGCCCACCCTCGCCACGGGGCAACTGCAGGATCGACAGGCCCACTCTGCTGCTGCCCCGTCCCCAGACCAGTGAGATTAATAATGAATTCAGCTCTAGGAAGAAGGACCGTGGCGGAACTACTGGGATGTTAGCAAAGTAATAAAGGAGCCTGGGCACCATGATCATTTTTGACAGGGCTACCCTCCCGATGGGAGCCAGGGGAAGCGTCCTCCAGAAGCCCACTTGACCCTTAAGGCCCCAGAGGTCTCGGACATAATTTCCCTCGAAAAGATCCAGGGGCTCATGATAGAGTCTGATCCCCAAGTATCGTGGGGATCCCCAGTCCATGTTAGAGAGGCTTCCCCCAGATGGACTTCTCTGGGCCGGAGGTTCGGGTACAAGGGGTAGAGAGAGGATTTCTCCCAATTCACTGACAATCCCGCAGCTCTTTCGAAGTCCGAGAGCGTGGTCCAGATAGACGTATGGTCCGCAGCAAAGTCTCTGATATAAATGAGGAGGTCATCTGCATAGAGGGAAACGCAGTGCGCGCGTTCCCCTAGTGGGATCCCCCAGTGGTGGCCCACCTCCCGTAGTCGGACCGCCAGCGGCTCCATAGCGATGGCAAAAGTAACGGGGGACAGGGGCATCCCTGGCGTGTCCCACGCATGATCGGTATGGAAGGGGAGACCGAGCCGCCTATTCGTACCCTAGTGGAGATGTCGGAATATAATAACCGCCTATATGCAATGAAGTGTGGTCCTACTCCCACCTTCTGTAGTACCTTGAAAAGATATTGCCAGCCAGGGTGTCAAACGCCTTCTCGAGGTCCAGGACTAGGCAGGCCGCTCGCGGGAACTGATTTCGAACCCCATCTTGGACCTGGAACACTCGGCGTAGATTCTTGGAGGTGTTTCTCCCGGGGACGAATCCGCTCTGATCCGGGTGGATCAGTCTGGGAAGAATGTCTTCCAGTCTGACAGCTAGTATTCGCCCTAGGATTTTGCAGTCCGTGGTCAGCAGGGTAATGGGCCGGTAGGAGGTACAAAGTAGAGGGATTCCCGCATTGATTAGGGAAGTAGGCCTATATTAAGCATGGGCGAATTTTGCGAATCTCGCGTTCGCGAATTTTGCGGATTTGCGAACTCGCAATCCGCAAAATCCGCGAATTCCCGCGAATTTGCGGATTTTTTTTTTTTGTGTTCGCCCGTGTTTCTGCCAGTTCGCGAGGGTTTTTACAATTTCGCAATTTGCGAACTTACCTGTCGGGTCGCAAGTTTTGCGAACTTGTTGTTTCTACGTGTCCAGCCTGTTTGGGACACTCTTCTTCATCACTGCCACTCTCTGTCACCACTGCCACTCTCTGACTACTCATGCCACCCTCTGGCCCACCCATGCCACCCTCTGTTTCATCACCACACCCTCTGGTTGTCCAGTGTACATTATTTTCGGCAAAGCAAAGCACACCTTCCCTGCCTCAAGTGACCTGAATTAATTTGGGGCTGATTAATGTGTCACAGAATATTTTTTTAGCTGGCACCTGCTTCCTTAGTGCGCCCTGATTAGTGATCTTTTGCACTTGCTAAGTGCTTTCATTGTTGCAAAATTAGTTACAACACCTGCCCTGCCCCAACTGACAATAATGAATTAGGGGCTGATTAATGGATTTTAACTTCCAGCCTGGCTCCTGCTTGTCTCCCTTAGCTGTAATTCAGGACCTTTGTGGCATATGTGTAACTATTCTGAGGTTCAGAGCAGGGTCACATAATAGTTGCAACTGGCAACTGAACTCTGGAGGGGCCCCTCAGGAAGCACTACAGGAAATGGCTACTAATGATGAGCCTGAACTTTTGAACCTGGTAAGTAGTTTCAGTTTTGCTAAGATCGTATTTCTGCAATTTAGCACTTATTCGCGGGGCGCGAAGTTGTACTGGGAAGCCGCGAACTCACGCGAACAGTGCGAGCAGTGCGAGCAAAATCCGCTGCTCGCGGATTTGCGGATTTTGCGGGAGATTCGCGAATCTCGCGGATTGCGAATTTCCCGAAAATCCGCAAAATCCGCGAGCGAAACGGATTTTTTCGCCCATGCTTAGCCTATATCTAACGCCTCCCGGAAGACCGCTTCAAGGTGGGGGGCCAGCTGTTGGGAGAACGTGGCATAGAGCTCCACCGGAAAACCGTCATGGCCCGGCGCTTTGTTTCTGGCTAGATGGCATTTAGCAAGTTTGATCTCTGCCGCCGTAATCGGGATATCGAGCGAAGTGCGCTCTTCGTCCGTAAGTTGGATTATCGTGTCCGTGCTCAGTAGTTGCCGAATGCGGACCTCCCGATCTGGGGTTGGCTCCCTGTATAGCAAAGTATAGTAGTCATAAAAGGCTGATACAATATCCGCTTGTGCATAGACTATATCCCCGTGGCGCTGCAAAGGCCTGTGATTGGTTGCGTTTGAGTGTCTTGACTGAGGAGCCACGCTAGCAGAGCGCCAGCGCAGTCCCCCTCCTTATGGGCTCGAGTAGTATATGCACGAAAATTAAAGTGCTGTAGGTCTGCGCAGGCCTCCTCATATTTGGTTTTGGCTTCCGCCAGTTGTGTGGGGGGACCTCTCGCCTATCATCCGCTTTAAGGTCTGTTTCACTCCCGTGATTTGTCGGATGCAAGCCCCCGCAAGACCACTTTCAAAACGTCCCATTCCAGCGACCGAGACACCACTGTGCCCCTGTGTTCTGCAAAGTGATGCCAAATGGGGTCGGTCTGTTAGTTTCTGAATACCGGGTCGTGAAGGCAGTCCTTGGGGAGGCGCCATGTAGGAATCGGTGGTATGGGTGGGCGCCATGTGAGGGACACTGTGTGCACGTCATGGTCCGACACAACCCTGCCTAAATAATCGGAGTGTGTAATGCGCGGCAGGAGAGATCGTGCACATAAAAAACGGTCCTATCGGACCCGTGAGTTGTGTGGTATCGAATGGAAAGAATATAATTTGGTGGCCGGGTGGATATGTCGACAAGCATCCGTGAATGACCAGTGGATCACCCAGGCTCGGAAGGTGGCTGTGTACACATGGGCCGGGGAGTGTTTGGGGGGGTGGGACCTGTCTAACTTCAAGTCTAAGGAACAGTTGTAATACCCTCCCAATACCCTCGGGGTCTGTGTGTATCCCACTAAGGTGTTCGTCTGGGTACCCCAGAACATTGTTTGGTCTGCATTTGGGGCGTAGATGCTGCCAACTAGGATGGGCTGTCCGTCTAAGAGCCCCTCAAGCAGGGCATATTGGCCCTCAGGGTCCACTTGCCTGCTAAGTTCACGGAAGGGGATTCCAGGCCGAATCCAGATGAGTGCACCTCTTGCGAAAGCAGAGTACGTGGTACCGCAGAACATGCCGCGCCATTTCCTCTGGAGTCTGCCCAGTTCCTCCCCAGTGAAGTGCGTCTCCTGAAGGGTTATAATCTGTGCCTGCTGTTGCTTAATATACGCATATATTGCATAGCGTTTCCTGGCTGTGTGCATCCCCCGCACATTTAGGGTTAGAAACTTCACGTCTGTATGTGCCATAATAGACATAATGCTGTGACAATACTGCGCGCAACAGCAGCCGGAGCGGGGTCTCCCATCTTTGCCTGGTGGGTGAATCGCTCAAAGCTGTGTAAGGTCATGAGTGTACGCCCCTGCCCTACAAATAGGAGGAAACGGAAGGACATGGGTAGCGGGGTAGGTGAACTAAGAACTGGGGATGGGAAACTATCCCAATACAGGGGACCTATCGTCAAAAGCGATACGTCCAAACCAGCCCTCCGTGTGGAGGAGAGCTTCAACGAACAATTAACAATCATGGGGTGGTGGAGTGTGCATGCGAGGATGGTCCTCGGCGGGCTATGTAGGATTAATGTGCGTCATGGGCCTATAAGAGATGTAGAGCAATGCAGTGGATGTGCCCGAAGTGAGTAGCATTCGTGCAGGGGGGATCCCAGGTCTACCCGGGGAAGGCAAGGCCCCCTCTGTGTATGTGTGCTGCCAGTGATCGGAGGCACTGCGAGTCTGAGATACACTTTCTAGTGGGTCTGCAGGTCCATTAGTCGATGAGATCTGATGTCAGAGGTGTCACCTGAGGCAGGATAACCGAGTCTCCTTTGAACGATGTGCTGTCGCTGTCGCCCTCCCCCGCAGAAGAGAACAGTCGTGGGGCCCCATTCAGATCGTCAGATCGAGGCGAGGCCTGCAGTGATGAGACTGTTTGGAGGACTTCCCTGCGTTCCTGCATTATGCGTTCCAGGTCCGGAGAGTCTAATGTGAGGCTGCACATTCTAGGAGGTCTATCAGAACGCCGCCTAGTTTGACTGCGTTTCTTGGGTCGTGGCGCCCTGCGTCTCTGACCAGGTTCAGGCCCAGGTCTCGGGAGTCGAGGGCAATGCAGCTCTGCCCAGTCCCATGCCTCCTCCGCACATGTGAAAAATAATGTAGAGTCTTTGTGAATGATGCGAAGCCTGGCGGGGAACAGCAGGGAGTATTGGTTGTCATTTGCCCTAAGGCGTCGCTTTACTTCCAGGAAGAGCGACCTCTGCTGCTGCACTGCCCTGTCATAGTCTGGGAAGACCATCACTTGGCCAAAACGTCTTGCGGCCCTAAGCACTGCGTCCCGGTCTTTGAAATGCAGGAATTTAGCCAACATCAGGCGAGGTGGCGCTCCGGGAGGGGGCCGACGCACCGGCACCCGGTGGCGCGCTCAATGGAGAAGAATGCCGACCGGACGGCTTCCTGGGCTGAAGGATTTCATCCACGCCTCCATGTGGCCTACCAGGTCTTGCCCCTCCACTCCCTCCGGCAGACCCAGAACCCGGATGTTGCAGCACCCAGAACGCCTCTCCAAGTCGACCATACGCTCCTCTATGGTGGACAGGCGAGTCAGGACATCACCGATCGTCTGCTGGTGGTCTTTTATCATCGGTTGTAAATCCGCTATTATCTTCCTCCCGTCGGCGACCTTGTCCGCCAATGCAAAAATAATGCGGTTCCTACTGCAAGAATCAGGCAGTTCGTAATGCTAGGAATAATGCTATAAACCAATCTGCGTGGTCAACTCGGGCACCACAAGGCCCCTACAGCAGAGACCACGGTTGTAAGCTTAAAGGGGCGGCCCCGGTACTGCTGAGCAGGTACTGGCCGCTCAGGGACCGGGAGAGAGATCGGAGAACTCCTGTACTCCTCCTGCACACCTCCGCAGGCCATACACCCTTGCAGCTCCTGACTGGAGTCCAAGCCTTACCTGGGGTGTATGCTGCCTCTCTCTCTCTCTCTCTCCCCGCTTGTCGAACGTCCTGCTGGGCTGCCCCGATGACAGTGCAGCTCTGTTGTTAGGCGACCCTGTAGTCGGACGGGTTACGGTGCTGCCTTCTCCTTCGTTGACGATCCTAGGCAGATTCCTCTCAGTGAACAATGATCCTGATCCCTTTCAACTTGCACATTCCTTAGCTTCAAGAAATCCTTTAGCATGTTGCGGCTCGGGCCGGCGGCGGCGATCCTTACTCACAGCCTCAGTTACGATGACAGCTCGTGCCACAAACAGCAATGCCAGAAACCGGTCCTCGGAAGCTTGTTTCCGGTCCAGGGAAGACATGGCTTGGCAGTTCGGGCTGGACTGTTCCCATGAGGCACAGGGTCAGACTGATTTGTATATAGCCATGTCTGAACTGGGGTGGCAGAGTGGGCTAAAGAATGGTGATGGATTAAACCCAGATCTTTTGACTGGGTGTGAGTGTTTGATTGATTCAGATGCTCTGTCCATCACCACCCCCTTTTGTACCACAAACAGCAATGCAGCAGCATTGACGATGTTTAACGCTGCGGGGGCAATTCGGTCACTGGGCACCTCGTAAACAGCACCACAGACCACACAGCAGTCTCACTCGTGCCAAAGCACACGCACAAAGCATCGCTGAGACTCGTTTGGAAACTTTGATGTTCCTGTGTTTCCACAACAGGGAACCAGCTCTTCTCAGGCCCTTGTAGACAAGTTACTTCAGGACACAGCACACAGAAAAGTCCTCTCAAGCAGCAGGACCTCTCCTTAGTCAAATCAGCGAACTGCAGGCCAGCCCCAGAAAACACAGCAAGGGCAGTCCTTCTCTACAGTCTCTTCAGCTGTTCTCCTTTGGCAGAGATTCCTCTTGATCACAAAGTAGTTTCAATCCTTTTTCAGTCTGGATTTCAGTCTTGAGTTCAGAGGTTTCAGCTCTTACATTTATTCCTCTAAATGCCTTTGAAGTCTTTGTGTTAAGGTCCAAACCAGACCTGGGTGTCTTCCTGCCAGTGCACACCCTCTTCCTTTGATAGTCAGGGTCTGGGCCCCAAACGCTCCGCAGGGGGTAGAGCCATCCTTTGGTGGCAGCACCACGGCCCTCTTCACATCCAGGGGGCTACTCCTCCCCCACATCAAATGAAGGCCAGTCTGTTGCTGTCTCACCTACTCCTCCCTGGTGTCAGGACACTTCCCAGACCCTGTCACATCCAAAACCCAGACAGGCAATACACAACCAGGCAGGGGCACACAGGATGGTTTAAGACAAGAAACCAGCCACTTCTAAAAGCGTGGTTTCTAAAGACACAATTTAAAAACCATCTTCACAAAAAGATGTATCATTAAATTCTGAGTTCAGGCACACTAAACTTCATTTCTCCATTTTATGACTATGGGAAGATATGCTGGAAACATGGGACACAGCATTCCCCATTTTGTCCTATGGACAAGATCGCCTTGCAAAAGTGAAAAACGAATTTGGCAGTATTTCACTGTCAGGACATAGTACACACCTCACTACATGTCCTACCTTTCAAAAAAACTGCACCCTGCCTAGGGGGATACCTTGGGCCACTATCAGGGTGTCTGATATAAATAAAAAGGGATGGGTAAGGCCTGGCAAGTGAGTGCACTTGTCAGGACTACAAGGCAGATAACAAATTGTGTGCAGGCACTGCAGTAGCAGGCCTGAGATCTCTTTTTAGGGCTACTTGTGTGGGTGGCACTATTAGTGCTGCAGGCCCAATAGTAGCATTTGTTTTACCAGCACTGGCACACATAGTGCACTTTACTAGGGACTTTACTAGTAAGACAAACATACCAATTATGGCCAACCAATTACCATAACACTTTATACAGGGAGCACTTGCACTTTGACACTGGTCAGCAGTCAGCAACATAATGTCAGAAAAAGGTCTAGAAGGAAGGCAAAAAGTTTAAGGAATTTTAGCCAAAAAGGGCCAAGTCCAACATGGAGTAATTGTGAAAAAGTGTGGGGGCGCTAGAAATAACCCTCATATTCTCTTCCCTCATTTTTAAATGGAGCATCACACTGGGGATACGTTTACACCTTTAAGGAGTCTCTGCTTCCACTAGCATGTAGGCAAGCAGGTATTTCATTACATTTTTTAAATGGATAATTGAACATAAAGGTGTTGTTTGAATTATTAAATAGGTTCAGGCCTTTAAAAAAAATATGATTGTCATTCTAGAGACATCCAATTAATTTTTTGTTCACATGAGTTGGGCTGGGGCGACATTAAAATGTCGCCAGATGTACGACCATTCACTTTTGCGAGTCACAACAAATTGTGTCTCAGACACTGCAATTCCTAATAGGGTCATAAATTGCATGCCTCCTTAATATTCATGAGGCAAGCACAATTTGTGACCCCATTGGGAATGGCTAGCACTCCCAGGGAGGGTGGCCTGCTGGGGTCAGCAGACCACCATGTCTGTGACTGATTTTTAAATAAAGATTTTTTTTTAAATGCAGGCAGAAAATGCTGCATTTAAAAAAGAAAGATTAAACCTTTCAGTTTCATTTTTTAAGGTTAGGTCGTGGTCCCTGGGACCATTGCCTGCTCTTAAAAACAATTTTCACAATCATTCACAAAAGGGAAGCGGTACTTGAAGTAGGTGGTAAACTGCAAGTGTTTTGCAGCCGCAAATGCAATTGCAAAATAATAGTACATTGCACTGAGACTCACTATTAGGAAGGGATGCCCAATCTTAATTGCGAGAGTCGCAAACGCTATTTTGAGAGTCAGTGACTCGCAAAATAAAATTTGTACATGCCAGGACCCTTTTTTGTGGCCGCAAACGGGGCGAGCTCTGGCCCTTTGACCATTACTGTAGACTGACAAAATAATCTATGGGCATTAATTAGTGGTATGAAAAAGTTTGCCCTTTCTTACCCTTGGCACTGCCCTCGCTACCTCTTTTCTCAGATGTAAAGAAGGCTACACCAGGACCAGAATGTAAACAGTTCCTAATAAACCATTTGTAGTTCCTTGGGTTCTCTGTCCTTGCCTTTCTTTTGGCATTTTACCAGTAACCCAGTGATGTCATTGGGGGCCCAAGGGCACGTGATGTCTTGCCCGCGCTACCCCAGCCATTTTGTTGAATCAGCGCCCATGGACTAACTAGGCCGTGTCACACTCTCTCCAAGGTACACGATGAGATTGTTTTATGAGAAGACTATTTAAAATATTTGCCGGACGCATTAATTGGAAACAAAGTAGGGCCTCTTGTTGCCAGCATCATGGAGAGACTATTTACAATGCTTCCTGGGATCGTGTTACCGTCCTGCCCCAGTTCAGGTTAGCTTCCGAGCAGGTTCAGGCAAGGCCCGAGCAGTCAGGCTGGAAATAAAAGCATCGAAAACGGATTGTATTTCTTTGGACTTTGCAAAGACTTGTGATGTTGTCTTTAGAACTATTTATGACGGCTTAAATGGGCACCTGGGGTGAAGCATGTGAACGGTTAATGAATCGGTTAATAGATCAGCAGCGGAGGGTAATAATTAATGGCATTCATTTTAATCAAGGGGAGTGAGTGGCATGTTGCAGCAGGATTGGTGCATTGTTTTGAAAGGCATTCCTAATAATGTAATAGGTGCTTTTGAGCATTGATGATGTATGCTGGTGAATGTGTTGTTGCTGCCCACAGCACTTTCTGTAGAGTTAGGAACACTGCTGCTCCCTGGCATGTCATATAGACAAGAGCAGTGGGTTCTAATGCAGACAATTGTATGGTTGTCATGTTTCTCAAATACGTTTCCTAAGACCGGTAACAAAGCGATGGGACGGTAGTTGCCTGGCATTGTAGGATCTAGGTGGGATTTCTTCAACAAAAGTCTAATGATTGTGTGTTTGCATTTCTTCGGGACTATCCCTGACTCTAGTGAGAAATTAGGTAAATCAACTACAAGTTGGAAAAATAACTTCCATTCTAGTGAGAAATTGAGTAAATCTACAAAAGTTGGAAAAATAACATTTAAACCTTTAGATAAAATATGCAGTGGCGCGGGATCTCGAGGAAATCCTGATTTTATTTTAATCATGGGTGTTCCCTTCTTTCAATATTGTGAAGTGTGTTAAGGCTGCTGAGATTGAAGTTGTAATAGTGCCCCCTATTTGATTCAAATCTGTGGCTCTATTGCACAAAAGAGAGCCATCAATATCTTCGACTTTTTTCTGAAAAAGGTGCTAAGTCATTGCGTTGTATCTTAGTACATTGTGAGAGGGTATTACCCTGATCTACCGTTGTGAGAGATTTACAGCCTGATTCATCAAAGACCCGTTTTGCAAGTCTTTAATAGCGATTCATAAGGAATCGCTATTACAGACTCGCAAAACGGGATTCATGTAGGAATCGCAAACAAAAATGCGATTCCTACACATTCCTTATTTGCGATTAGCAAATTGCTAATCGCAAATAAGGAATAACTCCCCATTCATTCCTAATGAATAGGGAGTATTCCTTATTTGCGATTAGCAATTTGCTAATCGCAAATAAGATAGCGATTTAAAGGGTGCTAGGGGTGTCCAAAGGACACCCTGTAGCACCCCTGAAAAGTAATCTACATTGGTGTTGCGCACACACATGTCCAAAGGACATGTGTGTGTGCAACATGCCACTTAGAAAAATGCTTTTAACCTCGCGGTAAATAGCGGCCCGAAATTGCGATTTCGCAATTTGAAAATGGATGATGAATCGCATTTAAGGAATCTCAAATAGAGATTCCTTAAATGTAATTCCTCGCAAATTTGCGAATTCGCTATTACCGATTTTTGATGAATCCCAAATGCAAATATTGCGCTCGCAAAGGGCCAGATTCTGAGAATCTGGCCATTTGCGAGCGCAATTCACCTTCATGAATCTGTCTGTTAATGACCTTAAACAATTCCTTAGGAGAGTTGGAAGCCTGGTTAATCTTCTCCTCATAGTACCCGGCCTGATCTTTTTTGATTTAGATATGTTAGTGTCTGAAAGTTAATTTATATTCAACTTTTAAAGATAGGTCACAGTACTTCCTCCATTTTCTCTCGAGTTTCTTGCAGTTTTTCTTCATAGAAGCGAGGTAGCTATTGAACTGAAGGGCTCTTTTAGTATTAGTTTTAGGCCTCATCCTGGACTTTCGGATACATTCATGTAATGCTTGCACAATACAATGAGTGTATGCTACTTTAAATTGCCCATTAGAATTGGAGTAGAGGGATCCAAGGCCTTAACCCAATCTTTGGGTAAGAGTTTAGACCAGCACCGGGCAGGCTTGAGACGAGATTAGATGCTGTTCATGTCAATGGCTTTACCAATGTGAATGGTATAAAATGGTGGTCTGACCAAGGTACAGGAATCTGTGAGTTGACCTGAATCTTTAAGTCATTGGAAAAGATAGGGTCGAGGACATGTCCCTTCTCATGAGTGAGGCCCCTACTTGTTGGATCAGCTCAGCTGAACATCCTCTAAATCTTGTATTAGTCTCTTAGTGGGAGAAGTGAACAGCTATGCCACACAGGAAGGAACATGTGGTTCTGCAGGTCAGTGAATGATACCATATCCATTTTATGTATTTAGGTGTACACAACTTTAACCAACCCTTACCAAAGGAGTATAGAGGGAAAACTTACATGACTTGTACAACATTGAGGATGAAATCTTTCACCATTCAAAGAAGGTCACCTCTTTAAAATGAATGTCCTGTACTATACCTTTTGTGCTATTGCTTGTGTTACGAACGCCATGAGCAGTTTTATATAGTGCAAACTTGACCCGAATCGGGTATCAAAGCGCTTTACCAAGCACCAGTTGCATTACATGAGGACACATTCATTTTTTGTTTTGTTAGGCAAGGAAAGATTAAGTGATTTGCCCAGAATCACAGGATGTTCAGCGTCATTGCCAAGACTCTAACCCAGTTTTCCAGATTTAAGGTCAACCGCCCTAGCCGTCAGGCCAAATGTTTTGTGTTTCTTATGTATTAGTTTATATATACACGAGGCTCCAATAGAATCCTGCGTGTTCTAGATTTGATACTCTGGTTGTTCAATTATCTAGGTATCATTTTGTTAACCCATATGTTGGTGTAATTTATGAGCACAACACGTTACAGTATGAATTATATACTATCTCTATGAATGTAATTTGCCATTCTTAGTAGGCACTGAGATATAAATATATATATATATATATATATTTTGCGCCGAAGGCGCGCCAAAGGTAAGCCCGTCTGCGCCCGTCCGCGACCGGATCGCGACCAGCGCCAGGACCCCTGGATCTCGAAGACCCCGACTCACCCGCCTGACGTACTCAGCCGCCACCCTCATCGCTCTCAACACCGGCCGACTCCCAGAATGCCACCAAGCCACTCCAAGACGCACCCACGGACCGTTCAGCTGTCACGCCTGCAAGTTCTCCTGCATCCGGACCAGCCCCACACCAGCACCCGTCAAGTCGAACTCCAGCAACACCCACCTCAAGTGCATCCTCCTCAACACCCGCTCCGTCCACAGACACGCCATCGAACTCTGGAACCTCCTAGACGCCACAGCCCCTGACGTTGCCTTCCTCACGGAGACCTGGATGAACGCCTCATCAGCTCCCGACATCGCCATCGCTATCCCAGAGGGCTACAAGATCGTCCGGAGGGACCGAAACGCCAACCAGATGGGAGGAGGCATCGCCATCATCCACAGGAACACCATCCGCCTCACGACCAGCACCGACAACACCCTGACCAGCGCCGAACACCTGCATTTCCAGATCCACACCAACCCGAACACCACCCTCAGAGGCACCCTGATCTACCGACCCCCCGGACCACGCACGCAATTCAGCGAGGACATCGCCGACTTCGTCAGCCCGCATGCCCTCCCCTCCGCTGACTACATCCTCCTGGGAGACCTCAACTTCCATCTGGAGAACAACAACGACCACAACACCAGCACCCTGCTCGACAACCTCGCCAACCTGGGACTCAAGCAACTGGTGTCCACCCCCACCCACCTCGCCGGACACACACTCGACGCCGTCTTCTCATCCACCACAGACATCGACTTCAGCCACGCCACAGAGCTCCAATGGACGGACCACAGCTGCGTCCACTTCACCTTCAAGAGAACAACGACCCACCAACACCAGCAACACACCGCCCGCAGAAGCTGGAACAAGATCACAGCAGACCAGCTCGCCACCTCCCTGAGCCAACACCCTCCTGCCAGCTCAGCGAACCCCAGCCAGGCCGCCGATAACATCACGAAGTGGATCAGCAACTGCGCGGACGAACTCGCCCCGCTGAGGACCCCGCCTAGCAGACCCGGCAGCAAGAAGGCCCCATGGTTCACCGACGAACTCAAGAGCTCCAAGAAGAACTGCCGAGCCCTCGAGAAAGCCTGGAAAAGGGATCCGACACCGGACAACAGGACCTCCTACAAAGCTGCCACCCGGAAACACCACCAGCTGATCCGCGCCGCCAAGAGAACAGCATTCAAGGACCGGTTGGACAACAACGCACACAACAGCAAGGAACTCTTCAACATCGTGAAAGAGCTTTCCAACCCCAACGCAGAAAACAACGACATCACCCCATCGCAAGACCTCTGCAACTCCCTCGCCTCCTACTTCCACAACAAGATCACAGACATACACAGCAGTTTCAACAACCAGCCAACGCACACCACGACCGACCAGCCACCCCCCCCCACCGCCACCCTCCACGCCTGGACCCCGATCAGCACAGAAGACACCATCCGCACGATGAACTCAATCCACTCCGGATCACCAACCGACCCCTGCCCCCACCACATCTTCAACAAGGCCGACGCAGTCATCGCACCCCACCTGCGAGACATCATCAACACATCCTTCGACACCGCCATCTTCCCCGAGAGCTGGAAACACGCCGAACTCAGCGCTCTACTCAAGAAACCTACAGCGGACCCCACCGACCTCAAGAATTACCGCCCCATCTCGCTTCTCCCGTTTCCAGCCAAAGTCATCGAGAAGACCGTCAACAAGCAGATGGCCGCCTTCCTCGAGACGAACGGATCCCTCGACCCCTCACAGTCCGGCTTCCGAGCCAAACACAGCACCGAGACCGCCCTCATCGCCGCCACCGATGACATCCGAGCCCTGATGGACAATGGAGAAACAGCGGCCCTCATCCTCCTAGACCTCTCCGCGGCATTCGACACGGTCTGCCACCGCACCCTAATACGGCGCCTCAGCAACATCGGCATCCAGGACAAGGCGCTGGAATGGATCATCTCCTTCCTCGACGGAAGAACACAGCGAGTCCGCCTACCACCGTACAAGTCAGAGGCCTCCGAAGTCATCTGCGGCGTCCCCCAAGGATCATCCCTGAGCCCCACCCTCTTCAACGTCTACATGAGCCCCCTCGCGGCCATCGTACGCAAACACCACCTCAGCATCATCTCCTACGCCGACGACACCCAGCTGATCCTCTCCCTGACCAACAACCCCGCCGCCGCCAGAGCCAACCTACACGAAGGGATGAAAGAGGTAGCCGAGTGGATGACGACCAGCCGCCTGAAACTGAACTCGGACAAGACGGAGGTCCTCATCCTGGGCTCCTCTCCCTCCGCCTGGGACGACTCCTGGTGGCCTCCCGCCCTGGGCACCGCACCCAAACCGACAGACCATGCACGTAACCTGGGCTTCATCCTGGACTCCTCCCTCTCCATGACCAGGCAAGTCAACAGCGTCTCCTCGGCGTGCTTCAACATCCTACGCATGCTACGGAAGATCTTCTGGTGGATCCCCACAGAGACCAGGAAGACCGTCACCCAGGCCCTCGTCACCAGCCGACTGGACTACGGCAACGCCCTCTACGCCGGGACCACCGCCAAGCTCCAGAAGAGACTCCAGCGGATCCAAAACGCCTCAGCCAGACTCATCCTCGACATCCCACGATCCAGCCACATCTCCGGACATCTGAGAGACCTTCACTGGCTCCCCATCAACAAGAGAATCACCTTCCGCCTCCTCACCCACGCACACAAAGCCCTACACGACCAAGGCCCGAGCTACCTCAACAGCCGAGTCAACTTCTACGCTCCCAAACGCCACCTCCGATCAGCCAACCACGCCCTCGCCGCCGTCCCCCGCATCCGAAGAGCAACCACAGGAGGAAGGTCCTTCTCCTACCTGGCCGCCAAGACCTGGAACTCCCTCCCGTCCGACCTGCGCCTGACCCAAGACCACCTCTCCTTCAGGAAGAAGCTGAAGACCTGGCTGTTCGAGCAGTAGCGGCACCCCCCCCCCAGCGCCTTGAGACCCTACGGGTATGTAGCGCGCTTTATAAGTGTCACTGATTGATTGATTGAAGTGTCACTGATTGATTATATATATATATATATATATATATATATATATATATATATATATATATATATATATATATATATATATATATATATATTCTCGCAAAAGGCATCTTCACGCTTTGATAATTCAAAGAAAGCCGACGCGTTTCGAGGCTTTAGCGCCTCTTCTTCCTGGGCTCACACAGAACAGCACTGAAACCCTCCTGATAATTATTACCACGTGACCTTTTTATTGCCATCACGGCATATCTTCTTTTGCAATGCATCATGGGACTTTGAGTCTTTAAAAGAAGACAATTCTTCACTTTTTAGCGTGCTGCCATTACACGCAAGGGAGGCCCTTTCTTAAAGTGTCCTGGGTTATGGCTGTTACCCAGACCGCCTCGCACCCTAAGGCTCAGAGACCCTGATATCAAGAATAGTCCGCGAACTCAGGGAGAGACATTGCTACTTTAATGATGTCCCAGACTTGCTGCTGAAGGGACCGCGAGGTAGGAAGTACAGGTTTTAAGAGAAGTTTTTCGCCCAGAAAACACGCTGTAATCCTTAACCTGACCACGCTCATAGCCAGCCTACCAACTGGATGCACCACAAGCAGCTGGCTAACAGGATCACTTACCGCGACACCGCAACTTGAACAAACTGCATTCTGGGAGTTGCAGTCTTCCCACTGTGAACTATCAAAGTGATTTCTGTTGAAACAAGGCTCAGGTGTGCCACATTCTACTTGAGATGAGCCAGCATAAGAGACACTCAGGATTTCAGCGTCAGTGGCATTTGGGAAGGTAATGCATCTGACGAAGGCGAAAGCTGAAACGCGTTATGCTACATCCTTCCTGCAAATTAAACATTTTTTAAATCCCCTTGTGCCCCCTTGTCTGCCTGGAAAGAGGAGGACTATTTTTGCATTTTAGCGCGCTGCCATTACGCGCAAGGAGGCCCTTTTTTAAAGTGTCCTGGGTTATGGCTGTTACCCAGACCGCCTCGCACCCTAAGGCTCAGAGACCCTGCTATCAAGGATAGTCTGCGAACTCGCCGAGAGACATTGCTACTTTAATGATGTCCCAGACCTGCTGCCGCAGGGACCGCGAGGTAGGAAGTGCGGGTATTAAGAGAAGTTTTTCGGCCAGAAAACACGCTGTAATCCTTAACCTGACCACGCTCATAGCCAGCCTTCCAACTGGATGCACCACAAGCAGCTGGCTAACAGGATCACTTACCGCAACACCGCAAATTGAACAAACTGCATTCTGGGAGTTGCAGTCTTCCCACTGTGAACTATCAAAGTGATTCCTGTTGAAACGAGGCTCAGGTGTGCAACATTCTACTTGAGATGAGCCAGCATAAGAGACACTCAGGATTTCAGCGTCAGTGGCATTTGGAAAGGTAATGCATCTGACGAAGGCGAAAGCTGAAACGGATTTTTGTACATAATCATATACATACATATACTTTGATAGTCGAACATGTATATATATTTATGATCATTGCTTTTATGTTTTTTGGTCCTTTAAGAATACATGTATTTATACTGCAATTCTGAATGCTTTCTTTCCCCTTGTGGCTGCCTTTATTAATTCATCGAAAAACGCAATTGTTTTAGCTTGAACATACAGTGCACTTTACCTGCAATTTGGGAACGAAAAAGATTTCTTTTATGTCCATCACTTACCTCACAATCACGTGCTATAGGTGCAGCTTCTTAAGTGGTCCGTTGAAATGTTAGCGTTGTCATGTGATCAAGCCACTCCGGTGGTGAAACGCGTTATGGCCGACAAGAAATAAACGCACACATTTTTACACACAGCCTGGGTTTGTGTCTGCTTGTTTTCTGCTTGCTGGAGTTCCACGTGGGAAGCGGTTTTCCTGAGCAGCCATTCGGATATATATATATATATATATTCTCACAAAAGGCGTCTTCACCCTTTGATAATTCAAAGAAAGCCGACACGTTTCAAGGCTTTAGCGCCTCTTCTTCCTGGGCTCACACAGAACAGCACTGAAACCCTCCTGATAATTATTACCACGTGACCTTTTTATTGCCATCACGGCATATCTTCTTTTACAATGCATCATGGGACTTTGAGTCTTTAAAAGAAGACAATTCTTCACTTTTTAGCGTGCTGCCATTACACGCAAGGGAGGCCCTTTCTTAAAGTGTCCTGGGTTATGGCTGTTACCCAGACCGCCTCGCACCCTAAGGCTCAGAGACCCTGATATCAAGAATAGTCCGCGAACTCAGGGAGAGACATTGCTACTTTAATGATGTCCCAGACTTGCTGCTGAAGGGACCGCGAGGTAGGAAGTACAGGTTTTAAGAGAAGTTTTTCGCCCAGAAAACACGCTGTAATCCTTAACCTGACCACGCTCATAGCCAGCCTACCAACTGGATGCACCACAAGCAGCTGGCTAACAGGATCACTTACCGCGACACCGCAACTTGAACAAACTGCATTCTGGGAGTTGCAGTCTTCCCACTGTGAACTATCAAAGTGATTTCTGTTGAAACAAGGCTCAGGTGTGCCACATTCTACTTGAGATGAGCCAGCATAAGAGACACTCAGGATTTCAGCGTCAGTGGCATTTGGGAAGGTAATGCATCTGACGAAGGCGAAAGCTGAAACGCGTTATGCTACATCCTTCCTGCAAATTAAACATTTTTTAAATCCCGTTGTGCCCCCTTGTCTGCCTGGAAAGAGGAGGACTATTTTTGCATTTTAGCGCGCTGCCATTACGCGCAAGGAGGCCCTTTTTTAAAGTGTCCTGGGTTATGGCTGTTACCCAGACCGCCTCGCACCCTAAGGCTCAGAGACCCTGCTATCAAGGATAGTCTGCGAACTCGCGGAGAGACATTGCTACTTTAATGATGTCCCAGACCTGCTGCCGCAGGGACCGCGAGGTAGGAAGTGCGGGTATTAAGAGAAGTTTTTCGCCCAGAAAACACGCTGTAATCCTTAACCTGACCACGCTCATAGCCAGCCTTCCAACTGGATGCACCACAAGCAGCTGGCTAACAGGATCACTTACCGCGACACCGCAAATTGAACAAACTGCATTCTGGGAGTTGCAGTCTTCCCACTGTGAACTATCAAAGTGATTCCTGTTGAAACGAGGCTCAGGTGTGCAACATTCTACTTGAGATGAGCCAGCATAAGAGACACTCAGGATTTCAGCGTCAGTGGCATTTGGAAAGGTAATGCATCTGACGAAGGCGAAAGCTGAAACGGATTATGCTACATCCTTCCTGTAAATTAAAATTTTAAAATCCCGTTGTGCCCCCTTGTCTGCCTGGAAAGAGGAGGACTATTTTTGCATATATTATATTATATGCATTTAGGCACCAATGATGAAATGAAAATTCTTTTAGTATTGATATGTTTATTATCACAAATGTACATATATGAAATGATTTTAATATGGATATCATAGATTTTTGTACATAATCATATACATACATATACTTTGATAGTCGAACATGTATATATATTTATGATCATTGCTTTTATGTTTTTTGGTCCTTTAAGAATACATGTATTTATACTGCAATTCTGAATGCTTTCCTTCCCCTTGTGGCTGCCTTTATTAATTCATCGAAAAACGCAATTGTTTTAGCTTGAACATACAGTGCACTTTACCTGCAATTTGGGAACGAAAAAGATTTCTTTTATGTCCATCACTTACCTCACAATCACGTGCTATAGGTGCAGTTTCTTAAGTGGTCCGTTGAAATGTTAGCGTTGTCATGTGATCAAGCCACTCCGGTGGTGAAACGCGTTATGGCCGACAAGAAATAAACGCACACATTTTTACACACAGCCTGGGTTTGTGTCTGCTTGTTTTCTGCTTGCTGGAGTTCCACGTGGGAAGCGGTTTTCCTGAGCAGCCATTCGGATATATATATATATATATATATATTCTCACAAAAGGCGTCTTCACCCTTTGATAATTCAAAGAAAGCCGACGCGTTTCAAGGCTTTAGCGCCTCTTCTTCCTGGGCTCACACAGAACAGCACTGAAACCCTCCTGATAATTATTACCACGTGACCTTTTTATTGCCATCACGTTGTACCTTCTTTTTCACTGCATCGTGGGACTTTGAGTCTTTAACAGAAGACAATTCTTCACTTTAAGTAAGCTCAGTGACTGTTCTTCATTCGCATAGTTCATACCTTAAGTAGGTTTCGGATTAGTAATTGCATGCTTCTATTTTCATGAAGTGCAGTGCTGGTCGAATTTGAAAAGTTCAGCTTCCCAGCCTTCTCATATGTGCACATACGCTGAGAATGGTGCTCCTTATCAGGACCCCGCCAGTCCTTAATATCTGTTCACACAAAGGCGTCTTCATGCTTCGATAAGGGCACACACTGCACCTCTCCCCTCCGGGCTGTCACCTCATAAAGCTTGCAAGAACTGCTCCCAGCATTTTAAAGAAAGCCGACGCGTTTCGAAGCTTTAGCGCCTCTTCTTCCTGGGCTCACACAGAACAGCACTGAAGCTCTCCTGATAATTATTACCACGTGACCTTTTTATTGCGCAGTTTGCCATCACGGCGTACCTTCTTTTTCACTGCATCGTGGGACTTTGAGTCTTTAACAGGAGACAATTCTTCACTTTAAGCAAGCTCAGTGACTGTTCTTCGTTCGCATAGTTCATACTTTAAGTAGGTTCGGGATTAGTAATTGCATGCTTCTATTTTCATTAAGTGCAGTGCTGGTCGAATTTGAAAAGTTCAGCTTTCCAGCCTTCTCATATGTGCGCATACGCTGAGAATGGTGCTCCTTATCAGGACCCCGCCAGCCCTTAAAATCTGTTCACACAAAAGGCGTCTTCACGCTTCAATAAGGGCACACACTGCACCTCGCCCTTCCAGGCTGTCACCTCGTAAAGCTTGCAAGAACTGCTCCCAGCATTTCAAAGAAAGCCGACGCGTTTCGAGGCTTTAGGGCCTCTTCTTCCTGGGCTCACAGAGAACAGCACTGAAACTCTCCTGATAATTATTACCACGTGACCTTTTTATTGCGCAGTTTGCCATCACGGCGTACCTTCTTTTTCACTGCATCGTGGGACTTTGAGTCTTTAACAGGAGACAATTCTTCACTTTAAGTAAGCTCAGTGATTGTTCTTCATTCGCATAGTTCATACCTTAAGTAGGTTTGGGATTAGTAATTGCATCCTTCTATTTTCATGAAGTGCAGTGCTGGTCGAATTTGAAAAGTTCAGCTTCCCAGCCTTCTCATATGTGCGCATACGCTGAGAATGGTGCTCCTTATCATGACCCCGCCAGCCCTTAAAATCTGTTCACACAAAAGGCGTCTTCACGCTTCGATAAGGGCACACACTGCACCTCTCCCCTCCGGGCTGTCACCTCGTAAAGCTTGCAAGAACTGCTCCCAGCATTTCAAAGAAGGCCAATGCGTTTCGAGGCTTTAGGCTTTAACCCACCATCACCTCATCAGATCCACCAAAAGGGCCTCCTTCAAGGACCGCCTAGACAACAACGCACACAACAGCAAAGAGCTCTTCAACATCGTGAAGGAATTCTCCAACCCCAGCTCCAACACCAATGACATCCCACCATCAAAAGACCTGTGTCTGTGATCTTATTCCATCGCAAGATCACAGACATCGATGACAGCTTCAACAACGTGACCGCCCAACAGCCACCAAGACCTCCGAACCCACGGCTACCACCCACACCAATCCCCTGCTCTCCTGGACCAACATAGACAACGACACCATCAAAATAATGAACACTATCAACTCGGGCTCTCTCCGTCAGACCCATGCACACACCACATCTTCAACAAAGCCAGCGCCACCATCACACCCCATCTCCGCAAGGCCATCAACATCTCCTTCGAGACCGCGACCTTCCCGGAGAGCTGGAAGCACGCCAAAATCAACACCTTACTCAAAAAAACCAAGGTGGACCCGAGAACCCTCCAGAACTTACAGCCCATCTCCCTGCTCCCGTTCCCGGTGAGGGTCATCGAGAAGACTGTCAAAAGACAACTGACCCACTACCTTGAGGAGAACAGCATCCTGGACCCGTCCCAGTCCGGGTTCTGCAGCAACCACAGCACCGAAACTGCCCTCATCGCCGCCACTGATGACATCAGGGCCGTGCTGGACAACGGCGAAACCGCAGCCCTCATCCTCCTGGACCTATCAGCCGCCTTCTACACTGTCTGCCACCACACCCTACACACATGCCTCCACAACGCAGGGATCCGAGACAAGGCTCTGGAATGGACCACCTCCTTCCTCTCCGACAGAACCCAGAGCATCCGCCTCCCCGTTTCTGCTCTGAAGCCACCAAGATCATCTGCGGCGTACCCCAAGGATCATCCCTCAGCCTGACATTGTTCAACATCTACATGGAACCGTTTGCCCACGTCGCCCGTCTGCATGACCTAAACATCATCTCCTGTGCCGATGACACCCAGGCAATCCTCTCCCTCACCAAAGACCCCCTCACCACCAAAACCAACCTCCACAAAGGAATGAAAGCTGTCGCCGAGTGGATGAGGAATAGCTGTCTGAAGCTGGACTTGGACAAGACAGAGGTCCTCATCCTCGGCTCCACCCCCTTGGCCTGGGATGACTCTTGGTGGCTGACCACACTGGGAGCAGCACCGACACCCACCGACCACGCACGCAACCTGGGGTTCATCCTCAACTCAACACTCTCCATGTCCAAGCAAGTCAACGCCATCTCATCCACATCACCGGACCGGCATACCTCAACAGACGACTCATCTTCTACACCCCAAAGCACCAGCTCCGTGCCACAAACCTCGCCTTCGCCACTGTTCTCCACATCAAAAGATCATCCACCGGCAGCAGATCGTTCTCCCACCTCGCCGCCAAAACCTGGAACACCATCTTCATCTTCCTACAGCAGACCTAGGACCTACTAACCTTCAGGAGGCTCCTCAAGACCTGGCTATTCGAGCAGTAGCAGCAGCCCCCCCCCCCCACTCCCAGCGCTTTGAGACCATCACGGGTAAGTAGTGTGCTTTACAAGTGTTCTGATTGATTGATTGATTGTGAAAACTAAAGAAGAGGAGGATGAGAAGCTGATCAGATTTCGTACCACCTTCTATAATCAGGCATTGAAATCAAAAGATGCCTATGAAACATTGGCAGGTTCAAGGAACAGATGACACCCTGTAAAAGTGCCTGGGGGAGAATCCTAAAGTCACATTCAGAAAGTGTACTTCTTGAGGTGACATGTTGAGTTCTAGCTCTATACAACCCACACGAGACCCACAACAAATAAAAGGGTTTTATATCTGTGGTGAGTGTAAGGCTTGCAAGTACAGTACTAGCTGTAAACAAATAGAACTATTTAAACAAATGCAGCCTTTTGTTATAAACAAACATCTCAAGTGTAATTCTGACTTTTGCATCTATGCATTAATCTGTCCATGATCTCTGGTTTATATAGGGAGCAATATTCACAAGGTGAAGACACATATATTAGAACATATGAGAGCTATTGCCCGTGAAGACAAACAGTACCTGGTTGCAAGACATTTCAGGGAATTCCATAATCAAGACTCTATATTGATAAAATATTGTGCTATTGGTTGAATTCCATATGGAATTAATGGAATGTGTAGATATTGTTGAGTTTGACGAATCATTTTCAGACACTTTGACGGATGAAATTCCTGATGAAGAAATGCTACAAGTTCTTTTAGATTTTGAAAATTCTGATAAATAAATTTTAATTTAGTAACGATTTTTTTTTGAAAATTATACTTATTTAAATGTAATATGAGGTAGTAGCAAAGTGATACAATTTTGTATTCTTCATGGCCTGCATCCTTTCTCTCACTGACTGTCTCTGATGCACTAGTTTACAACATAAGTAAGTATATAGAACAGCAAGTGTGTTTCACAAGAGTAGGAACTCATGACCCCCTACGCCAATTCTGACCACACATTGAGAAAGGAAGAAATCATGTGAACAAATCTGTTTCTGCTTTCCTGAAAGACTACAGTATGGATTCAATATACCACAATAACTTGCATTACAACATACAAGGTATCTACAGAGGAGACGATGTCCATTTCCATTTAGTTTTCTTTTTAAAAAAAATCCAATAGGTTCGCGCACCATGAGTGCTCGGTAAATGCTCGGTGCACGAACGCTATCGCCGCCATTTTGTGGTTTCAGAAGAGAGTGAAAAATATAACTTAAAAACATGGGAAGGGGGTAGGGTAGAGTGTCCCTGACCCCTTAGGCCTTCTCAGGGGGTCCTTCAAGGACTCTTAAGGTTAAAAATAATGTTTATTTTTAAAGAAATAACAGAAAACACGATAGGTCCACGCACGGGGAGTGCTCTGTGCGCGGACCTCTGTAAAAATTAATAAAATAAATAAAGTTAAAAATCATATTTGAGTGTTTACATGTTAGTTGGCTCTAAAAAGAGCCGTTGTGTTCATTGTGTTTTTTTTGGTACCTACAAGTAAGTACCAATGCAGAGTCTGATGTTACAGAGATAGACTCTGTTCCCTTCATCAGTGAAATGTACACCATCTGTCCTATAGAGGCCTTGCATGTTGTAACACAAGTTGTTGTGGTATATACAACCCATTCCATAGTCTCTCATGTATGCAAAAACAGATTTATTTACATTTTCCTTGCTTTCTCAATCTGCGGACAAAATTGATTGGACCAATTCCATTTTTGCCTTTGGCATATATTGGAATAGACAAAGGCAGCTTGAGGAAAAAGTGACATCAATTGTCCAAAGATAACATTCAAAAGAATTTCCAGACCAACCCCAGTCAAAGTGCATAAGTCATTTCCACCACAGTGCACAATTATGAGGTCAGGGTGTGGGAGATGCATGAAGGATTTCACCAATGGTATCAATTGGTGACATCTCAATCCTCTCTGGCCAATCCATAAAATATCCACATTTGGTAAATCAAGGTTTACAATTCCTCTGTTTGTTGCATACCTTTTAGACCAGAATACAAAGCTGTGTCCTACAAACCATACTGAAAGCATGTTCAAGGCAGATCTGGTTGTACTCAGATGAGGGCTGTAAATGAAATGGCAGTTGGAAAACTTGCAGTTTAGAAAAAAAGAGGAGGACATTCACTGCACTTGAAGCTTAGGAAATGATTGGTGCTTTCTGAAAATGCAAAAGAGCATATTAGGGTGCATAGTTTTGTTTTTTAAAAGAAGCAATTCTAATGGTTCAGAAAAGGTCATTGAAAGGAACATTGCACATGATTAGCTGTTATATTGAAAGCTCTAACAACCTTGCTGGATTCATTTGCAACATAGTATGATGAACTTTTAAACTCTGTTCTTCCTTAGGTGGGAGTTACCATGGTAACAGGTTGAATGAGCAGTAGGGGGATGGGTGAATATTATGTGAGTTTGAAAGTGTGGAAACGTAGAACCAATTGAAATGTTAGTTTAGTTTTGAAATAGTGTGGGAAAACATTTCATTGGTTATGAGCAGAAATAAGTGAGAAGAATGAGTGGGAAACTGTGCCATTTCTGTTTCCAGTGTCTGAGCTGCAGTTCAGGGATTCTGCTTAAGAAAATCTGGTGTGTGTTTCACACTGTTCTACATTTTCAAAAGTGATTTTACAGGTGTGTAATTGTTCCTTTAATATAGAGAGAGTGCTATTTGCAGTATTGGGAAGCATAACAAGCATATTGGGCTTCATTACTGTTGTATTCTGAAAACTAGTCAGGTTTCTCAATTTATGTCATTAGTAAAATCCTTTACGCATTTCTCACAGCATTTCATATTCTTGTCTGTGTGCCAATTTTATTACTCTGCATGCATTTTCTTCTTGCACCCATGTCAAACATTGTGCAAGGGGCTTGTAAATATGCCTCTCTTTTTTGTATATTGTATCTCAATTTATGCCATTAGTAAAATACTTTACGCATCTCTCACAGCATTTCATATTCTTGTCTGTGTGCCAATTTTATTACTCTGCATGCATTTTCAGCTTGCACCCATGTCAAACATTGCACAAGGGGCTTGTAAATATGCCTCTATTTTTTGTATATTGTATCTCAGTTTATGCCATTAGTAAAATCCTTTATGCATCTCTCAAGGCATTTCATATTCTTGTCTGTGTGGGAATTTTATTACTGTGCATGCATTTTCTGCTTGCACCCATGTCAAACATTGCGCAAGGGGCTTGTAAATATGCTTCTCTTTTTTGTATATTCTATCTCAATTTATGCCATTATTAAAATCCTTTACGCATCTCTCACAGCATTTCATATTCTTGTCTGTGTGCCAATTTTATTACTCTGCATGCATTTTCTGCTTGCACCCATGTCAAACATTGCGCAAGGGGCTTGTAAATATGCCTCTCTTTTTTGTATATTCGATCTCAATTTATGCTATTAGTAAAATCCGTTACGCAACTCTCACAGCATTAAATATTCTTGTTTGTGTGCCAATTTTATTACTCTGCATGCATTTTCTGCTTGCACCCATGTCAAACATTGCGCAAGGGGCTTGTAAATATGCCTCTCTTTTTTGTATATTGTATCTCAATTTATGCCATTAGTAAAATCCTTTACGCTTCTCTCAAGGCATTTCATATTCTTGTCTGTGTGCCAATTTTATTAATCTGCATGCATTTTCTGCTTGCACCCATGTCAAACATTGCGCAAGGGGCTTGTAAATATGCCTCTCTTTTTTGTATATTGTATCTCAATTTATGCCATTAGTACAATCCTTTTCACATCTCTCACAGGCATTTCATATTCTTGTCTGTGTGCAATTTTTTTTACTCTGCATGCATTTTCTGCTTGCACTCATGTCAAACATTGAGCAAGGGGCTTGTAAATACGCCTCTCTTTTTTGTATATTCTATCTCAATTTATGCCATTAGTAAAATCCTTTACGCATCTCTCAAGGCATTTCATATTCTTGTCTGTGTGGCAATTGTATTACTCTGCATGCATTTTCTGCTTGCACCCATGTCAAACATTGTGCAAGGGGCTTGTATATATGCCTCTCTTTTTTGTATATTCTATCTCAATTTATGCCATTAGTAAAATACTTTACGCATCTCTCATGGCATTTCATATTCTTGTCTGTCTGCCAATTTTATTACTCTGCATGCATTTTCTGCTTGCACACCATGTCCAACATTGCTCAAGAGGCTTGTAAAATGCCTCTCTTTTTTGTATATTGTATCTCAATTTATGCCATTAGTAAAATCCTTCACTCATCTCTCACAGCATTTCATATTCTTGTCTGTGTGCCAATTTTATTACTCTGCATGCATTTTCTGCTTGCACCCATGTCAAATATTGCGCAAGGGGCTTGTAAATATGCCTATCTTTATTGTATATTGTATCTCAATTTATGCCATTAGTAAAATCCTTTACTCATCTCTCACAGCATTTCATATTCTTGTCTGTGTGCCAATTGTATTACTCTGCATGCATTTTCTGCTTGCACCCATGTCAAACATTGCGCAAGGGGCTTGTAAATATGCCTCTCTTTTTTGTATATTCTATCTCAATTTATGCCATTGGTAAAATCCTTTACGCATCTCTCACGGCATTTCATATTCTTGTCTGTGTGCCAATTTTATTACTCTGCATGCATTTTCTGCTTGCACCCATGTCAAACATTGCGCAAGGGGCTTGTAAATATGCCTTTCTTTTTTGTATATTCTATCTCAATTTATGCCATTAGTAAAACCCTTTACGCATTTCTCAAGGCATTTCATATTCTTGTCTGTGTGCCAATTCTATGACTCTGCATGCATTTTCTGCTTGCACCCATATCAAACATTGCGCAAGGGGCTTGTAAATATGCCTCTCTTTTTTGTATATTCTATCTCAATTTATGCCATTAGTAAAATCCTTTACGCATCTCTCAAGGCATTTCATATTCTTGTCTGTGTGCCAATTTTATTACTCTGCATGCATTTTCTGCTTGCACCCATGTCAAACATTGCGCAAGGGGCTTGTAAATATGCCTCTCTTTTTTTGTATATTGTATCTCAATTTATGCCATTAGTAAAATCCTTTACGCATCTCTCACAGCATTTCATATTCTTGTCTGTGTGCCAATTTTATTACTCTGCATTCCTTTTCTGCTTGCATCCATGTCAAACATTGTGCAAGGGGCTTGTAAATATGCCTCTCTTTTTTGTATATTGTATTTCAATTTATGCCATTAGTAAAATCCTTTACGCATCTCTCACAGCATTTTATATTCTCGTCTGTGTGCCAAAATGATTACTCTGCATGCATTTTCTGCTTGCACCCATGTCAAACATTGCACAAGGGGCTTGTAAATATGCCTCTCTTTTTTGTATATTCTATCTCAATTTATGCCATTAGTAAAATCCTTTACGCATCTCTCAAGGCATTTCATATTCATGTCTGTGTGCTAATTTTATTACTCTGCATGCATTTTCTGCTTGCACCCATGTCAAACATTGTGCAAGGGGCTTGTAAATATGCCTCTCTTTTTTGTATATTCTATCTCAATTTATGCCATTAGTAAAATCCTTTACGCATCTCTCAAGGCATTTCATATTCTTGTTTGTGTGCCAATTTTATCACTCTGCATGCATTTACTGCTTGTACCCATGTTAAACATTGTGCAAGGGGCTTGTAAATAGGCCCCTCTTTATCTTATATTCCATCTCAATTGATGCCATTAGTGAAATCCTTTATGCATCTCCCACACCATTTCATATTGTTTTCTATCTGCTATTCCTATCCTTCTCCATATATTCACTGCTTGCACCCATGTTAAAGGTTGCGCAAGGCGCTTGTAAAAAAGGAGCATATTTACAAGCCAAATTAAACTATTAGCACTATCTCTGTACCAAAATGTAATCCAAGCATGAGAAACACTTTAAAAAGAAGTCTACCCTATAAGCTAAAAGATACAAACTGTGAGCACACACAGCTAACATTATGGAAAAAGATGAAAATATAATTCCTTAATTCACATACACACTCAGTGTGTTCCTTGTCAAAAAACTTAAAGCCAGACATTTCAACCAAAAAACATTTAGAATGGTAAATCGTTTTATACACAGAGAGTGAGATGAGACACACACACAAACAGACAGATGGTGTAGGCAGAGATTGAGATGACACACACATACAAACAGAGAGATGGTGGAAGGAGAGAGAGGGATGAGGCATGCAAAGAGGGAGATGGTGCAGGCAGAGAGTGATATGAGACACACAAAGAGAGATGTGAACTAGTGTTTATATTGTTTAGTTAATGTAATTGCTATGTTAGTAGTGGTCTATAATACGTCATGTTTTTCTTTTCAACAGATTGTAAATATCTACAGGGTCATAATAGATTATGCCTACCAAGAACCGCAAACAAAGAGTTTATAAGCAAGCTTTATCAATCAAGAAGACAATCTTCAGAGAAAAGAAAAAATGCTCCTGGTAATGCACCTGTGCTTCCTGTTTTTTGCGGGATAACTTGAATGGATTCTTGTGCAAAGGTTATTAGTTTCTGGGTGGGTCAGCCCACGAGCGACACTTCCTGCCTGGTCCTGCTCCACTTCCGCCCTGCCTCTCCACCGTGCAGGTCAGCGGTCTAGTGGCTGCAGTATTCTAGGTATTTGTTGGTTCCTGCTTTCCCCCGCGCCCAGACAACTCCTACAGATCACAGCGGTGGCAGGCTACTCGCGCGCTCCCACGCTACTCTGATCTTTGATCTTATCGCATTTTAAATTGCTCAGCCCAGCTGACCGATAGCGGTGCTGTGCACTTGGTATATTTTTAAAGCCTTCATTCAGATTACAGCGCTGCGCGCTCGCGTGTGCAATTATGCTGGTTAATTTTTAAACGTCTTCATGCTGATTGAGAGCATTGTGCCTGGATTAACATTTTGTATTTGGGGAACCTATCTCCATCTTTCTCGCTCTTGACCCCGGTCCGCCCCGGCTGTGTGCCGTTTGAGCGGAGGGTCAGCCCACGAGCGACACTTCCTGCCTGGTCCTGCTCCACTTCCGCCCTGCCTCTCCACCGTGCAGGTCAGCGGTCTAGTGGCTCACGGCAACCAGATATATATGGCAACCTGGAGCAAGCGCAGCGGACGAGCGCAGCGGGAGCGCCGACTTCACGCCGAAGTCGCGCACAAGTCAAGCCCGTCTGCGCCCGTCCACGGCCGGCCGGGGCTAGGGGCACGTCACTCTGCCCATTTGCTCACCTACTCCCCAGCAGACCTTCTTAGCCTCCAGGGTTCTTGGTCTGTACCTGCTGCCATTCGTTCCCGTATTTCCGTACTTGGCTTGTCCCCCTCTCACGTTCCCCCTCCCCCTTACCACGTTCCCACCAATCCTCCGAGGGGTACTACCAATCCTGCACCCATCAAAACTCTCAAAGCTTGCTATCTTAATACCCGGTCCGCCGTAGCTCACTCGCATGAGCTATCGGTGTTGTTGGACCTTCATGCCCCAGACTTGCTGTTTCTCACAGAAACTTGGTTTCGTGATGATTCCCTCCCCGCCCTTTTGGCTACCTTACCAGCTTCATACTACGCCCTACGCTCGGACCGCCTTAACGGCAGGGCTGGGGGAGGTGTAGCGCTTATTGCCCGAGCTGACTTGCCTTTTCAAATTCTCCCTCTGCCCGATATTGCTACGACCGAGTACCTGGCCATTCGTACCACTTCCATTTCCCCTCCTCTTACCTGCTTACTTATCTACCGCCCCCCCCCCCAATCACCCTTATTGTTTCTCCCTACCTTCCTGGAAGTATTAGCCACAATTGCTATTAATAACACTTCCATCCTGCTCTTGGGTGATTTCAATTTTTGGCCGTCAGACCCTGCAGAGTGTTCTTCCTCGAAGGAATTTTCAGAAACCCTCCGATCTTTTAATTTTATACCCCACATCCACTCCCCCACCCATGCTAAAGGACATGTGCTAGACCAGATTTGGTCCTTGAACTGCCCTGTAAATTCTGTTTCTATTTCACCCTGCACCTGGTCGGACCATCATTCGATCTCTTTTGCCCTTCCCATATACCCCCCGGTCAAACCCTCACTTCCTAAAAACGTTTGGGTCCGGTCCTGGGGACGAGTAGACCCAGGCAACCTCTCTGACTTACTTATTGCCTCCTACCCTTCATTACAGGGGTTATCTACTCTCTCCCAAGCCGCTTCCATCAACCAGTGGCTTACCTCTGGTTGCGACTCTATTGCCCCACTCAAGCGGGTTACGTCTAAGCGGGAGAAGGATGCCAACCTGTGGTTTAATGAGGACCTCAAGACTACTAAATTAGCTGTACGCAGAGCTGAGCGTGCCTGGAGGAGAAACTACTGCCCCCTACTGAGACTGGAGTTTATTAACATCCTGGCCCAGTTTAAGCAGGCCATCTTAGGGGCAAAAACAGCTTATTTCTCCTCCAAAATCCTCGCCGCAGAGAACCAATCGAAAGTAATCTTTTCGATTGTGAACAACCTGGCATTCTCTGACAGAACTACACTGAAACCCACTCCTTCACCTGAACTCTGTCACTCCCTCAATAATTTCTTCATCCAGAAAATTTCTACCATCAAGGCCAACATTCCTCCTCCCTCTCCTACGTTTGTGGACCCTCAGTGTCCCCCCCCCCTAAGGGTCAACTTGACGCTTTTCCTCCGCTGACTAAGGAATGCCTTACCTCGATAATTCCCTTGGTCAAATCTGGTTCCCCTCTTGATCCTTGTCCCTCCCACATTCTCCGTCACATTTTTTCTTCATGTTCCGATCCCCCTCTTCACCTCCTTAACAGCTCACTCTCCCAGGGTGTGGTGCCCACCCCACTGAAAACTGCAATCATTGTCCCCATCCTTAAGAAACCTGGTGTGGACCCCTCGGTCCCGGCCAACTACCGTCCCATCTCCCTTTTGCCATTCTTAGCAAAGGTGCTCGAGCGCCACGTCACTCGCACCTTGAGCACTTTTGTGGAGATGCATGGGGTCTTAGCCCCCCGCCAGGCCGGTTTCCGCCCCGCACACTCTACGGAGTCCGTGGTACTGTCGGTCCTTGATAACCTCAGGGAGGGAATGGATACCAACAAGACCCAGGCCTTGGTCCTGCTTGATCTCCCAGCCGCCTTTGACACGGTCGATCATACCATCTTACTTTCCCGTGTCAGGGCGGCGGGGATCGGAGGTACTGCATTGGTCTGGTTATCCTCCTTCCTGAGGGACCGCACCCAGGCTGTTCGCCTGGGTGACTTTACTGCGGATTTCCGGAAAGTTCAGTGCGGGGTCCCCCAGGGCTCTTCTCTTTCTCCCCTCCTGTTCAATCTTTACATTGCCCCACTTATTTTTTCTTTACAGCAGATGGAGGTCGCAGTATATAACTATGCTGATGACCTCCAACTTGTTTTTGATCTGTCCTCCTCTCCGTCTTCTATCTCTAATTTCCAATCTACCATGACCCACATCCGTGACTGGATGAACCACAACCATCTAAAACTCAACCCAGATAAGACCGAGCTGGTGTTGACGGGTGATTCATCCAGCCCCTGGTCTCCTCTGTTCTGGCCCCCTTCCCTTGGTTCCCCACCTGTCCCCTCTTCCTCCGTAAAAACTTTAGGTATCAAGCTCAATTCTCAACTTACTCTTCACTCCCAGGTTAGCTCTGTGGTATCCTCTTCCTTTCTTTCACTGCGTACTATACGCAAGGTGTCCCGCTTTTTTTCTTTTCACGCCCTTAAACTGATCACCTTGGCGATGGTCATCTCCCGCCTGGACTACGGCAACGCCCTATATGCCAGTATACCTGCATATAGTCTTAGGCGGTTGCAACAGATCCAGAACCAGGCGGCCCGCCTGGTGTTCAAACTACCAAAATTCCACCATGTCACCCCCCTCCTTAAATCTTTACATTGGCTCCCCGTTCGTGAACGTGTCCAGTTCAAGCTGGCCTCTATCACCTTCCAAGCGAGACTGGGCACGGCACCGGCCTTCATCTCTTCCGAGATCACTCCCTACGTCCCCACTAGAGACCTCCGCTCATCCACCCAGGCCCTTCTTACGGTCCCGCGCTTTCGGAGGAAGAAATGGGGCGGTTCGAAATTTGCGACCCTTGCTCCACTCCTCTGGAATTCCCTGCCCCCTGAGCTTAGGACCATGACTCTTTACTCCCAGTTTAGAAAACAACTTAAGACTCTTTTGTTTTCTAAAGCCTTTAATTAAATTGTTCCCCCCATAGTCTGAATTGCTCTATTTTACATTGGCCAGTTCACCCTGCTTCTGTAAGTTGTAGCGCCATGAAGCCGCTGGCGAACGTGCGCTTAATAAATAATTTTAAAATAAAATAAAATAAATAAAAATAAGTTTCTGGCAACAAATGCATAGCATCATCAAATTCTTCAGTTCAGGTTGGATATTTGCAACCATTGATGCTTGCATTGGTGGTGCTGTTGCTTCAGAAGAAGTGCTGGGAGCAGAGCCCTGCTCCTCTGATGATCTTTTATTACAGCTTTACTCCAATTGTTTGGGTGTATATTCCGGACATGGCATTCCATGCTGTAAGTTCCAAAGCTGTACTGTTTCTGTGGATTCCCTCTTGAAAGTACTGTGTGACAGATTTTACATGTGACAAAAGGCGCATTTACCTTTTTCTCTCTTTCTGGGTTTTTAAAAAATTTACGTACTATGGACTCTCTCTGTGTTCTAGGGGTTTCAGGAACAAACTCTTCTGAAGATGAAGTAGAAGAATGAACTTTTTACACAAAACAATTGTTGCATCTGTGGTTCCTGTTCTTCTGCAAAATTACAATGGACTGTTGTCCGAAGGCTACTTATTTATTGCAATGTATGCATTGCATCATTAAATTTTTCAGTTCTGACTGAATGTTCGCCACCATTGAAGATGGCATTGGTGGTACTCTGGTTCTTGCTGTAGATGTACTAGGAGAAGAGTCCTGCTCCTGAGATCTTTGCACCACAGCTCTACTCCAATTGTTGGGGTGTATATTTTTTACATGGCGTTCCATGCTGTGGGTTCTGAATGAATATTTCTTATTAGGATTTCCTCTAGATAAAACTGTGTCACAGATCTTGCAGGTGACCAGTGGTGCATTTACTTTCTTCTGATGTTCTGGAAAGCTGAAAAACGTCCAGACTATGGACTCCTTCTTCTTACTTGGGCGAGGGTCCTCTTCAACAAAGTCTTCATTAGAAGAATGGTCAGACTCTGGATGTTTCATCCATTTTGAAGTATTTTTCTGTAGCTAGGAGCTGTAGAAAAAAGGTGTTGCTTCTCTGAAAGCCAAAGAAGAATGATTAACATGGGAGGGGTCTTTCAACAATTGGAGTAGGAAGTATTATAAACCAATTAAATCTTTTGTTTTAAGGTCACATGGTTGGACGTAAGCTTACGGAGCGCTTATGGAGCGCTTACGGAGCACTTACGGAGAGCTTACGGAAGCTTACGTTGCGTTTACGGTCTATTTACGGAGCGCTAACGTCATCTTACGATGCGTTTACATAGTACGCCCCCACGCAAGATTTATAATTGCATAAATAAAGTTATATATGGTCTTTAAAAGTTTAAATTAACATGTTCTTTATTATCCCAGATAATATGTACCTTTACAATGTGCAATGAATACGTAGATATAACGATTTAAAGTTTATAAAACTTTCGGGGGTAAGAGCTCAAAGCTTTTACGGTGCGCGGACGGAGCTCTTACGTTGCGTGCACGTGTGACATACCCTCGCGAGATTTGTTACAACTTCAAAAAGTAATATACTGTTGTTAAAAGTTTAAAAAACATTTTCTACATTAAAGCAGATATTGTCTACCTTTAAAATCTACGTTAAAAACGTAGATATTATGTTTTAGAAATTTGTCGGGGTAAGAGCTCAGAGCGTTTACAGTGCGCGGACCCTGTAATCATATAAAAAAAAAACTTGAAAATAAAAATTATATATATATTATATTAAATATATATATATTCGCTGAAAAAACCATAGGTTTCAAGCCTTACATAGTTAGGTATTAGGATTTAAAAAACCTTGCAAATTCACAAAAAAAACATAGGTTTCAGGTCATATATAGTTAGGTATTAGCATTTAAAAAACCTTGCAAATTCACTTAAAAAAACATAGGTTTCAAGTCATATATAGTTAGGAATTAGCATTTAAAAAACCTTGCAAATTCACTGAAAAAACCATAGGTTTCAGGTCATATATAGATAGGTACTAGCATTTAAAAAACCGTGCAAATTCACTGAAAAAACCATAGGTTTCAGGTCATATATAGTTAGGAATTAGCATTTAAAAAGCCATTGAAATTGCTCCTATATAGTTAGTTGTACTAACTATATTTCACGCACCCGCAATCCACTGCTGATGATGTCACATATTACATCATTCATGACATGGTCAGTGACATCACTGATGACATCACTGATGACATCTCAAATGACATCACTGATGACATCACTGATCACATCACTGAGGACATCTCAATTGACATCACTGATCATATCACTGATGATATAATTTATGTGATAATACGATGTACCTCTTCACACTCTAATATAACCTTTGATACACCCAGTGTTAAACACAGACTACCATTCTTGAAACCATTGACACACCAATACCAGTTACTACATACGCACACACTGATTGCTAGGTCTATACACACATCCAATCATTTACCCATAGAATCACTCATACATACAGTCACTCATCAATACAACACTATCATCTGCACTCAAACACCTATACAGACACTCACACTCTGCCACTCATCCATGGAGTTACTCACACATCTAGTCAGTCATGCGAAAAATCAATCACACTTCAATTTCATCAACTATACAGTTATACACACAACACCTTACTTATTCAAACATATACTAACACATACTTACTTTGTTATACAATTACTGATACAAGTACACAAAGATCCATACAGCCACTCGCACAATCAGTGGCTCTTATGTATAGTCATTTATATATGCCTGCTACCCACACACACACTCAGTCTCCCATACAAAATACTCGGGCAATCAATCAGTAACACATATAGCCACTCACATAGCTGCTGATCAACACATGCAGTAGCTTACACAACAACAGACATACTGATGCACACATTCAGACAGTTTAGTCACTAACCCATGCATTCAGTAAGACACATATAATCTCTCACTCATACATTCAGTCATGTACCTACTAAATCTTTCATCCAGACACTTATACATCCACTCATTCTTAATATGTAAAACATATTTAAAGTTTACAGAAACACACAGTCACTGGATGATGTCATCAGTGATGTCATCAGTGATGTCACTGACCATGTCATGAATGATGTAATATGTGACATCATCAGCAGTGGATTGTGGGTGCGCGTAATATAGTTAGTACAACTAACTATATAGGAGCAATTCCAATGGTTTTTAAAATGCTAATTCCTAACTATATATGACCTGAAACCTATGGTTTTTTCAGTGTATATATATATATACACTGAATATGCCTCTCTTTTTTGTATATTCTATCTCAATTTATGCCATTAGTAAAATCCTTTACGCATCTCTCAAGGCATTTCATATTCTTGTCTGTGTGCAAATTTTATTACTCTGCATGCATTTTCTGCTTGCACCATGTCAAACATTGCGCAAGGGGCTTGAAAATATGCCTCTCTTTTTTTGTATATTGTATCTCAATTTATGCCATTAGTAAAATCCTTAACGCATCTCTCACAGCATTTCATATTCTTGTCTGTGTGCCAATTTTATTACTCTGCATGCCTTTTCTGCTTGCATCCATGTCAAACATTGCGCAAGGGGCTTGTAAATATGCCTCTCTTTTTTGTATATTGTATTTCAATTTATGCCATTAGTAAAATCCTTTACGCATCTCTCACAGCATTTTATATTCTTGTCTGTGTGCCAATATGATTACTCTGCATGCATTTTCTGCTTGCACCCATGTCAAACATTGCACAAGGGGCTTGTAAATATGCCTCTCTTTTTTGTATATTCTATCTCAATATATATATATATATACATATATATATAACTGATTGCGCAAACTGGGATCAAATCCACCTCCTACGCTGACGACATTCAGTTACTCTTTACCTTTGATACCCCCATTTGCCTCTGCCTTCGACCCACTGAAAACCTGTCTAAGAGTCATCTCTAGCTGGAGGGACTCCAACTCCCTCCGACTCAACGCTGGAAAGACAGAGATTCTGTTGTTTAATTCATCATCCCCTCTTGATTCTAATCTTTGGTGGCCAGATGATCTCAGCCATGCCCCCACGCCTAAAGACTCGGTGAGAAATCTGGGAGTGCGCTGGGATAATCATCTCAGTTTTAACGCCCAGGTTCAAACAGTAGCAGCATCCTGTTTTGCTAAGATCAAGACAATTAAACGGCTCATCAACTACCTGCCGATGGACTGCCGTAAGACTGTGGTACAAGCCCTGATAATATCTCATCTTGACTACGCCAACGCACTATACCTTGGCATCACAGCAGGCCTATGTCATAAACTACAGACTGTCCAGAATGCTGCTGCTCGGCTGGTGGAGAGAATCCCTGCCAGACATCACATCTCCCCTCACCTCCGTAAACTTCACTGGCTACCCATTGCCAAGAGATGTATTTTTAAGGCCATGAACCTGGCTTTTCGTGCCTCCAAGAGCAAAGGCTCGGCCCATCTGAAAAGTACTCTGAGACCGTATGTCAACACCAGGACATTATGCTCAAACTCCCTACTTCTGCTGGAAACCCCTAGATTTAAACGCACTCGCGCCGGAGGGAAAACATTCGAGGTCTGCGCCACTCGGTGTTGGAATAACCTCCCGGTTGCCTTACGAGCCTGCCAAACTGAATTAGCATTCTGAAAGTCCTTGAAGACCCATCTTTTCCCCTTTTAATGCCCCCTTGGTTCCTCTCAGTTCCATGATTTACGCTTTACAAAACACACAAATAAATAAAATAAATAAATATATATATATATATATATATATATATATATATATATATATATATATATATATATATATATATATATATATATGTATATATATATATATATGTATATATATATATATATATATATATATATATATATATATATATATATATATATATATATATTTGACTGTGAACAAGGGCATCCGCCCGAAACGCTCGTGCTGTGTTGATCAGTAGCTATATGATTGGCTATATGGGTTATTGATTGGTTGTCTAAGTATTTGAATGTGAGGGTGAGTATGTGTGTGGGTGGCTGTGAGGTGTGTGACTCTGTGCATAGATGTGTGACCAGTTCATTTACTAGGTATATTGGTTCAAGAGTGATTGTAGAAACAGCTGTATGGGCGGTTGACTGTGTGCATGGGTGTGTTGCTGAGTGAATGGATATATCAGTGCTACATGTCCATGTAAGTACATATATAAAACACAGTGCATGTGAGAGTTGGCATATATAAATGACTAAACATCAGAGCCTGTGATTGCTTAAGTGACTGTATGGATCAATGTGTACTTGTATTAGTGATTGTAAAAGAGAGTAAGTATGTGTTAGTATATGTTTGAATAAGTAAGGTTTAGTGTGTATAAGTTTGTAGTTGATGAAATGAGAGTGTGATTAATTCTTTGCATAAATGACTAGGTGTTTGAGTAACTTTGTGGATGAGTGTCAGCATGTAAGTGTCTGTATAGGTGTATGAGTGGATATGATAGTCTTGTATTCATGAGTGTCTGTATGTATGAGTGATTGTATGGGTGAATAAGTGGATGTGTGTGTAGACATAGGAATCAGTGAGTGCGTATGCATTTACTGGTATTGGTGTGTCATTAATTTCAGGAATAGTAGTTTGTATTTAACACTGGGTGTATCAAAGGTTATATTAGAGTGTGAGGAGATGCATCGTATTATCACATGAATGATGTCATCAGTGATGTCATTTGAGATGTCATCAGTGATGTCACTGACCATGTCATGAATGATGTAATATGTGACATCATCAGCAGTGGATAGCGGGCGCGCGAGTTATAGTGAGTCCAACTAACTATAACATGGGAATTTCAATGGTTTTGTATGAGTAAACTGTTCAGCTAACTATAACTGGTGTGAGACCTATGTTTTTTTCAGTGAATTTCAAAGGTTTTTTAAATGCTAATTCCTAGCTATAACGAGTGTGAAACCTATGGTTTTTTCAGTGAATTTCAAAGGTTTTTTAAAAGCTAATTCCTAACTATAACGATTGTGAAACCTATGTTTTTTTTAGTGAATTCAAAGGTTTTTTAAAAGCTAATTCCTAACTATAACGTTTGTGAAACCTATGGTTTTTTCAGTGAATTCCATTGTTTTTTAAAAGCTAATTCATTTGTATATCGACTTTGTAACCTACAATTTTTTTTTTGTTAGCTGTTTTTTACAACAATTAGTTCTATATATTTTTTTAAAAATCATTTGTTAAATGTATATATATTTTTGTAAATTTTTTCCCGGTACGCTCAGGGTGCGCGTACCGGAGAGCGCACCTGGGAGTGCACCCAGCGCTTACCCCGCGAAATAAAAAATAAAATAAAAACGTTTTTTTGCCTGTCAGGGTCCTTCTAGGCCCCCCTCAGAAAACCTAGGGGTCAGAGGGTGTCTATTATGCCCCTTTTTAATTATTTCCCCATTTATTTTTCACCTCTTGAGTCTCTGTTCTTCAGAGTCAAAAGATGGCGGACTATGCAGACCATTTAGAATGTTTACAGACATTCAAGAGCCAATTAGCTTTTGAAATTTACAACCAATTAAAATGTTTCTTTGGTTTTGAATTTGTATGTGATGAAGTTTCTTTGGTTTTCTACTAATGAAATGGTTCTCTAATGAGAGGGAAACACAGCCATTTTGTGATAGTACTCTTTGAGGTACATTTGTGAGGAATTTCTGGTGTTCTATTTCTGGTGTGAAATTTACACAGTATTATCTCTTCTACTGCTTTCTAAAAGGTGAGTTGTTAATTTGTAAGGGGAATTTAATACTTGATAAAGCTAGTTGAATATTATCTATTACTAAAAATGATAAATTAAAGTGTTTTTTGTACTACTATTTACAGCAAGAAATTTAAAAAGAATATGGATCTCGATGAGGATACCGTTAATATTAATTTTGAAATTTCTGCAATCTTTGTTGAGAAGAGTTTGATTGAGGTCTCAAATGATCCTATTCATAACAGTATCCAAGAAGAAGACCATCTTTTGAGAGAAGATGGAATGGAGGATTTTAATGATGAGACTTTGGATGTTGAATTAATGGAATGTTTGGACTATGTTGAGTTCCAGGAGTCATTTATGAAGAGTTCTGATGAGGAGATTCCTGATCAATTAATGCTAGAAGTACTTCTAAATTATGAAAATTCTGAAGAATACATTTATATTTATAAATTATAAATTGTTTGAGACATTTTTCTGTTATTCTACTTGAAATTTATGAGATAGTAGTAAAATGATTGTGGTATAAAGTGAGACTTATAGTATAGAGTGCAACATTTATGTATTATATAGTAAGTTTACTCTCAGTTACTTCCCTTCTCCCACTATATTTTCTCCAATGTGCATTTCACATCTCTTTTTCATCTCATGCCTTCTTTCTCTCACTATTTCTCTCTAAAGTACACTATTGCCGCCATTTTTTGTATTTTCAGAGGACAGTGTCATGTAATGTTCCACGTCGAGAGGAGGCACCCCCAGAACTATGCCTGTTTTTAATGAGGCTTCCATCAAATACAGAAAATACAAAAAATCTAGGTAGATGCGTCACTTTGTAAAGCCCTGTGCCACATTATATGTGCGTCAGGTGTAATGTATGCAAAGGGGGCGTATTGATGCAAAGAAGGGTTGTACAAATGATGCAGTGAAATCTATGAGATTTGACTGCCTCACTTTTAGGACGCTGTTGTGTCAAAATTTTGCACCTGCCTCACAGTAGGTGTAAGACTGACGCAGGCCCTTTCAGTTAGGGCTTGCTCCATGTGAAAGGATGCATTGCTGGAAATTATTTTAGATATAATGTACCATGTTTGTCTCTGTCAACAATATGTATGACTCTGCGTAACATCACAGTGATGGGTGAATCAAGCTTCAGTCACAGTGTGATCTTAGGCACAGGATCAGAATGTTAGATATAATGTACCATGTGTGTCTCTCCTAACAGTATGTGTGACTCTGTGTAAGATCACAGTGATGGGTGAATCAAGCTTCACTTACAGTGTGATCTTAGGCAGTATGTGTGTTTCTGCTCATATTATTTCACTGTCTCTACTGGCTAAAAGCAGGCCATCTATATATAAGCAACACATAACATTAATTACTCATTACATATAACATCCTGCTCATGTGCCTAAAATAGCACTATGACTAAAGCTTCATTCACCCATCAGTGTGATGTTAGGCAGATGACCAGAATGTCACATGTAATATACCATGTCTTTAAAAAACATGTACTTCCATATTTAAGACATCAAGTAAGCATTTTATTCAGCCAGATCCATTTCAAATGAAGTTTGACTCACAATGTCAACTTAAACACATGAGCAGCATATTACATGTAATTTACCATCTCTGCCTCTGCAAGCAGTATATGTGTCTCTGCTGATAATATTTCACTGTCTCTACTGGCCAAAAACAGGCGACCTATCTATAAGCATATATATATACCAGACTTTTTACCAAAAACCATTTTCCATACTAAATCGTTTTTAACACAAAGCACAACCCATTTAAATGACCACTACAAAGCAAAGCAGAAACCTAACTCATTTCCAAAATTAATTTCCAATATACACCATACAAAAACACAATATGCTTCTAGACTCTCACAATGTTAACATCTCTCACAGCATTAGTGGGGAGATGCATAAACACACAACTATATCAAAGATTGCGCACGCAGCTTGTAAATATGTCTCTCTTTTTTTGAATATTCTATCTCAATTTATGCCATTTAAAAAAATAATTTCCAGCAATGTATCCTTTCACATGGGGCAAGCCCTAAGTGAAAGGGCCTGCATCAGTCTTACACCTGCTGTGAGGCAGGTGCAAAATTTTGACACAACAGCGTCCTAAAAGTGACGCAGTGAAATCTCATAGATTTCACTGCGTCATTTGTACAACCCTTCTTTGCGTCAATACACCCCCTTTGCATACATTACACCTGACGCACGTATAATGTGGCACAGGGCTTTACAAAGTGACACATCTACCTAGATGAGTCACTTTGTAAATATAACTCAACAAGGTGCAATTTTTACACCACTGCTCTGTCACAAAAAGTGATGCACCGGCGGCGTATAAGTGATGCATGGCCTCATAAATGAGGCCCTCAAGCGCACCACAGGAAAAAAAAGTGTAAAAAATTGTTGTAAAAAAATAATTCCCAGCAATGCATCCTTTCACATGGGGCAATCCCATGACCTTCCCTTATGTAATGTGAGAGATGTTAACATTGTGAGAGTCTACCTTATAAACACACAGCTATGTCAAACATTGTACACACAGCTTGTAAATATACACCCAGACAAGAATATGAAATCCCGTGAGAGATCTTATCACTGTAAGAGTCTACCTTATAAACACACAGCTATGTCAAAGATTGCTTTGTCTGCCTGCGTATTTACAAGCTGCGTGCACAATCTTTGACATAGCTGTGTGTTTATGCATCTCCCCACCATTTTATATAGTTTTCTATCTGCTATTCCTATCCCTCTCCAGACATTCACTCCTTCTACCCATGCTACAGGTTGCACAATGTGCTTCAAAAGAATGAGCATATTTACAACTCCAATTAAACCATTACACAATTTCTAAACCAGCATTGAATCCAAGCATAAAAACAATGTATAAAGAAGTCTACCCTATAAACACACAACTATATCAAAGATTGCTCACGCAGCTTGTAAATATGTCTCTCTTTTTTTGAATATTCTATCTCAATTTATGCCATTTAAAAAAATTAATTTCCAGCAATTTTTTGTTGTGCAGGTACACTTCTTGATGAGCGCTGGGCACTAATAGCGCCGCATCTGCTTTCCTTTCCCTACTACTCGTCCCCTGCAGGAGATTTAAGTCCTGCCGGGACTCGTAGCTGGCCGCCATCTTGAGTGAGGAGGGTAACTAGGCGAGCGGTCTAGCGCTCGGCCCCTCACGCTCCCAGCCCTATAAAAATCAGTTTTAATCTGTCCCCCAATTGATTGGACGCTCGTGGCTCGCCTGAGCTGCATAGCCGGATTTCTGCCACTTGCCTGACTTATTTCGTGCATTCTGCGCATTTTATCAATTTTTATCCCTTGTGCTGCGAATAATATTTTTGGTTCTGCAGGTACACTTCTTGATACGCGCTGGGCACTAATAGCGCCGCATCTGCTCTCCTTTCCCTACTACTCGTCCCCTGCAGGAGATTTAAGTCCTGCCGGGACTCGTAGCTGGCCGCCATCTTGGGTGAGGAGGGTAACTAGGCGAGTGGTCTAGCGCTCGCCCCCTCACGCCCTCAGCCCTATAAAAATCAGTTTAAATCTGTCCCCCAATTGATTCGACGCTCGTGGCTCGCCCGAGCTGCATAGCTGGATTTCTGCCACTTGCCTGACTTGTTTCGTGCATTCTACGCATTTTATCAATTTTTAATCCTTGTGCTGCTAATAATATTTTTTGTTGTGCAGGTACACTTCTTGATGCGCGCTGGGCACTAATAGCGCCGCATCTGCTCTCCTTTCCCTACTACTCGTCCCCTGCAGGAGATTTAAGTCCTGCCGGGACTCGTAGCTGGCCGCCATCTTGGGTGAGGAGGGTAACTAGGCGAGCGGTCTAGCGTTCGGCCCCTCACGCCCTCAGCCCTATAAAATGGCGCCCCTCCACAGGGAGCGCAGTGGACGAGCGCAGCGGGCACGCCGTCAGCGCGCCGAAGTCGCGCCAAAGTCCAGCCCATCTGCACCCGTCCGCGGCCAGACGGGCCCAGGGCTCTGGGATGCTGCCCCCTCTATTACCTATACTTCCGCCACACTTAGAGGCTTGCAGCACCCTCCTTGCGCCCTTTTGTCCACAACCTGGCATCGTCTTGTGTCCCTCGGCATCTCGGCTGATCTGCCCTCACCCCGACTTACTCGTAAACCCCCGTCAGCCCCCACCCCGCCCGAGACCTGTATTCGCATACTTTATCTCAATACACGTTCCCTCCCCCCAACATCACGTCGATATTTTCCTCTTGTTGACAGCTGAGAACCCCGATGTCCTGTTGCTCACTGAGACCTAGCTGTCTGATCTCTCCCTCCCTGACATCCTGGCTGCCTTACCACCTAATTACTACATGCTGAATGCCAACCGGATACAACTCGTCGTGGGGGAGGTGTGGCGGCAATCATACGTAAAGACCTGACATTCATTGCGTCTTCCTCGCTATGCCTCCCTGAGGCTGAGAACCTTGTCATCAGCTTGGCAACTGAAGTTGGAGCTTTGACCGTTATCGTCTTATATCGCCCCCCCACCCTCATGCCCCTGTTCCCGGCTGCCCTTAGCGAACAGCTTGCCGCCCTGATGACTTCTTCTGCCCGCATTGCCATGTTTGGCGATTTTAATTACTGGTTTAACCATGCTGATGCCGGTCCTCACGCCACCGAATTGTTTGAGGCACTTCTCAGTCTAAATCTGACTCAGCACGTTACCACCCCTACTCATACTGGGGGTCACATTCTGGATCACATCTGGACACAGGGGGTATCGCTCTCCTGCCCGATCATCTCCCCCTGCGCCTGGTCCGACCAATCGCTGATTGAGTCTTCTATCTCTGTAAAGGGCCTGGTCAGGCTCCCCCCTCTGGAGGGCGGGGTCGCTCGGGAATGGAATGCTCTTGATTCTTCTGCCTTCCTTTCTTTTCTTGCGGAGACCCAGCCCCTACCCAGTAACACCTCAGGCGTCAACGCATTGGACGCCAATATCACTCACTGGCTCACGACGGCTAGCGACCAATGCACCCCCTGTCCCGTTTCCCTTGCTCACGCCACAGCAAATCCCACAAATGGTTCAACTCAGCTTTGAAATTACAACACCTCGAGCTGCGCCAATTGGAGCGTAGGTGGAGGCGTAATTATCTCAGTACTGGCAGGGAGGCGTACGTGCTCGCACATAAAGAATATACAAAAGCTATCACTACAACTAAGTCTGCTTTTTGCCTCATTTTAGTTTTTTAGGGCACCATCCATAATTTTGATGCAAATAAGACCTTCTCATATATGTAAGTTCTAAAGGAAATGCTCTCGGTATAACAGTTTTGATTACATCAAGATGACGTCAAGCGTTCCACACTTTTGTAATAAATGTAGATCTAGTTGTTCATTAGGATACTGTTGAGAGGCAGAGGCCAGGGGCACGGACTCTGAAAATTTAAGGCAGGCAGGAGGGTGTAGAGGTAACAATTCAACCACACTGGGCAGGCAGGAAGGGCAGTGGAAACACAATAGACTATGGAGGGCAGTGGAATGGGGGGCAGGGGCAACACACCAACAATACAGGACTGGCAAGAGAGGGTGTGGCAATATAATAGACCACTGTGGGCAGAAGAAAGTGGCAGTGGTAGTACAACCATACATACAGACCCGATTCAGCCAGGAAACGTCCAATGTTTTTAAACCCAAATGGGCCATATTTGATCTTTCTCCTGTGTACAATCTCCTCTTTTTCAATGTAAGTCAAAGGGGAAATCAATACCCCAGTTTTTTTTCAAAATCTCCCTCTTACCAAGTTTAAAATGTTAGCAAGTATGGTAAATTGGATCATGGAAGGCGGGAGGAATTGGGGTAGGGATATGGACTCGGATAACAGAGGACAGGAGGGACATGGAGAGGTGCACCAAACTGACTGTACGGGGTAGGCATCAGGGTTTGCAGCAGCACAATATACCACACAGGGCATGCAGGACGGGAGTGCAGTACAAATATCCATAGAAAACAATAGGGAGGGGACAGGACCATGCACATGGACAACAGAGAACAGAGGGGAAGAGGCAGTGGTAGCTAGCTGACCATAATGGACAGACAGGAGAGCAGGCTGCAGCATAACAAACCATAAATGGCAGGAGGGACGGATCAGGGGCATTACAATGGAACAGACAAGCCAGGAGGGAGGGAATAGGGTTCTGCACATGGAAACGGAGGGTGGGGGGCAAGAGGGCAGGACAGGAGCAGCAAGATGACCTTGGAGGTCAGGCAGGATGGGCACTAGAAGCAAGACCCACCATGGAGAGCAACAGTGAGACTATAATGGCATACACACAGACCATGGAGGGACAGTGGAAGGGGGTCAGGGGCAGCTAGCTGACCACACAGGGAAGGTGGGAGGGGCTGTGGCAGCACAGAAGACCATACATGGCAAGCGGGAGGGTTAGTGGCAGCACAATGGCTATGATGGGCAAGAAGGAGGGTGCAGGGGCATGCACAAAGGACCATGGAGGATAGAAGGGAGGGTCAAGATCTGGGAACAGACAAGAGAGTTCAGGGGAAGGGGCCTCACAACAGACCACGTGGGGCAGGCAGGAGGGTGTGGCAGCAAAATGGACCATGGAGGACAGGAGGAAGGGGATTGGAGCATGCTATGTGGACAGGCAGGGTGGAGGTGGCAGGGACAGGTTACAATCATCTGACAATGCTAGGCAGGTGGGAGGGGAGTGGTAGCTCAACAGGACACTCAGATTAGATAGGAGTGGCAAGTCCATGGAACATGGTGGGCAAAAAGGATGGAACAGGGGCATGCACACAGACATCGGAGGGCAGGGAGAAGGAAAATAAGGGCAGCAAGCTAAGCACAGAGGCTAATCAGGAGGTCAATGATGGGGCATAGAATTGGGCAATGGAGGGCAGGAGGAGTGGAGTGGTACATCATACTAAATGGAGGGCAGTGGCACCACATCAGGAGGAGGCTAGTCCATGGATTCAGACAACAGAGGATAGGGAGGCTGTGGATAGGGCAGCAAGCTAACTGTTCAGAGAAGGCGGGAAGGCCAGTGACAGAACAACGGCCACACAGGGCTGCAATAAGGAAGCAGGGACATGGACTTGGACAATGGATGGCTAGGAGGAGGGAAGGCAGGAACAAGCTTGGGTGGGGGCAGCACAATGCCAGGCCCTGCTTCCAACCCCCCACCATCTATTGTGATATATTTATATCTTGGTATTTAATCTCCTCTCACTTTTACAAGGAAGGAATCAGCACTCAGAAAAACTAGTACATCTACAATATTCTGAGCACTATGCATGCAGACCTCTAATCATCTACATAGCATTGATACAGTATTTTAAATACTCAGTTAGTACCTATACAGTCTAGAAATCCTTCTGTCTGTCCCATGCAGTTCTCCATTCATCCATCCACTATCTACAGATCCTATCACTTCACCAATACCTAAGCACTTATAAATTGAGCATGCACTCTCTTTGCAGCACTGAAATTACTCCAGTTATTAGTCATATACTTAAAGAATTGCCTAGCCACCAATACAACTGCAGGTACAATATTTTGTACACTATGCATGCAGACCTTTAACCAGATACATACTATTGATACACTCTTCTAAATATCCAGTTAGTACCTATTCAGTGTAGGAATCCTCCTGTCTGTCCCATGCATTTCTCCAATCACCCATCCAGCACTAGCTACTTATCCAATTACTCCACCAGTACCTAAGCACTTATAATAACTGAAAAAAATGTTTAGAATGTTTTGATATGTAGTACTGTCAAGGTAAGACTAAGTAATCCAAACACTATCAATGCACAACTACATTCAGCTGTGCACTATATATATATATATAAACCTCTTACCAGCTACTTAGTAAAATACTAACCATGCAACCTAGGAATCCTCCTGTCTGTTCCATGCACTTCTCCAATCCCCCATCCAGCACTATCTACGTATCCTATCACTCCGCAATACCTAAGCACTTATAAATTCAACATGTACTCTCTTTGCAGCACTGAAATTATTCTAGTTACTAGTCATGTACCTAAGGAATGGCCTAGCCAGTAAAACTAGTACAGCTACAATATTCTGTGCACAATGCATGAAGACCACTAATCAGCTACATAGCATTGATACAGTCTTTTAAATACTCAGCTAGTACCTATGCAGTCTAGGAATTCTTCTGTCTGTCCCATGCACGTCTCCATTCAACCATCCAGCACTATCTACATATCCTATCACTCTGCCAATACCTAAGCACAAATAAATGTAGCATGCACTCTCTTTGCAGCACTGACATTACTCCAGTTATTAGTCATATTCTTAAGGAATGGCCTAGCCACTAACACAAGTGCAGGTACAATATTTTGTGCACTATGCATGCAGACCTCTAACCAGCTACATACTATTGATACGCTCTTCTAAATACCCAGTTAGTACCTATGCAGTCTAGGAATCCATCTGTTTGTCCCATGTACTTCTCCATTCACCCATTCAGCACTATCTACGCATACTATCACTCCACCAATACCTAAGCACTTATAAATTCAGCACGCACTTTCTTTGCAACACTGAAATTACTCCACTTGGTGGGTCAATGGTTTCAAATATGGTACTTTGTATTTTACAGTGAGTGATTAAAGGTTATATTAGTGTATGATGAGGTGTATCAGATTGTCACGTGGATGATGTCATCAGTGATTTCATCAGTGATGTCACATAAGATGTCATCAGTGATGTCACTGGCCATGTCATGAATGATGCAATAGGTGACATCATCCACAGTGCATTGCGGGTGCGCAAGTTATAGTTGGCAGAACTAACTATAACAGAGGAATTTCTATGGTGTTGTATGAGTGAAATATCCAGCTAACTATAACACCACCTGAAACCTATGGTTTTCCTGTGAATTTCTAAGGTTTTTTTAAATGCTAATTTCTAACTATACCATCTCTGAAACCTATGTTTTTTTCAGCGAAAATAAATATATTTATATATCTATATATCTATCTGTATATATATATACTAGCAGCCCGTCCCGACGTTGTCCTGGTATGAATTGCTGCCAATGAAAAGTCAAAGAACTATCCCGGAAAAAGATGATTTAACGGGAAGTTATCTCACTCACTCACACTTCATATTACAGGTAATATTTAAGTCACTGGTCACAAACTAGTTTATACCGTTCACAGTCTTTTTGTTAAAAACATATAGATAAAAAAAATGTCATTACAAAATCAATTTCATAATACATGTAAAATGAAAAACATATCTTATTGTGCAATAAATTAAGAACAATGTTAAAACATATTCATTTTTATACAGAGATAAAGCAGAGAAAGAGAATACAAGTTCTAAAGTGTCAACATGATCCTATCAAAATTATAAAAAACATTGTTTAAGGAAGATGAAGGAATGACAAGTACTTTCTTATGATGAAGTAAAAAGAAGCGAAACCCCTACTCTATAACAAAACCTGTTTTTGTTACGGATTTTGAGATTCATCAGCCCTTACAGTACTTCAAATAGATTTCCAATATTGCAATATGCTACGTATAGAGAATTTCCTGGGCTTGAATTCTATAAAGCAAAAAGCGTCGACGGGTTTCGGTGTATCAGCCCTTGGATTTTGGCACACCTTCCTCAGGACAGTTCGGAATAGTTTGGGGTTAAAAACATATATCTTTCCTTGCGATAAGGTTCTGAATCTTTTTTATTTAGATTTTGACTGTTTCCTCGCCCAACTGGACCTTAGACTCGGTCTGTTGGTGGAAACTGCGAAGAGTCGTTAGGGGTGTGTGTTACTATGTAATCGCCCCGAAGGGCGCAGGGGTCCCTTGAGTGAGCTATCATAGTGGGTAAATGGCGTGAAGACGGTGCACACCGCGAGTGTGAGAGCAGGACCAAATGTGCGGGGCTTCCATGTGAGTTCACATGCCTCTTGTGTGTATAAAAGGTCATAGACCAATAAGAGCAGCAGATCAAGAGAAAGAAGCTCCTGGTCACAGGAACAGCACGAGGATTGCGCTCGTGAAAGTCAAGGATACAAAGGCCTCTATCCAGCATCACAGCTGATTTTCGACGGTAGATTTGGGAAAAAGGCACACCTGCCCAGCCTCGATGACGCTCACGATTGTTTTTGGGCTGATGAATGAGCACCTGCTTAATTTTATCTATTAGTGCTTCCTGTTGAAGCTAACTTAGCTAACTTAAGTAACTATTTTAGGATGGCGCTGGCAGCTTGCCGGCGCCATCCTAAAATAGCTACAACTTCAAGCTTGAAGGCTTGAACTTTTGCCCCCCGAATCCGGCGCTCGCGGATTCGCGGATTTTCGGTAAATTCGCAGGAGTTCGCGGATTACGGATTTACAGAAAATCCGCTAAAGCCGCGAGCGGAATGGATTTTGCGCTCACGCTTATTCACAGTGCACTGCTGATGCACTTAAGAGTGCACGTTCAGTAGTGAGTGAACTCGAGTTTCCCTACTTTATTTTTCCTTGCAATGTTATATAGCGCGAACTCGACAAAATGGCATGAGCACAATTTACATCACAGAAGAATATATTCATTTGTGGTAGGCATGGGGAGACAAAGTGATTTGCCTGGAATCACAGGATGTTGAGCTGATGCCGAGATTCGAACGTAGCTCCCCAGCTCTAAAGTTCGCAATTCTAGAACTTGTGGCGGGAGGTGTGTCTAAAAGTGTATGTCGGTGCTGGCCATCAATGAGAGAGACCTGTGCATTTTTCAAATGGGTTGTGAAAAAATATAAGTATGTTGCTGGAGATGTGGGCCGCCGTGCCACCAATGTACTTACTGGGGAGGGTAAACACCCATTATTCTGCAACTTTCCTTTCCGCATACCATCACTCCGCATACTTTCATTACGAAAGTACCATGACTCCGCAATGCCATTATAACGCATGGCATTACATTTTATATGCTTTTACCACGCATACATTTACAACGAAATTCATTGTAAATGCATGAATGGTAAAAGCATGTTTTTTTAATGTTTGTATAAGGTAAGTATGGGTATAGGGGTATATGTTTTGGGGTACTGAGGTATATGTTTTGGGGTGTTTGGGTATTTTAAGGGTTCAGATAAAGTTTTGGGTTATGGGGTACAGGGGTATTTTTAGCGTTCAGGGCTAGGTTTGGGTTTTGGGGAATAGAGGTATTTTTAGGGTTCAGGGGTAGGTTTAGGTTTTGGGGTACAGGGGTATTTTAAGGGTTCAGGGCTAGGTTTGGGTTTTGGGGTACAGGGGTATTTTTAGGGTTTAGGGCTAGGTTTGGCTTTTGGGGTACAGGGGTATTTTAGGGTTCAGGGGTAGGTTTGGGTTTTGGGGTACAGGTTTATTTTTAGGGTTCAGGGGTAGGTTTGGGTTTTGGGGTACAGGGGTAATTTAAGGGTTCAGGGATAGGTTTGGGGTTTGGGGTACAGGGGTATTTTAGGGTTCAGGGGTAGGTTTGGGTTTTGGGGTACAGTGGTATTTTTAGGGTTCAGGGATAGGTTTGGGTTTTGGGGTACAGGGGTATTTTTAGGGTTCAGGGGTAGGTTTGGGTTTTGAGGTACATGGGTATTTATAGGGTTCAGGGCTAGGTTTGGGTTTTGGATTACAGGGGTATTTTTAGGGTTTAGGTGTATGTTTGGGTTTTGGGGTACAGGGTATATTTATAGGGTTAAGATTGGTTAGTGTTTAAGGGTGTTGGGGAATTTTAGGGAGTAAGGATGGGTTATGAGTATGGGGTGCAGGGGTATTTAAAGGGAGCAGGGTGGGATTAGCACACGATATGAGACATGGCATGAAGGGTGAAACGTACCACACACCCCCAGCGTTTGTCACACCCCCAGCGCATGCCCACAGCACAACACAGACACGCCCACAAGGGACTACTTTGCTGGCACGGTTCTCTTACCTTTTAAGTGTATATGGTGGGCATCTGCATAGCCTATGTCCTTCTGCTGCAACTGCCCTTTCCAATGCTGTATTGGGTGTTGTGATTGGTGCTGTGGTTTCTGAGATTAACCGCCTCAAAGGTTTGGGCTCTCTCTTTATTATATTAGTATGGATATATATATATGTGAACAAGGCTCTTGTGAGCCAAAACGTCATGAGACTTCTACTGCACCTGAAATAAAATTTGGAGCACTACAACTGGTCCGTGTCCGTTGGCTTTCTTCCTGGCTGGAGTTGGTCCAGAGCGCGAGAAAAGTGACGGTGTGTTTGATATATATATATATATATTTATATATATATCAATGAAAAAACCATAGGTTATAGACCATATATAGTTAGGGATTAGCATTTACAAAACCTTATTTTACTCACACAAAACCATTGAATTTTCATATATAGTTAGTTGCACTAACTATATATCGCGCACCCGCAATCCACTGCTGATGATGTCACATATTACATAATTCATGACATGGTCAGTGACATCACTGATGACATCACTGATGACATCTCAAATGACATCACTGATGACATCACTGATGATAACATCCAGTGACTGTATGTTTCTGTAAAGTTAAAATATGTCTTACATATTGAAGAATGAGTGGATGAATAAGTGTCTGGATGAAGGATTTAGTAGGTGCATGACTGACTGTATGAGAGAGTGATTAAATGTGTCTCACTGAGTGCATGGGTTAGTGACTAAACTGTCTTAATTTGTGCATCATTATGTCTGTTGTTCTGTAAACTGCTGCATGTTTAAATCAGTAGCTATATGAGTAACTATATGGGTTATTGAATGGTTGCCCAAGTATTTGTATGGGAGACTGAGTATGTGTGTGGGTGGCTGGGAGGTGTATGACTCTGTGCATAGATGTGTGAGCAGTTGATTCACTAGATGTATGGGTTCAAAAGTGCATGTGGAAACAGCTGTATGGACAGTTGACTGTGTGCATGAGTGTATTGGTGAGTGAATGGATATCTCACTGCTACATGTTAAAGTAAGTACATATGTAAAACACAGTACATGTGAGAGTTGACATATATAAATAACTGTGCATAAGACCCAGTGAATGTGTGAGTGGCTGTATGGATCATTGTGAACTTGTATCAGGGATTGTATAAGAGAGTAAATATGTGTTAGTATATGTTTGAATTAGTAAGGTGTGTATAACTGTGTAGTTGAGGAAATGGAGGTGTGATTGATTGTTTGCATGACTGACTAGGTGTGTGAGTAACTCCATGGATGAGTGACAGCCTGTGAGTGTCTGTTTACACTGATTGTATCTAAGGTTATATTAGAGTCTGAAGAGGTTCATCGTATTATCACATGAATGATGTCATCAGTGATGTGATAAGTAATGTCAAATGAGATGTCATCAGTGATGTCATTTGAGATGTCTTCAGTGATGTCATCAGTGATGTCATTTGAGATGTCATCAGTGATGTCATCAGTGATGTCACTGACCATGTCATGAATGATGTAATATGTGACATCATCAGCAGTGGATTGCGGGTGAGCGATATATAGTTAGTGCAACTAACTATATATGAAATTTCAATGGTTTTGTGTGAGTAAAATAAGGTTTTGTAAATGCTAATCCCTAACTATATATGGTCTATAACCTATGGTTTTTTCATTGAATTTTCAAGGTTTTGTAAATGCTAATTCCTAACTATATATGGTCTATAACCTATGGTTTTTTCAGTGAATTTCAATGGTTTTTTAAAAGCTAATATCTGTAGCTGTAAAATGTATTCTTCTTTAAATCTTAAAATATATTTTACATGTTTTTTATACAATTTTTTTTATTTTTTTTTTGTTTTGCTCCCAGTCCGCGAACCGGTCAGCTTCCTGTTAGCTCAATTTAAAGCCGCGACTCGGTCCGCGAACCGGTAAACGTTCCGTTTGCGTAACTGTTACGTTAGCATGACGTTTTGCGTTGTCGCGTAATACGTCATTTGACGCGCCACGTTAGCGGACCCGGAAGCGGACCGGAAAGCGGCGCAAAGCGCGAAACGTAAACACAGCAGGTCATGTGACTCGGTAATAACACTTTTCATTGGTTCATTTCACTTTTGGTTTCCTAATGATGTAATACTAGGTCATGTGATCTAAAATTAACACTTTTCATTGGTTTAGAACTTTTGCTTTTCCCAAATGATGAAAACCCCTCCTTCTTTCCTCACTCTGACTTTCATCTTGGTGAGAGAAAGACCCTTTATTAACATTGAGATATGGCTTCATTAGTAGCTTCAGCTGGTTCTAACCCACCACCTCCACCAGATCCAAGGAAGAGAGGACCACCTGCTGAAGTAATTATACAACAAGAAGAGGAAGAACAGGAAGAGGAGGAAGAGCAGGAAGAGACACTGTTTTTGCCAGAGGAGCCCAGGAGGTATAATCGGAAGGAGAACTACATTTGGCAATTTTTAAAATTTCCTGAGGGCCAAAAAAAAGTAAATGCACGCTACGTGTTTTGCCGTATATGTGATGATAGACTGTCCAGGGGGACTGATAAAAAATACAGTTACGGCAATTACACTATGCATCGGCATATGAGTAGGTGGCATCCAAACAACTATAGTGCTGCCCAGCTACGTGATGAGCAACAAAATCCCCCTGCGATGGCAAGAAGATCGGTTGTACAAGAAGTGACGGGACCAGAGGCGAGGGAGATGGTCCCAAACATACAAATGAAGTTTGGGGAAGTGAAGCAAGTGTGCGTGCGCTGTAATCAACTCATTTGCTACAGAGAAAGTAGCATTACTCTAATTATCAAAGCTATTGATAATCATGTTTGCCCGAAACGCCCCAAACAATAAATTCTTCTTTTTTTTGTTGCTCCTGTTGAGCCCTTTTCAATGAATCGTTTTTGTTTCCCCCTCCCCCAAAAAAACCAAAAAAATATCAAAATGTTCAGAAAATAAAAAAAAAATTAAAAAAAATGTTCTGAAAAATAATAAAAAAAAATTTAAACAACAAAAACTAAAAAAAAAGTTCTTTTCAGAACTACCTCCCCATTATAAAAAAAATGTTAGAATTTTTGGAACTCTGCCAACCTCTATTTCTTTTAGTTCGCTTCCCGGTTCGCACTCCGGTACGCGAACCGGGAGCGAATCAAAACAATTTTTTTTAAAAAAGAACAGTAAGTATAAGGGAAGGAAACAGACAGTTATGTTAAAAGAAAGACAGCTATAGAGAGTAAACGAAAGATACTGTTACCCGCAATCCACTGCTGATCATGTCACATATTACATCATTCCTGACATGGTCAATGACATCATCAGCAGTGGATTGCGAGTAACAGTATCTTTTGTTTACTCCCTATAGCTGTCTTTCTTGTAACATAACTGTCTGTTTCCTTCCCTTATACTTACTGTTCTTGTTTTAAAAAATTTTTGTGATCAATCAGAAACAGTAACATTAATAGAGACAGAGTGAGTGAACAAGAGTGAAGAAGTATGAGAAGAGAGGGACTGAGAAAAATAGTGGAAGGAGTAGAATAATTAAGTAATAGAGAAAGGAATGAGGGAAGTAGCAAACGCAGGAAAGTAAGGATTAAACAAATGAAGCAGTAGAACTAATAGAAGTTAAATGTGATAGATTAAATGATTGATTCAGGATGACGATAAGGTGTGGCCTCTCCAAAAGTTTGTTAAAGGTGAGGCCTACTCAGGGTTGCATATCAAATTTATGCTTGTTGAAGAATACAGAGGAGATAATACATGTGAAGGCCTACCATTGAAGTAAAACATGTCCACTTCACTCTTAAACAACGGCCAGACCTCTTCTGTGTCCATAGACAGACCTAAACTTCATCTGCACAATGTCATTCGTAAACTTAGAAAACACAAGTAATGTAATTGTAAAACGTGGAGTTTCTTTTGCTCATTTCACACTCACATCACCTGTGCTGCCTTTGCTTAGGTATCTCATAGTGCAGATGTAGTCCAGCATAAAAAAACAGTACACAGAAGTGCAGCAGTGTATGCATTAACTTTGATATTCACAGAAGCCTCAGTTTTTCCATGTCTACCTCACATTTCTAAATGTATATCATAAGTACAAAAAGTAGAACATTAATTATACATGTTAAATGGTTTATTTTTGCTGTTCTCAGAATGTATCAAATTTCACTTAAATCAGTGACTTGAAGGTATTCATCATGTAACAGCGGGGAAAAAAAAACACAATCAAAATGATTGTGTTTAAAAAACCCATACAACATAAGAAATCTGAATTCAAAACTCCTTAAAATTAACTTACTTTCCATAACGTCGAAGGATGTCCTATGAACAGCGTACACTCTGTTGTGCTATTAATATTTTCAGCCCGCCACTTTCTGAAAGAAAACCTCCATCGTTTTGAAAAATATGTTACATACAATAAAAGACTTCTCACATTCTACCACATGTTTCCACATGGCCAAATCATGTTGGAGCGATTTACAACTCTTGTAATTCTTGTAATCAAATCCCGTCATTTTCTATTTTCGCAACTTTCAGAAAGAAAACATTTAAGATTACTTTCACAATCCTGGACTACTAATATCTTACCCTTCTTGCTCACTCATGTTCTACTTTTCCTATGACACTGATACTGCTTACTATGAAGCAGACTTACTTGCATCAGGTTTATATAGTTGGATTTTTAAAATGACATTATAATTAAAAGTTTTGGACCAATAATCTAGACAGCATTGCAGACTTACATTCCCTCTACTTCATGAACCTTTTGCAATTCCTCAGAGCAAATCCCGAGATTCTTTCCTTAAAATTTGGGTTTTAAAAACACCAGGTAAGAATTTTTAAGGTCAAACGGCAATTTTTTTTTGAAAGTTACAACAGAATCGTTGCAGAATGACCAGCCGTTTCTAGACTTTAAATAAGCTGTGTAATGTCCTGATGTTGTTGAAGGACCATCGTGATAGATAATTGCTGCAGTTACAAAAGTCCTTCCTGATATTGACAACTGCGAAGCAACAACATTTTTTATTAAAGTTGTCAATTTTGATCCATCAGGCCTACATCGTTGGATCATTAAAATGACACACTGGCCATATCTTCGTATAAATAATGTTGACATCATTTCAGATTTACATTGGCTACACTCCATGTTGTGATCAGCTGCTTTTACTAGCTTATTAAAGGAGACTGATTTTCTGTCTGGCAAAGTTAAATATATAAATCTTTCTGAGTCTACACTAGTAGTACTTGATAATGTACAGTTCTCGCAGTCATGCTGCCATTGATAAGAAAGCCCAAACAGGTGATCTACATCTACACCCTCATCTTGCAATACATTAAGCATATACATTAAAAACTCCTGACAATCCTGCTGATTATTTTCAGAGAAGTCTGTTTGACCTGAACATTCATCTAACAGATAACGAACTTCAGACACACTTTCTACTTTTGTTCGATCAGTGCTACATTTCTCTAACACAGAATTCAACAAACAACATAAACTTTGTTCCGAATTGAACACAATCTGTTTTTTTAAAGTCTCTAGTGAAAAGAGAACATTAACCACTACATTTGCATAGCAGTTGACACCAGAACTGTTTTCAAATTGAAAACCGACAACATCTTCAACAGAATCCGTTTTCTTTCTGCTTACAATTTTCGGTTCATCGACTTTTGGGCTTTTTGCTACAACCTCCCTACTATTACTGATATTTCTTCGTTTACGGCCTACCACACGTTTCTCAAACAAAGGATATTGAGGCAAATGTGGCGCATACTCTCTTCTTAACCTATTGTATTCCTTAACACAATCTAGATCCGCACAAATGTTTGTGACATCACAATCAATCAAGTACAATCCCGATAAAGTTCTAACTCGTGACAATGCCACATATGCCATACCCTCCTTGAACACAGAACTGCCAATATTCACCAATGCACTATCTACACTTAAACCTTGCGATTTATGGATTGTCACCGCATATGCCAAGCAAACAGGAAACTGTTTACGGCGAACATATAAGTCTTTAACAAGCAAAAACCTAGCAGAACAACGACCAATTAGCTGTACTTCCTCAATGCCATCAAATTTAATTTTTAAAAATTCAATACCATCTCTACTTCTGTATTTCTCAAAATCAACAACATTACCCATTGATCCATTTACCAGACCTCTTTCAACATGTAAATTCCTTCTCAAAATGATTCGGCAATTTAAACACACATTCAAAGTCTTTTCAAAACCCGCTGTTTTAGATATAGTCTTCTCTAATGAATCCAATTTTGATTTCAAATTCTCAGACAAAACAATTGTTGATCCCAGATGCTCTAATCTGTCAATAGCTTCAAGTTTCACAATCTCTTGCTTTTCTAAATTCAACATTTTGTTGTTGAAGATGGCACATTCTGCAAGAGTTGGCATCAAACATATTCCGGATTTCTTCTCAGTAATTTTCTGAAAAATATTCTCAGGCACAACGTCTTGTTCTGGATATAAATTTGACAGTAATCGTGCATTTAAAGCTTCTTTCCCATGCTCGGTCACTTTTCCAATTCTAATATCTTGTAGAATATTCTTGTAATCTTCATCCTTTGCCTGACGCATATTTTCATGCAGTTCAGCATAATTGAAGTTTAACCATATATTGACGTTGCCAATGCTCCCTAGGCACTTCCTGGTATCTTCATGCGTGAGTATTTTGAACACAGGTTGTCCTTTTACTGGTGTCAGCTGCAGAAGATCTCCGAAAACAATGATGTGTTTGCCACCAAATAACACATCATACTCAGTTTGAAGAACTTCTTGCATTCTCAAATGCACAAAGGCAAGCATGACATTGGAAACCATGCTTACTTCGTCAATGATAAGAAGTTTCATTTTCCTCAAGACTCTTGAAACTTCACAACAAGCATCCCCAGATAACTTGTGGTATTGTAATTTGTTGTCATGCTCCACTGGCAGCATCAGTAGACGATGCAAAGTAATACCTTTAATGTTATGTGCTGCCAGTCCAGTAGGAGCGGTAACAACACAAGACAGCGATGACTCAGTCCTTTCCTGCAAATAACAAGAAATTGCTTTAATAAGGAAACTTTTTCCAGTTCCCGCTTCTCCACTCACGTACAGTCGGACAGGCTTCAACGACGTACATGAGCACTCTTTCTTCTCATGACTTAATCCATGATCAATTTGCTTGGTAACTTCGTCATATATTTTCCTCTGCTCAACGTTGAGTTGTTTATCCAAGTCTTCTAAGTTAACCGCATCCTCCTGAGCATGTGCCATGGCTCTTTCCACTTCATTCATAGCAGTGGCAGCTTCATTTTCGATAATAGGTCCTCCTAGTGGATCCTGACTCAATGAAACAGAACTCTGACTGTCCTGAGAACTGTCTCTGGCAATCTCGGCTGCAATCGTTGCTTCCTGCTCAATTTCCAAAGTCAACATTTCTTGATATTTGGGAAAAGCAGGACATTCTATGGTCTCCTTAGCGGCAGTGAAAGAGTCTTCGTAACAGAGGAAATCTCCAAGCAGTTCCTCTTCTGCACGCCAAGGCTTGAAAAGTTGCAAAAGTGCTAAATAGAAAAACTCCTTTTTTTCTGGAGATTCGCCACTCAATTTTCGATGGTTTACTAATTGGCATTTTCTTTGCTTGACCAGACATCCCTCACTTCCAATTACAGCATACACTCCTTTCTCAATATCTTCTTTGATGTTCCTCTTGAATATGTAATTTTGTAGAACCTCATATAGACAAACATTCTCAAGGTGACTGCTTCGATTTGGATAATATGTATCCAACATGTTGGTCTTCAAAATGTCGGTACTGTTTGGCTCCTTTTCCGCCAAATACTCAATTTCCCGGACAGGTTTTAGAACTTGATTTCGCGTTGCAGCAAGACCAAGACTCGCCCAAACGATACTCCTGGATTTGGCATAGAGACTTGCTGAAGACAACCGGTCAGAACATTCGTAAGCTCCGATTTCTCGATGCGACAACATCTTCAAACTGAAACTGTACAGCTTCTTGCTGAGGCTTTTTTCATGGGAAATATCCTCCCACATATCCTTCAATTCTGTTTTTTCTTTTTTGGTGATGTAAGATGTCACATACCGAGCCACAGCCATACAGTTGTCAGCCACAAACTGTATATCCATGTTAGCATTCCACATGGACAAAATCACTGGGTTGTAGTCGTTGATGTACTTGGACTCTTCGTTCCTTTTCAAATTGTATGTATTTTTGGGTGATTTCCTCGTCACATTATGTCACAGAGAAGACATCAAACTGTTCACTCTTCCTTTAGAAATCACCGGTCGTGGAAAGTTGAAACGACATTTGGTGTAGAACTTGTCCTTGTTTCTGAATTTACGACAACAGTACTTTCCACAACGATGGCTTTGGAAACGTAGAACTTGTTCTCTTAGGCTTTTCTTCTCCGTTACATTTGGAACAGCACACGTAGAATACTGTTCTATGAAATTCATCACTAAGTCATCCGGATCTGTTCCAAATTTAGGTGCATCCTTGATCCACAGCAACATATGTATATGAGGAGCACCTCTTGCTTGGTACTCCTTTCTCCAGAAGAAATCCAACACCTCTCCAAGAGGTGGATTCTTCTTATTTGTGATGAAAGACATCATAGCTTCAAATCTATGATTGAAGTACCTGCATACATTCACTGGATCCAAAGAACACAGTTCTCCGGGTGTCTTGAATTCAATGTTTTCAATATTTCCATTTGCCTCTCGTAGAAATTCAAGTAAGTCTTCCCAGCCATACTCGGCACAGCTCAGAGTGAGGAACCATGTTGGAGTTCCTAAGTTCCTCAGCATACATTTTAAATCACCATGACGACGGTACCAGTACTCATTAGTACCACGCTGACACGCCATGAGATTAATTAGGTGAGAATCCAAAATACTGTCTTGGACATTGACTTTATGCATAAAGTCACTTGCCGAGATGTTTCGCATCTGTATACCACTTTTTAAGATGTGGTTCACTGCATATGACAGTCCAGACAGATCGCTTTCAAACAGGAGATGAAACAAATAGGGAATGCATTGACAAAACCTAGGATCTTCTGCATACAATCGTAAAGTCCGGTATTCAGACGCAGGAATTTGATGAGGTCGCTCATCATATCTTCCTCCTTGACCTGTTGGAAATAGCTGTGGGAAACACCGAGCTTCCAAACTTTACTCCCAAACACTAATGGGACTCCCTTTGGCTTGTTTCATTTGAAACAACTCAATAGCATTCCCCATGACTTCCTTGGAATGCAAAGGATGAACACTATAATGTTCATATATTTCTTCACTTTTAGAGGCCTCTACTTTCTCAATTTGGCCAGCACACAAATCGCTATCCTCTTCATCACTTACTTCCTCTTCTGCAACATATACATTCTTATAGTACTTATTATTTTTCTTCAAATACAATGTTGCCTTTTTGACTTTCCTAACATCCACTAAATCTTGCCATATTTTCTTATTCTTTGTCGGAACCCCATTAACCAAGATAACCAGAGGTTCCTCTTCCACTTTTTCTACTCCAATTGTGTTAATGTTTTTGTTCAAATCTAGAGGCAAATAAACAACTCTTCCCTTTAATCCTCTCTGTAAATCTGATGGAGGCAACTTCCCTGTCTTTGGCTCCATTCTTACAATAGCCTGAAAGGGATGGATACTTTGAATCAAAATATATTCATAAGTATTTAAATCCTTCAATTCAGAAGGAATCTTAACCAATTCCAGATTATTATGAACCGCCCTAGCAGGCATCTGGTTTTGGTTTAATTTGTTACAACAATAAGTACACACACGTTGATCCGATCCCAAATCAAAATAATTTTCTACCATCAAGTATGTGGCAAAATCCTTCCATTCACTATTATTTTCCCTTTCACTTTTTGCATATAAATCCACTAACTTAATCTGATTCTTGTAATAGGTGCGTCGACAACACATACAAGTGAAATTAGGCCTCTCACTTGATTTCATCTGAAACGTGGCAATTTCCTTCTGAAAATTATCTGTACTGGAAACCTGTACATTATCTTCAACATTACCCTCTACTTCTGGGTCAATTTGAACATTCTCATCTTTACTTCCAAAGTAACAAAACTCAATTTCTTCACAAATATTCTTGACATCTATTTCAGAACCATGCAAAAGAGCAGCACATAATTGTTTAAGCATAATTGCTGGACTCTTAGCATGATACAACATTCTCACTAATTTCCTCACTTTATTATGATGCACTGCTAGCATCCTGAAATGATGAAAAACACTCTGGCATACTCTCCTGGAAAGACAAGCCAGTGAATGACCACGCAAACCTGTCATTTGTCTCACTCTGCAAGGATCTAATTCTTGCAACAACTTCATTTTCTGCTTCAAACTTTTCTTATTAAATGTCCGTACAAATTCACAAAGCAAATTGATGGAATCCTGTCGCACACTGCAAATAGAACTACACTTCCAAATGTACACAGGACCTTTAGGACGTCTTTCTAAAACCTCATTACCTAACACCTCTTCTATCTCTGTTGTCACAAGTTTTTCTTTTTCAACTGGACAACCATCCTTCACTTCATAAGCTCGACCACTGGTGTCAACTGCAAGCACCAAATCATTATCCTGAAAATAACTCTCCTCATTAAAAAATGCCTCACAACTTGAACTATGCATCCATTCTCCGGAAAAAACTTCACAAAAGTTACTACGATTAACTACTCTCTTCCATCTACTATTTGATTTGAAATCAGAAATTACCTTGTTTAGTGTCCTAATTCTATTGATTACCAAAATAAACAACTTTCGCTTAATTTCGAAAGCATGATCAATAATTTTCTCTACATTTTTCTTTTTCTTATAAAATGCCACTTTCTGTTTGCCTTTCTTAATATTTTTTAATAAATTAACTATTATCCTGTTGCGGAACATTCGTTTTCGAATGTCCCTAAACTGTTGTTTCCTTCTACTATCATGCACAGAGTTATCTCTTGCTCTAGCAGTAACATTTTTGATTGGTTTTTCCTTTCCATTTAAATTGCTTCTCTTTTTCTGGACTGAAACATTTTTTGTTGAAATACTTTTTTTACTACAAATATTTCTTATGAATGATTTCGTGCTCTTACCCGGAGCTTTCTTGGTGATTTCACAAGTTTTTTTGGGAGAGGACTGCTGGAATAATAGATGATCCTGCTGTCTTTGACGTTTTCTAGCCTTTCTAATTCGATTCTTAGTTGGCATTTTTCAAATTTTGAAATGATCTGCAGTTGAATCTGTGGAAAAATATAATAAAAAATGTTATTAACCACTATTACCAAACAGTAAATGAATAATAGTCATCAAAAACTTAACACCCTACTTATTATTTAACATAGGAAATCTTTTGCACCACCACTGCGTCACAAAAGTGACGCACAGTGGTACAAAACAGGCATACACCTATCATAAATCTCTCCCTAACATTTTAAATGATTGATTCAGGATGACGATAAGGTGTGGCCTATCTAGAGGTTTGTTTGGGCCCAGATCTTTGGACTGGGGTGAATGTGTGACATTGATCCACATTCGGTCCATCACCTGTTTTGTTTGTTTGAGGTGAGGCCAACACACGGTTGCAGATGAGATTTTCGCTTGTTGAAGAAAACAAAGGAAATAATACATGTGAAGGCCTACCAATGAAGTAAGTCATGTCCACTTCACTCTTGAACAAAGGGCAGACCTCTTTTGAATCTGTGGTCAGACCTAAACTTCATCTGCACAATGTCATTCATAAACTTAGGAAACACTAGTGATGTAATTGAAAAATGTGGAGTTTCTTTTCCTCATTTCAGAATTACATCACCTGTGTTTCCTCATTGACTTAAAATGTCCTTAAGACACATGAAAGCGTTTTTTTGATTGCCCTTGCACCATTTTTGGGTCATTTTTAACATGGCTATGTAACTCCCATAATCAAAATCTAAATTTGCCAAGCACAGGTGGGAGCATATTTACAAGAAACTTGCCCCATGGAGAACGCTTTCCATTTAAAAAGGGAAAAATAACATCATAGACACTCAAATGCCTTATAAATATGGCCCAAACAACCTATGAAGCTCTAGCAGTACATATCCAGAAATGTAATTGATTTCAAAAAATCGTTTTTAAACACAACATATAAATCAATTGTATACCTACATTCAAGAGGAAATGACTGAAAATGTCCTTAAGACAAGTAAAAGCGTTTTTTTTATTGCCCTTGCACCATCTTTGGGTCATTTTTAACATGGCTATATAACTCCCATAATCAAAAACAAAATTTGCCAAGCACAGGTGGGAGCGTATTTACAAGAAAGTTGCCCCATGGAGAAAGTTCTTCAATTAAAATGGGAAAAATAACACCATAGACACTCAAATGCCTTTTAAATATGCTCCAAACAACCTATGAAGCTCTAGCAGTACATATCCAGAAATGTAATTGATTTAAAAAAACGTTTTTGAACACAACATATAAATCAAATGTATACCTACATTCAGTCGGAAATGACTGAAAATGTCCTTAAAACACATGAAAGCGTTTTTTTGAATGCCCTGGCACCATTTTTGGGACATTTTTAACATGGCTATGTAACTCCCATAATCAAAAGCTAAATTTGCCAAGCACAGGTGGGAGCGTATTTACAAGAAACTTGCCCCATGAAGAACGCTTTCCATTTAAAAAGGGAAAAATAACATCATAGACACTCAAATGCCTTATAAATATGGCCCAAACAACCTATGAAGCTCTAGCAGTACATATCCAGAAATGTAATTGATTTCAAAAAATCGTTTTTAAACACAGCATATAAATCAATTGTATACCTACATTCAGTCGGAAATGACTGAAAATGTCCTTAAGACACATGAAAGCGTTTTTTGAATGCCCTTGCACCATTTTTGGGACATTTTTAACATGGCTATGTAACTCCCATAATCAAAATCTAAATTTACCAAGCACAGGTGGGAGCGTATTTACAAGAAACTTGCCCCATGGAGAAAGCTCTTCAATTAAAATGGGAACAATAACATCAGAGACACTCAAATGCCTTATAAAGATGGCCCAAACAACCTATGAAGCCCTAGCAGAACATATCCAGAAATGTAATTGTTTTCAAAAATCGTTTTTAAACACAACATATCTGTTTCAGCTTACATGAGAGACCATGGAATGGGCTCTATGTACAACAATAACTTGTGTTACTGCATGCCAGATTTCTACACAGAATATGCAATTACAATTTCTCAAAGAAACAAAATCTATTTGTATATCACTTGAGACAAAGCCACATTTTAAAAACACAGCTTTCTTCATCATTTTCTCCTTAAATCATACTATTCTCTATCTAAATTAAATAAATCTGTTCTCACCTTAGCAAATACTTTTTGAGTTTCAAAACAGTCTCAAAAATACACCAAATTGTCTTCAGCAGAACAAAGAGGATGCACTCCAGAGGCTGCAGCTATAGAAAGCACAGAAATGCTGATATTCATTACACATATCTCTCATATTAGCCAATCATAACTCTTCCCTCACTTTTTTCAAATCAAAACCCTTCCCCCCTCTGCTCTCTCTGCCTTTTTTGCTTAGCAACCACCTCCTGAAAGACCTCTCATGTTTGCAAGTTCACACAACAATGTTTCAATTGAACTCTGAACTCTCAGTGCACCTGCGTATCCAGTGCAATCTTTCATTAAATGTTTTTTCCTTGACCATTCAACTTACATCTTTCAAAGAACACATCCATGCACCCTAACTTTCTGTTTTCAGAAATGGAAATGCACCAATCACTGCTAATGAATCATTTGCACTGGAAATCCACAGTTTTTTTTCTTTACAAACTCCTACTGTTTCAACTGCCCTTTCATTACCACACTTCATCTGACTGCAGCACAACCTTCTCCCACCATGTTTAATGTCTGGATTGTTGGACATAGTTACATCTACTGGGCTCAAAGGTATGCTGAGAACAGAAATTTACCTAACCTCAATTTACAAGATGTGGAAATTAAGTGGTTGGGCCAAAGAGGATTAAAATGTCACCAATTGATACCATTGGTGAAAACCTTTATGCATTTGCCAAAACCTGACCTGTTAATTGTGCACTGTGGAGGTAATGATTTGGGCACTTTGACTGGGGTAGGTCTGTAAATGCTTTTAAAGGACACCTTTGAGCAATTAATGGCACTTTTGCCTCAAACTGCCTTGGTATATTCCAATATATGCCAAAGACCCAAATGGAGGTGGTCCAACCAATTTTGTCCACAAATTGAGAAGTCGAGGAAGCATGTAAACAAATCTGTTTCAGCTTACATGAGAGACCATGGAATGGGCTCCATGTACAACAATAACTTGCGTTACTACATGCAAGATATCTACAGAGGAGATGGAGTTCACTTCTCAGATGAGGGCAACAGAATTTTCATTTTGAATTTAAGACTGTTCATTGGTACCTACTTATAAGTACCAAAATGTACCATAAACCCAAAAGCTCTTCTCAGAGCTACCCTACATCTGATCACTCACAATTATTATTTTTCTCTAACTTTTTTCTCTAATTTTCATCAAACTACGCTCCAAGAGCGCTACCCGGTACGCGAACTGGAAGCTAACCACGCAAAATTAAAAAAAAAAATGTTTTTTTCCCGCACATATGGTCCTCCTCAGCCACCCTCAGAAAACCTAGGGGGTCAAGATACATCTACTGTGCCCCCTTCTACCCATTCTGAACATTATTTGCCCTCCATCTTGTATCTTGATTCGACCGAAACACAAAATGGTGGACTCCCGTAACGCTGCTGGTTCGCGGACCGGGACGCATACCGGGAAGCGGTCCAATAAAAAAGGTGAGAAAGTAATTCACAGAAAAACGACTGGAGACACTCTCACCAAATATACATTAGCTCATACTACATAACAATCCCTTTCATTTTCACAAATTTGATTGAAATTCCATTTAGCCATTAAGCCTGTAGACCTCTCTAAATACCGTGAGGTAAATTACTTCACAAAACACATCTAAAGTGTTGGAATTGACAACCAATGAAAATGTTACTTTCATTTTCTACTTTTATTACCTGACATTTGATTGGTTATATACCTGAATATATATAAAGGAAGAGAAGGAAACACAGCCATTTTGACTGCTACTTCTTGTTGTACATTACATTTGAATTATCACTAAACAGTTGTTATTTTTAAAACTGAAGTATATTGTGCACTATAAGTTAATATGGTAAACTTTTTCTGATAGTTATATACTATCCCTCTGTAGTAGTTATAGATTTAGATAGACTTCTCTGTTATAGTTATGGATGGAGTTAGGCTTCTCTTGGTTAAATCACATACACTTTTTTATAGTCCTACTTCCACTCTGATACTATACACTGCCAAAAGATAAATTCACTGATAAAAACTGCCTATCTAAAATTAATCCCAACAGTGCCCTATCTCTACTAATATATATTTTTTTATCCAAATTTCAGGCAAAATGGAAGGCGAACAGAAAGTTGTATTTAAAATTGTACTGCAAGAGAGCAGCCAAGAAAACATTTATCAAAATGAAAATGAAAATGAATTTATGGATGAAAGTAGGGACCAGGAACTACTGCAATGTGTGGAAGCAGTGGATAACTTCCTTAACAAGCATTAGAAATGCAATAGGTCTCGCAGCATTAGAGTTAGTGCTTTTAGAATTGTTAATGGTTTTTTTGTAAATCTTTAGCATGAGGTTGAGGGTGAGTGAGGGTGAGTGAGGGTGAGGGGTTGAGGGTGAGTGAGGGTGAGGGTGAGGCTGAGGGGTTGAGGGTGAGTGAGGGTGAGTGAGGGGTTGAGGGTGAGGGGTTGAGGGTGAGGGGTTGAGGGTGAGTGAGGGTGAGGGGTTGAGGGTGGGTGAGGGGTTGAGGGTGAGTGAGGGGTTGAGGGTGAGTGAGGGGTTGAGGGTGAGTGAGGGTGAGGGTGAGTGAGGGTGAGTGAGGGTGAGTGAGGGTGAGTGAGGGTGAGTGAGGGTGAGTGAGGGTGAGTGAGGGTGAGTGAGGGTGAGTGAGGGTGAGTGAGGGTGAGGGGTTGAGGGTGAGTGAGGGTGAGGGATTGAGGGTGAGTGAGGGTGAGGGATTGAGGGTGAGTGAGGGTGAGGGATTGAGGGTGAGTGAGGGTGAGGGATTGAGGGTGAGTGAGGGGTTGAGGGTGAGTGAGGGTGAGGGGTTGAGGGTGAGTGAGGGTGAGTGAGGGTGAGTGAGGGTGAGGTGTTGAGGGTGAGTGAGTGAGGGTGAGTGAGGGTGAGGGGTTGAGGGTGAGTGAGTGAGGGTGAGTGAGTGAGGGGTTGAGGGTGAGGGGTTGAGGGTGAGGGGTTGAGGGTGAGGGGTTGAGGGTGAGTGAGGGTGAGTGAGGGTGAGTGAGGGTGAGGGTGAGTGAGGGTGAGTGAGGGTGAGTGAGGGTGAGGGTGGGTGAGGGTGGGTGAGGGTGAGTGAGGGTGAGTGAGGGTGAGGGAGGTTGAGGGTGGTTGAGTGAGGGTGAGTGAGGGGTTGAGGGTGAGGGGTGGAGGGTGAGTGAGTGAGGGTGAGGGGTTGAGGGTGTTTTTCCAATTGTTTTTATTTTGTATATTAACTTACAATGCCGGTTGCGTATTTTGGTTGCACTCCTTGAAGTTTGTTATAAAGTATTTAGGTGGCATAGTAACATTACAGCTGCCGTGATTTGAGTGCTTAAGTTCAGTGGTGGTTTATATTTGTCTCCTTAACAAATAACAAGAACATACATGGCGTAACCGAAAGGCTTGTGGTTTAAAACAAGCAATGTGCTGTCCTTGGCACAGGCGCAAACGTTCACCACTTGCATGCATGCTGGGCATGCATTAGTGAGGTTAACCAATTGATATGTCCATTCCCCGTCACAGGGTTGTAGGAGGCAGAGGCACATGGGCGGGCGGCGGGAGAGGGACGGAAAGAAATTACAGGAAGGGGCAAAAAGGGAGAGGCAGGCAGAGACCGCGCGGGAGGCGAGGGCCTGCCGGCGGGGAGACAGGCGTGCACTCCCTGAGAGACCGAAACAGCTCTCAGAGAGAGACAAAACTACAACCGCTTCCCTGCGGGTGAGACTGGTGTAGGTTGATGAGGGAGGGACCGAGACTCCCGGGGGAGAACGAGAGCGTCCGCCATGGGCCGATGGAGAGTGGACCCTGAAAGAGTGCGAGAGACACAACTGACTCCCTGTGGGCTAAGGGAGAGACAGAAAAGAGACGACTCTCGAGGAAGCGTCGGAGCAAACCCCACTCCTGATAGGAATTCAGTTTGTTAAGATTAAAACCAAACTGACCTCTGCCGATAGAGAGGACTTAATGTGAGGGTTTAAGCGAGAATGGCCTCTGTCAAGAGATAGGACTTCCGTCTGTGAGGGTTAAAGAGAAACTGGCCTCTGTCAAGAGATAGGACTTCAGTCTGTGAGGGTTAAAGAGAGACTGGCCTCTGTCAAGAGATAGGACTTAAGTCTGTGAGGGTTGAAACCAGACTGGCCACTGTCAAGAGATAGACAGGCCTTCAGTTATCCCACATTACTGGCTTTGAACCCTCATTTCATCTTGTCTGACCGTTCTCACACAACCACACTGCACGTTGTGCAAGACATCAACATTGCATTTAGGACGTGGCTTCTTGGGCAGCTGCCGACTTTACAATACGTTTCACTTCCTGACAGAACAAGAAAGGGTGGAGGGGGCAGGGGAGGAGGGGTCCGGGGAGGAGGGAAGGGCCAGAGGGACTTGATGGGAGTGGTGGGGAGGAGGGGGAGGGTATAGAGAGAGAGAGGAGGAGAGACAGGACAGGGGGAAGCAGCAGAGACACGGCGGGTAAAATAAACAAATAACACGGCGGGCAGGGGAGGGGGCGGAGAGGGGAGAGGAGAAATGCGACACGGAGGGAAGGGGCGGAGCGGGGAGGGGGCAGTTGATGAGGGAGGGACCGAGACTCCCGGGGGAGAACGAGAGCGTCCGCCATGAGCCGATGGAGAGTGGACCCTGAAAGAGTGCGAGAGACACAACTGACTCCCTGTGGGCTAAGGGAGAGACAGAAAAGAGACGACTCTCGAGGAAGCGTCGGAGCAAACCCCACTCCTGATAGGAATTCAGTTTGTTAAGATTAAAACCAAACTGACCTCTGCCGATAGAGAGGACTTAATGTGAGGGTTTAAGCGAGAATGGCCTCTGTCAAGAGATAGGACTTCCGTCTGTGAGGGTTAAAGAGAAACTGGCCTCTGTCAAGAGATAGGACTTCAGTCTGTGAGGGTTAAAGAGAGACTGGCCTCTGTCAAGAGATAGGACTTAAGTCTGTGAGGGTTGAAACCAGACTGGCCACTGTCAAGAGATAGACAGGCCTTCAGTTATCCCACATTACTGGCTTTGAACCCTCATTTCATCTTGTCTGACCGTTCTCACACAACCACACTGCACGTTGTGCAAGACATCAACATTGCATTTAGGACGTGGCTTCTTGGGCAGCTGCCGACTTTACAATACGTTTCACTTCCTGACAGAACAAGAAAGGGTGGAGGGGGCAGGGGAGGAGGGGTCCGGGGAGGAGGGAAGGGCCAGAGGGACTTGATGGGAGTGGTGGGGAGGAGGGGGAGGGTATAGAGAGAGAGAGGAGGAGAGACAGGACAGGGGGAAGCAGCAGAGACACGGCGGGTAAAATAAACAAATAACACGGCGGGCAGGGGAGGGGGCGGAGAGGGGAGAGGAGAAATGCGACACGGAGGGAAGGGGCGGAGCGGGGAGGGGGCGGAGAGGGGAGAGGTGCGACACGGCGTTAGACGGAAGGAAGAGAGGGGAGGGGGAGGAGAAAGAGAAATGCGACACGGCGGGAGGGGGCGGAGCGGGGGAGAGGGTGTGTGTGTGTTGTTAGGAGACGGACGTGCACGCGCACGCGCTTTTAAGGTCAATGCGCATGCGCATAAACTTAATGCGCATGCGCATTGACCTTAAAAGTCATGGGCACTGCAAGGAATCGCCACGATTCCTTGCAGTGTGGATAAAGAGTGGATAACTCGCAATACTCTCGCCTTGCTCGATGCGCATGCGCATCGACAGGCGAGACCTAAAAATGAGGACATTTTACACCCTCAAAGACTACAAAGTATATTCAATGAGAATTATGAAATTTCTGACAGTGAAATGTTAGAAAGTTTAATAAATTATGAAACACAATCACAATAAAAAAAATGCTTAAAAAATAAAGAAAATAAAAAATAATCAACAAAAACAACAAACAATTAACATACAGTATTTGAAAAGTCTATCATTCTTTTTTCCTTATAGTAGGCTGCCCGGAACGCTTTCTGGTTCGCGGACTAGGCGCTTCCCACGCAAAAAAAACAATTTTTTTTTTTTTGCCCTGCTGGGCCCTTTTAAAACCTCCACTAAAAAACCTAGGGGGTCAACGAGGATCTACTATGCCCCCTTATGGTAATTTCCCCCTTTGTTTTGGCCTCCTCTTGTCTCTCGATCCTACCGAAAGACAAGATGGCGGCCGCTCCGGACTGTTTAGAATGTTGACAGACACCAGAGAGCCAATCAGCTTCGCATCGCAAAGTTCCGTTACGCGAAAAGTACGCGAACCGGAGCGCTGCCCGGAGCGCTGTTACAGATATATATCTTTTTTTGAACGTTAATTTCTCAAAATCCACTGAAGCACATATATTGAGACCTAGCAAAGGCACATCGGGCTAACAGTCCCTACAATTTTGCCGAGTTTCATGCAAATCCATTCAGCCGTTCGGGCTAAAAGTGAGGCCAACCGCCCTATGGAAATTAACATTGGAAAAACGCGTTTTGGGACCCCCTTTTTTCTCGGCCCCCCCTTGACGAACCCCCCCCAAATTTTCAGGGGCTGCTCAGAAACAAAATGTGCCATTTTCCTGAAAATTTCAGCCGATTCCGTGCACAAACGCCAAAGTTATTAGACATAGAATTTTCAAAAATCCCATAGAGAAAAAATCCTAACTATATATACCTACTGGCGACCGCCAGTAGGTAATATATATATATATATATATATATATGAAGAAACTCCGTTCCCCACACGCTGATACGTGGGGCAAGAACAGACACGGACCACCAAGTAATAAGATGAAGATTTATTCAAGTGCTGTCGCCATAACGTTTCTGCTCATTCGAGCCTTGATCACATGACAACGTGATGATAGTGCAAGTTTCCTTTTAAAGTGCTAAAGTGCTAGTGCCACATATATATATATATACATATATATATATATATATATATATATATATATATATATATATATATATATATATATATATATACATATATATATATATATATATATATGTATATATATATATATATATATATATATATATATATATATATATATATATATATATATATATATATATATATATATATATATGTCCAACAAAGGTATATATTGCGTTTTGCTGCAAACTTAACCCTACAAGTTTCAGCTTGCACTAGGTGGGTGACATCACAGTCATTAGCAAGTGCTTGTTTCCAAATAGTCATGTGACTTTCCCTCATGGCACTGCAAATTCCCAGATATATTGGTAAAGCGTTGGGACATGCACCGGCAGTTTAGTGTTAATATTAGACCCCAATAGCCTTCAATGCTGCCCCGTGCAGTCATATCCTTCTTGGAAAGCAAAGTAAGTACAATGTCTCTGGTGCACAATGTCACTGTTAAACATCTAGGCTTTCTCCATATTTTGCACAAGTTGCACTTTAGATATGCGTTTTGCACATACAGCGTTTTATTGTATGATTTGCACAATTGCCATAGCAGATATGGTATATTTGTGCAGTTTGCACAATTTAAATGGTCTGTATTTTAGTGAATAACTCACTCCGCTACTGTCTTATAGGGAGAAAAGATTCAACATTTCTAGCTGTCAATCACTTATGCAAATTGCACATTTTGCACAAGTTGCACTTTAGGTACGCATTTTGCACATACAGCACAAGTTGCACTTTAGACGGGATACCCTGGGATACCCTGGCGTCTGTGGACAAAATAAGCTATATTCTCCCGCCTTTAAAAACATTATGAATAGGAATAAACTCTTAATTTTATCTTTGAATGTTAATAGGCGTAAAACTTGTGCAATAGAGACCTAGTTGAAAGGCCACCACCCAGATATGATCTTTATACAAGAGACACACTTTCAAGCCTTAGCAGATGCTAGTAAAATGTTTAAGAGTTGGGCAGGTTTTTATTGTTCATCTGTGTCGGGACAGCTCAGAGGGGGGTGAGCATCTATATAGGCAAGCATGTCCAATTTCATGTTGAAGCATCACACTCAGATACAAGTGGTAGGTGGACATTCCGGCATGGGACAATAAATAACACACGCCTGATACTTGCTACGATCTATGCACCAGTCGTGGATGACCCGCTTCCCATTTTACAGTTAAAACAAGCACTGTCAGGTATAGCTGGTAAGATCATATGGGGAGGTGATTTTAATATTCTACAAAATCCCGCGGTTGATTCAACAAAAAAAGACCGAAGGCAAAATAAACCACAAGTAGCGACTGCTCTGTTGAGCTGTAAAACATATTTAGATATTCTAGATAACTGGTGGCTCAATAATTTGACCAAGTGTGAGTGCTCTTGCTATTCGGCGAAATATTATTCATCATCAAGGCTAGACTTTTTTTAACCTCCTATAATCTGGAAGTCAGTAAATATGAACATATAGCAAATGCTTTGTCAGATGATACCCTTATTAAATTGGAAACCCTGCTAGGGAAGAAAGACGAAGAAGCAGCCAGAAGGTGGTATTTTAATAAACTCAACTTAGCAGATAAGCAATGGTGTGCAGAATTAGAGAAGGAGAGTAGTTTCTTTTTTCTGATAAATAAAGATTCTGCCCCAATTAAAATAATATGGGATGCCTTTAAGTCTACACTGAGAGGCATAATTACCTCAAAAGAGATACCAAAACAAAAGGCTAAGAAGGAGGAGAGAATGGTAATAGAAAATAATCTGGCCCATGCAAATCAAGAATATCTCAGAAACAGGACCTCGGATATCAGACAAAAAGTACTAAATGCAAAAACAAGGGATGTACGTTGTTACAACGCATGCTTTTACCACGCATGCCTTTACAACGCAGGTTTTTCAACGCAAGTTGTTACAACAACTTGCGTTGGGGGGCGCTGGTTAGTGAATAGTTTAATTTACTATTCCAACTCCAGTCCCTATGGATAGTAGGGAAGGTGTTGGATAGTAAATTAAACTATTACCTATCCTAGAGCGCCCCCCTAGCGCAAGTCTTTGTAATGACTTGCGTTGAAAAACCTGCGTTGTAAAGGTACTGCGTGGTAAAAGTTGCGTCGTAAAGGATGTTTCCCAAAAACAAGAATGAGGGAATTCTACTATGAGCTAGGGGATATGGCAAGTATGTTGTATCTTCAGACAAGCTATGAAGATAGCAAGTATACAGGAAGATCTATAGCTGGCAAGCAAAGGAAGAGCAAGTTTGAAACAGAGTCAAATGCATTCAGGATAAAGTAACTAAAATTTGTGTAAAGACTACGTCATTAATAGGCGAGGTATTCCTCAGACACTATAAAGATATTTATCAGGCATTTCACCACGTCTTTTTAGAATCAATCAATGAATTTTTACAGGAGTTTCCAATTCCAATTCTGGAAAATAACTTTAAAGAGCTGCTGCTAGCCGAATTCACAAAGGAAGAAATAGATGCAGCTATCAGCTCTTTTCCCAATTGTAAAGCTACTGGAGAGAAAGGCATTCCTGCAGAATTTTTTAAAGAATTCTCTATAGTACTCTGCCCCGAGTTTTTAAGACTAGCAAATTATTTATTACAAGGAGGTGACCCATCTGTTTCTTTCCGTATGGCAGTAGTGGTCAGTATTTAAAAAAACAAAAGATAAGGATAGTGAAAATGTAAACTCTTATAGGCCAATAAGCCTTTTAAATGCTGACTAGAACATTTTTACTAAACTTCTTGCCAATAGGCTAAACAAGATGGTGGGATCCCTTATTGGGACAGATCAGTGCTGCTTTATAGTGGGGAGACAGCTTTATACTAATACAAATGTTTTATTAGAGGCACTTGATTTTTTTTATTTCAATAAGGTTAAGGCACAGATCTGTTTTCTAGATGCTGAAAAAGCATTTGATCTTGTTTCTTGGAACTGTCTTTTTACAATTTTAGAAAAGTTTGGCTTCCCAAGTGAGTTTATAATTTTATTAGAACAACTCTACATGATTTCCCAGGCACACATTTTAATTAATTATGTTAATATAGGGACATGCCAAATAAATAGTGGCACCAGACAAGGCTGTCCCCTTTCCCTGATCTTATTTGCTCTATTTATAGAGCCTTTAGCAATCGCGATTGGGGAAAAAAAGAGCTCATAAGGTCCCGGTCCAAGGAATGACGAACATAAAATTATATACTGATGATATTGTACTTTTCTTGGACCCAAAGACAGATACCCAGACAGAAGTTATGAGAGTCTTCGCAGACTTTGAAAAAATAGGGGGTTATAAGATCAATAAGACCAAAACTAAAATAATATTATGCAATTGCGGGGTGAATTCTCTTTTTATCAGAATTTAGACAGACATATAATACTATCTCAAAGAGGTATCTAGGGATTTTTTCTCTAACTATATCCCATTGTTGAAAATGGTGCACTCTCAGTTAATGCGCTGGAAGCAGCTGCCGTTATCAATAATAGGTCAAACTGCGTTAATACGGAAGTCTTATCTTCCGTTATTTAATTTTCTCTTTAGTGCAGCCCCCTGTGCAATAGAGGCTTCTTTTTTTAAAGAAATAGACCGTATGTTCCCCTCTTTCCTATGGACAAATAAGGTACCAAAATTGGCACTCCGCACTATAAACCATCCTGTAGCAGAAGGAGGATTATCATTGCCAAATATCAGAGATTATTATTATGCAGCATTTGCACATCACAGTTTTAGATTTTTCTTTTTAGATCCTCAAGAGGCAGATAACTTTTTTATGAAAAATATCTTAAGGGAACATAACATAGTAGACCCCACAAGAGTCGCTAAGTACCCCAAAAAAGTACGTTATAAGACCTTGCAAAGGATACATAAGCAAAAATCTCCGCTTTTAGCACACTACGATATTTTAAGAATCAATATCTCAACTAGGCTTTCGAATCTATTTATGGGGGAAATAGGTTTGCTAGAGAGTTACATACTAAGATTATGGGGAGAAAATGGATAGGTTCAGATCCAGGATTTTGCCAAGGGGAATGTTTGGAAAACCTGGGTGGAGATGAAACAGGGCTTCAACATTCAAGCACAATTTTAAAATGGTCATTAATTAGGTTAAAACACATATTAGAAAAAATAGACATAGAAAGCCTGTGTTATAAAACTACTATCAGTGAAGCCCTTAATTCCCCCATACAGCAGAAGATTAGTAATTGGATTAAAATTTACAATGATAATAAATATCTCACTCTATATGTAAAAGCGAGGGATCGATGGAAGAAAAGCGAAGGTATACAGATCCTTAAACCAACCTGGAATAGGCTTAATAAGTTTAGCATAACTATATTTAGAGGGTCAAATTTCAAACATATGTAATACTATTCGAAATGGTTGATACATATAGAACACCCACATTTATTGGATGATATTACTGAGTTAGAGATTCGGCAAGCCATTCTTACTGTACCCTTGGGGAAAGCCTCAGGGGAAGATTCTATGCCAGCTGAACTCTATAAAATCTGTATTGAGGAACTAACCCCACTTTTCTTTTTAATAACTCAAGCAATTGGGGTAACCGGGAAAGCACCAAAATCTTGGAATATTGCGAACATGATCTTTTTTCTTAAAAAAAAGACAAGCCAGCAGAGGAGTGTGGGTCATATAGACCCATTTCGTTGATAAACACAGATGCTAAAATCTTTGCTAAGATTCTGGCAAATAGGCTAACCCCGATTATTCCAGAAATTATTAATGTACAACAACATGGCTTTGTTTTAGGTAGGGATACAACGACTCACAGCAACACTGCTATTACAGTTTTTGATATAACTGAGACAGAAACCTCCCCACTCGGCATGATCTTATTAGATGCCGAAAAGGCTTTTGACCGAATGGGGTGGGACTATCTTTGGTATGTGCTGTCTTTTATTGGCTTTAGGGGTAAAATTGTTAGCTGGATTCGAGCTCTATATGATCAACCCACTGCAAAAATCAGCTATGCTGGCTTGTCATCTTCCAGTTTTGTGATTTCTCGGGGCACTCGGCAGGGGTGCCCGTTGTCACCATTACTTTTTGCTCTTTCTATGGAGCCATTTCTTTCAGCACTTCAGACCCAGCCGAGGATAAGGCCATTTCGCTCTGGGCTACAATATCTAAAAATTACCGCATATGGGGACGATATTGCGATGTATTCCACCGATGTCGCAATGGCTTTGGAGGGAATTATGATCGAAGCCGGAAGATTTGGTAGTATTTCTGGCTATAAGCTCAATGTGAACAAAACCCAAATAGTGGTTAATTATAAACCTCTGGGTGTAGTTCCAGGGATCTGTAGGGCCGCTAATTATTTAGGGGTGAAAATTGCATCTAAAATTAGGGACATAATTCCTATTAACTATGATGTGCTGGTCAAATCAACTGAGATGTTATTAAAAAAAAATGGCATAAACTCCTTTTAAATATTATTAGCAGAATTAATTTGATTAAGATGAAAATCCTCCCGAAATTTCTTTATTTATTTTGCTCTATTCCTCTGGCACTTAATAATGTTTTTTTTCAAGAAGCTCGACGGAATTTTTAGCAGCTTTATCTGGGGTTACCGGAAAGTGCGCAAATCTCTGTCGGCACTTAAAGGATCCCTAGATTCAGGCGGGCTTAATTTTCCAGACTTCAAATTGTATTTCTGTTCTACGTTTACTGGCCGCCTCCGTTCCTTCCTTATGTTAAATTTAGATGCTAGAATGTTTTTGTTTATATTAAATGACCCAAATTATTACAAACAAATTAAATTCAAGACTGCACGAGACATAGCGAAAATTTGGTTTAGTATTTTGTTTTTTTGTAAAACCTCCTTTTTTCACTCAAGACTACGACTCTGGGGTAATCCGTGACTTCCTGGGATATTTAACGATGGCCGGGCAAATGCTTGGTCTACTTGCGGTATCGTAATATTAGGTGATTTTTATGGCACAAATGGCTTTTTAGATTTTGAGGCACTATTTATTTATTTATTTATTTATGGGTTTGTTACGCGCCGGCATCACACCCGAAGGTGTATCTCCGCGCGGTGCTGTGAGGTGAACAGATCAGAGACTCCTCCTAGAATAGTACAGTTTTTAGTCGTTTCCTGAAAGCTGTGTGGCTCTGGCATTCTCTGAGGGAGAGGGGGAGACTGTTCCATAGACGAGGACCCATGATAGATAGGGCACGGCCTCCCTGTCTAGTCTTGTAATGTCTAGGGACCTGAAGCAGCTGTTGATTAGAGGACCTGAGGATACGGGACGGACGGTGAAAAACAAATTTGTCTGTCAGGTAATGTGGTCCTAGATTGTATAAGCATTTGTGTATCACACAGCTGATCTTGAATTCTATCCGTTTCCGGATAGGAAGCCAGTGGAGGGCCCTAAGAAGGGGGAGGGACGGTGTTCTGGGGGGGGTGTTGGTCACCAGCCGTGCTGCGGTAAAGAACATATATCATCTGACCACACCCATGAGGTATAAATACATTCAAATACATGATTTTTTGATACGACGAATGAAAGTTCTAACGATTTCAGATTCAGGCATTTAGGAATGCCTATACTCGTCTAAAACAAAATCAACAATAAGCGCGGGGTATAGTTGTTTAACTTCTTATATAAAACAAGCCTGCTCCAAATTAGCAGAGAAATGGAGCTCTAAATTGGGTTTATTGATTTATTTAGATCAGATTGCCCACTCTCTGACAAGAATTAATAATTTGGTACAATCGTCAAGCTTAAGACTGCAACAATTTAAAACCTCTTGTTTATTATATCATACCCCGGAAGTGATTCTTAAATGGGCCCCAAATGCTTTGTATAATGAACGTACTAAGGGGTCGATTAGGATCGCAGACGGAAACGTGTTCCGTCCGCCAAGGAAGGTGGCAAGACACTCCGGACCGCTCCACGGATAAACCGCCATAGCGATTAGGATAATATTTGAACGAAACTCCAATCGCGGCGGACGGAGCACACCAAACTCCGTCCGCAGCGGTCGGAGTACACCTGAGACCGCCGCGAGCGGACGCAAACGATGAAACACCGGCCTCCGCGTACGCACATGACCGCGTGAACAGCCACATCTCCCGCTATACCTGCGGAGGCTCCGTGTCCGCGATTAGGATAACACCGCCTGTATCCCGGTACGCACCGCAATCCACGTCCGCAGCGGTAACAATGCAACGAGAAACCGTGCATCACAGCGGAAGGCCAACACGAACAACATCCCTACCGTCAAACCATTGACAAACAGTGCGACAAAAGTAAATAGCAAACACAGGAAACTGAACTACCACCCATCTGAAACATCAAAACCAATCACAAGACACAATGACCCACCCCCAAGTACCAAATAATGCACACTAGTCAACACACCCACCTAGCACCTGACTGCCAATAACCATTGAGACAGGACCAAGACACAGACTATAAAAGTACTCCCACCCACTACCGAAATCCTTTGCATCACAGCATAGCTGATAGCAAGAGGCCCAAGAGTACCTACAGCACACACCTATACAAGATACACAACCACCACCCAAACACACCCACAACACAAACACCCACCACACCATTCCTACACACCACACACCTGCACCTCCCAACTCACTCAAACCCACACCCTGAGCACCAAACACCATGGCACCCAAAAAGAACCCCAAATTCACTGACACAGAGTTAAAGGTAATGGTGGATGAAATCATCCGTGTAGAACCCCACTTATTCGGGGCCCTAGTCCAGCAGACCACCGTGGCCAGAAAAAATCACATGTGGGACAGGATAGTTACTAGGGTGAAAGCGTCAGGGACAGTGCCGAGGACAAAGCTGGAGATACAGAGGCGGTGGCATGACCTTAAAACCAGGGTGAAAGGAATCCGGGCCAAGAACCATCTCTGGGCACATCACACTGGCCGCGGAACACCCCCGGAGCCCTTACCCTACACCGATTGGGAGGAAAAGGTGCTGGGCATACTGCACCCAGAGACCCTTGACGGAATTGAGGAAGGAGAAGAGGCTGGTAAGTACAAACCAAGCACCACGAGCACAACGACATGGCGTGCCTCACACAACTCTGAATACACATCTCCCAGGCCCCAACCCATGCATGCAGTCCACATACTCACCAACGTGTAAACCACTCCAACAGGCCCCCATGTGCATAGGGAGGGCGGTGGTGGTGTGTGGGGTGTTTGAGAGGTCACCAGTACAACTCCCAACAGGACCCCATGTCCACAGGGAGGGCGGTGGTGGTGGGTGGGGTGTGTGAGAGGATGGCAGTACAACTCCCAACAGGCCCCCATGTCCACAGGGAGGGCGGTGGTGGTGGATGGGGTGTGTGAAAGGATGGCACTACAACTCCCAACAGGCCCCCATGTCCACAGGGAGGGCGGTGGTGGTGGGTGGGGTGTGTGAGAGGTCACCAGTACAACTCCCAACAGGCCCCCATGTGCATAGGGAGGGCGGTGGTGGTGGGTGGGGTGTGTGAGAGGATCGCACTACAACTCCCAACAGGCCCCAATATCCACAGGGAGGGCGGTGGTAGTGGGTGGGGTGTGTGAGAGGTCACTAGTACAACTCCCAACAGGCCCCCATGTGCATAGGGAGGGCGGTGGTGGTGGGTGGGGTGTGTGAGAGGATGGGACTACAACTCCCAACAGGCCCCCATGTGCATAGGGAGGGCGGTGGTGGTGGGTGGGGTGTATGAGAGGATGGCACTACAACTCCCAACAGGCCCCCATGTCCACAGGGAGGGCGGTGGTGGTGGGTGGGGTGTGTGAGAGGTCACCAGTACAACTCCCAACAGGCCCCCAAGACTAGCAAATTATTTATTACAAGGAGGTGACCCACCTGTTTCTTTCCGTATGGCAGTAGTGGTCAGTATTTAAAAAAAAGATAAGGATAGTGAAAATGTAAACTCTTATAGGCCAATAAGCCTTTTAAATGCTGACTAGAACATTTTTACTAAACTTCTTGCCAATAGGCTAAACAAGATGGTGGGATCCCTTATTGGGACAGATCAGTGCTGCTTTATAGTGGGGAGACAGCTTTATACTAATACAAATGTTTTATTAGAGGCACTTGATTTTTTTTATTTCAATAAGGTTAAGGCACAGATCTGTTTTCTAGATGCTGAAAAAGCATTTGATCTTGTTTCTTGGAACTGTCTTTTTACAATTTTAGAAAAGTTTGGCTTCCCAAGTGAGTTTATAATTTTATTAGAACAACTCTACATGATTTCCCAGGCACACATTTTAATTAATTATGTTAATATAGGGACATGCCAAATAAATAGTGGCACCAGACAAGGCTGTCCCCTTTCCCTGATCTTATTTGCTCTATTTATAGAGCCTTTAGCAATCGCGATTGGGGAAAAAAAGAGCTCATACGGTCCCGGTCCAAGGAATGACAAACATAAAATTATATACTGATGATATTGTACTTTTCTTGGACCCAAAGACAGATACCCAGACAGAAGTTATGAGAGTCTTCGCAGACTTTGAAAAAATAGGGGGTTATAAGATCAATAAGACCAAAACAAAAATAATATTATGCAATTACGGGGTGAATTCTCTTTTTATCAGAATTTAGACAGACATATAATACTAGCTCAAAGAGGTATCTAGGGATTTTTTCTCTAACTATATCCCATTGTCGAAAATGGTGCACTCTCAGTTAATGCGCTGGAAGCAGCTGCCGTTATCAATAATAGGTCAAACTGCGTTAATACGGAAGTCTTATCTTCCGTTATTTAATTTTCTCTTTAGTGCAGCCCCCTGTGCAATACAGGCTTCTTTTTTAAAGAAATAGACCGTATGTTCCCCTCTTTCCTATGGACAAATAAGGTACCAAAATTGGCACTCAGCACTATAAACCATCCTGTAGCAGAAGGAGGATTATCATTGCCAAATATCAGAGATTATTATTATGCAGCATTTGCACATCACAGTTTTAGATTTTTCTTTTTAGATCCTCAAGAGGCAGATAACTTTCTTATGAAAAATATCTTAAGGGAACATAACATAGTAGACCCCACAAGAGTCGCTAAGTACCCCAAAAAAGTACGTTATAAGACCTTGCAAAGGATACATAAGCAAAAATCTCCGCTTTTAGCACATTACGATATTTTAAGAATCAATATCTCAACTAGGCTTTCGAATCTATTTATGGGGGAAATAGGTTTGCTAGAGAGTTACATACTAAGATTATGGGGAGAAAATGGATAGGTTCAGATCCAGGATTTTGCCAAGGGGAATGTTTGGAAAACCTGGGTGGAGATTGAAACGGGGCTTCAACATACAAGCACAATTTTAAAATGGTCATTAATTAGGTTAAAACACATATTAGAAAAGCTAGACATAGAAAACCTGTGTTATAAAACTACTATCAGTGAAGCCCTTAATTCCCCCATACAGCAGAAGATTAGTAATTGGATTAAAATTTACAATGATAATAAATATCTCAATCTATATGTAAAAGCGAGGGATCGATGGAAGAAAAGCGAAGGTATACAGATCCTTAAACCAACCTGGAATAGGCTTAATAAGTTTAGCATAACTATATTTAGAGGGTCAAATTTCAAACGTATGTAATACTATTCGAAATGGTTGATACATATAGAACACCCACATTTATTGGATGATATTACTGAGTTAGAGATTCTGCAAGCCATTCTTACTGTACCCTTGGGGAAAGCCTCAGGGGAAGATTCTATGCAAGCTGAACTCTATAAAATCTGTATTGAGGAACTAACCCCACTTTTCTTTTTAATAACTCAAGCAATTGGGGTAACCGGGAAAGCACCAAAATCTTGGAATATTGCGAACATGATCTTTTTTCTTAAAAAAAAGACAAGCCAGCAGAGGAGTGTGGGTCATATAGACCCATTTTGTTGATAAACACAGATGCTAAAATCTTTGCTAAGATTCTGGCAAATAGGCTAACCCCGATTATTCCAGAAATTATTAATGTACAACAACATGGCTTTGTTTTAGGTAGGGATACAACGACTCACAGCAACACTGCTATTACAGTTTTTGATATAACTGAGACAGAAACCTCCCCACTCGGCATGATCTTATTAGATGCCGAAAAGGCTTTTGACCGAGTGGGGTGGGACTATCTTTGGTATGTGCTGTCTTTTATTGGCTTTAGGGGTAAAATTGTTAGCTGGATTCGAGCTCTATATGATCAACCCACTGCAAAAATCAGCTATGCTGGCTTGTCATCTTCCAGTTTTGCGATTTCTCGGGGCACTCGGCAGGGGTGCCCGTTGTCACCATTACTTTTTGCTCTTTCTATGGAGCCATTTCTTTCAGCACTTCAGACCCAGCCGAGGATAAGGCCATTTCGCTCTGGGCTACAATATCTAAAAATTACCGCATATGCGGACGATATTGCGATATATTCCACCGATGTCGCAATGGCTTTGGAGGGAATTATGATCGAAGCCGGAAGATTTGGTAGTATTTCTGGCTATAAGCTCAATGTGAACAAAACCCAAATAGTGGTTAATTATAAACCTCGGGGTGTAGTTCCAGGGATCTGTAGGGCCGCTAATTATTTAGGGGTGAAAATTGCATCTAAAATTAGGGACATAATTCCTATTAACTATGATGTGCTGGTCAAATCAACTGAGATGTTATTAAAAAAATGGCATAAACTCCTTTTAAATATTATTAGCAGAATTAATTTGATTAAGATGAAAATCCTCCCGAAATTTCTTTATTTATTTTGCTCTATTCCTCTGGCACTTAATAATGGTTTTTTTCAAGAAGCTCGACGGAATTTTTAGCAGCTTTATCAGGGGTTACCGGAAAGTGCGCAAATCTCTGTCGGCACTTAAAGGATCCCTAGATTCAGGCGGGCTTAATTTTCCAGACTTCAAACTGTATTTCTGTTCTACGTTTACTGGCCGCCTCTGTTCCTTCCTTATGTTAAGTTTAGATGCTAGAATGTTTTTGTTTATATTAAATGACCCAAATTATTACAAACAAATTAAATTCAAGACTGCACGAGACATAGCGAAAATGTGGTTTAGTATTTTGTTTTTTTGTAAAACCTCCTTTTTTCACTCAAGACTACGACTCTGGGGTAATCCGTGACTTCCGGGGATATTTAACGATGGCCGGGCAAATGCTTGGTCTACTTGCTGTATCGTAATATTAGGTGATTTTTATGGCACGAATGGCTTTTTAGATTTTGAGGCACTAAAGAACATATATCATCTGACCGAACCCATGAGGTATAAATACATTCAAATACATGATTTTTTGATACGACGAATGAAAGTTCTAACGATTTCAGATTCGGACATTTAGGAATGCCTATACTCGTCTAAAACAAAATCAACAATAAGCGCGGGGTATAGTTGTTTAACTTCTTATATAAAACAAGCCTGCTCCAAATTAGCAGAGAAATGGAGCTCTAAATTGGGTTTATTGATTTATTTAGATCAGATTGCCCACTCTCTGACAAGAATTAATAATTTGGTACAATCGTCAAGCTTAAGACTGCAACAATTTAAAACCTCTTGTTTATTATATCATGCCCCGGAAGTGATTCTTAAATGGGCCCCAAATGCTTTGTATAATGAACGTACTAAGGGGTCGATTAGGATCGCGGACGGAAACGTGTTCCGTCCGCCAAGGAAGGTGGCAAGATACTCCGGACCGCTCCGCGGATAAACCGCCATAGCGATTAGGATAATATTTGAACGAAACTCCAATCGCGGCGGACGGAGCACACCAAACTCCGTCCGCAGCGGTCGGAGTACACCTGAGACCGCCACGAGCGGACGCAAACGATGAAACACCGGCCTCCGCGTACGCACATGACCGCGTGAACAGCCACATCTCCCGCTATACCTGCGGAGGCTCCGTGTCCGCGATTAGGATAACACCGCCTGTATCCCGGTACGCACCGCAATCCACGTCCGCAGCGGTAACAATGCAACGAGAAACCGTGCATCACAGCGGAAGGCCAACACGAACAACATCCCTACCGTCAAACCATTGACAAACAGTGCGACAAAAGTAAATAGCAAACACAGGAAACTGAACTACCACCCATCTGAAACATCAAAACCAATCACAAGACACAATGACCCACCCCCAAGTACCAAATAATGCACACTAGTCAACACACCCACCTAGCACCTGACTGCCAATAACCATTGAGACAGGACCAAGACACAGACTATAAAAGTACTCCCACCCACTACCGAAATCCTTTGCATCACAGCATAGCTGATAGCAAGAGGCCCAAGAGTACCTACAGCACACACCTATACAAGACACACAACCACCACCCAAACACACCCACAACACAAACACCCACCACACCATTCCTACACACCACACACCTGCACCTCCCAACTCACTCAAACCCACACCCTGAGCACCACCCACCATGGCACCCAAAAAGAACCCCAAATTCACTGACACAGAGTTAAAGGTAATGGTGGATGAAATCATCCGTGTAGAACCCCACTTATTCGGGGCCCTAGTCCAGCAGACCACTGTGGCCAGAAAAAATCACATGTGGGACAGGATAGTTACTAGGGTGAAAGCGTCAGGGACAGTGCCGAGGACAAAGCTGGAGATACAGAGGCGGTCGCATGACCTTAAAACCAGGGTGAAAGGAATCCGGGCCAAGAACCATCTCCGGGCACATCACACTGGCGGCGAAACACCCCCGGAGCCCTTACCCTACACCGATTGGGAGGAAAAGGTGCTGGGCATACTGCACCCAGAGACCCTTGACGGAATTGAGGAAGGAGAAGAGGCTGGTAAGTACAAACCAAGCACCACAAGCACAACGACATGTCGTGCCTCACACAACTCTGAATACACATCTCCCAGGCCCCAACCCATGCATGCAGTCCACATACTCACCAACGTGTAAACCACTCCAACAGGCCCCCATGTGCATAGGGAGGGCGGTGGTGGTGTGTGGGGTGTTTGAGAGGTCACCAGTAAAACTCCCAATAGGACCCCATGTCCACAGGGAGGGCGGTGGTGGTGGGTGGGGTGTGTGAGAGGATGGCAGTACAACTCCCAACAGGCCCCCATGTCCACAGGGAGGGCGGTGGTGGTGGATGGGGTGTGTGAAAGGATGGCACTACAACTCCCAACAGGCCCCCATGTCCACAGGGAGGGTGGTGGTGGGTGGGGTGTGTGAGAGGTCACCAGTACAACTCCCAACAGGCCCCCATGTGCATAGGGAGGGCGGTGGTGGTGGGTGGGGTGTGTGAGAGGATGGGACTACAACTCCCAACAGGCCCCCATGTGCATAGGGAGGGCGGTGGTGGTGGGTGGGGTGTGTGAGAGGATGGCACTACAACTCCCAACAGGCCCCCATGTCCACAGGGAGGGCGGTGGTGGTGGGTGGGGTGTGTGAGAGGATGGCACTACAACTCCCAACAGGCCCCCATGTCCACAGGGAGGGCGGTGGTGGTGGGTGGGGTGTGTGAGAGGTCACCAGTACAACCCCCAACAGGCCCCCATGTGCATAGGGAGGGTGGTGGTGGTGGGTGGGGTGTGTGAGAGGTCACCAGTACAACTCCCAATAGGCCCCCATGTGCATAGGGAGGGCGGTGGTAGTGGGTGGGGTGTGTGAGAGGTCACCAGTACAACTCCCAACAGGCCCCCATGTGCATAGGGAGGGCGGTGGTGGTGGGTGGGGTGTGTGAGAGGATGGGACTACAACTCCCAACAGGCCCCCATGTGCATAGGGAGGGCGGTGGTGGTGGGTGGGGTGTGTGAGAGGATGGCACTACAACTCCCAACAGGCCCCCATGTCCACAGGGAGGGCGGTGGTGGTGGGTGGGGTGTGTGAGAGGATGGGACTACAACTCCCAACAGGCCCCCATGTGCATAGGGAGGGCGGTGGTGGTGGGTGGGGTGTGTGAGAGGTCACCAGTACAACTCCCAACAGGCCCCCATGTGCATAGGGAGGGCGGTGGTGGTGTGTGGGGTGTGTGAGAGGATGGCACTACAACTCCCAACAGTCCCCCATGTCCACAGTGAGGGCGGTGGTGGTGGGTGGGGTGTGTGAGAGGATGGCACTACAACTCCCAACAGGCCCCCATGTCCACAGGGAGGGCAGTGGTGGTGGGTGGGGTGTGTGAGAGGTCACCAGTACAACTTCCAACAGGCCCCCATGTGCATAGGGAGGGCGGTGGTGGTGGGTGGGGTGTGTGAGAGGTCACCAGTACAACTCCCAACAGGCCCCCATGTGCATAGGGAGGGCGGTGGTGGTGGGTGGGGTTTGTAAGAGGTCACCAGTACAACTCCCAACAGGCCCCCATGTCCACAGGGTGGGTGGGGTGTGTGAGAGGATGGCACTACAACTCCCAACAGGCCCCCATGTCCACAGGGAGGGCGGTGGTGGTGGGTGGGGTGTGTGCGACTGGACACTGAAATGTCATCAATTTGAAAAGAACACGTAATGTCCACAGTACTGACCTGCACAATCTTATCCCCCAGGTGATTGTAATCTCACTGGTGGAACCACCATCCGGCCTCAAGACTTGCCTCACACTGGACTCTCTGGGGACTATGCCACAGCCAGCTCCGGTGCGGAGGATGGTGCGGGCCCAAGCAGGGTGCCAGGGCCCTCTGGCTCCCAGGAGATTCCAGCCCCGACTACTACCGCCTGGGCGATTCCTGCTACACCGGCCACAGTGACCTGCACAGCCACCACCACCACCACCTCCACCACCACCAGTACCACCACTCCTGCCTCTGCCACCCTGCCTAACCCACCGCACGACGCAGGGCCTGCGCCATCCCAGCCACGCAGGGAGAGTGGGCGTCAAACAAGAGAGCCGAGGCCACATCAGCCAGGCAGGAGTTCTATGCAACGTCGTGCAGAGGAAGGACACCCACCCCATCCTGTGGCACAGTCACTGGAAGCCCTAGCCAGGGTCCAGGCTAACTACGAGCGTGGCCAGGCACAGGCAGATCGTGCCCACCAGGACTCAGTGGAGAACACCAACATGTTGCGGGCCATTGACAGCTGGCTTGGGCAAATTGTTGACATCATGGCCCAGCAGACAACCATGTGGAGGGAATGGATAGCCCGCAACACCCCCACCCCCACCCCCCCTCAACCAATGCAACGGGCAGCAACACCACCGCCACCGCCACCTGCGCCCCTGGCGACGGATGTTGTACCTGAGCACCCTGCCCCCAAAGATGACTCCGTCCAGCCTCCAAGACGGAGAGGCCGTCCGAGGCTGGAAGTGGGGGAGAGCAGTGGGGCTGCTCCTTCCACACGCCCCAAGAGGGGCCGTCAATGACTGAGACACTGCCAGAGCCCGCCATTTACCCAGCAAACTATCCTGTCCCACATAGCCAATCATTGGCACATGTCTGCTGGACTAGCCAGACACCACCCAATGTGGTGACAGCATGGACATTTCATCTGCCATTACCTTCAACTCACACTCCCCCACCCCACACTTATTTGTAAATATGCACCCGCACCAATGCACAATCTGTAAATAAATACCACTTACTCACTCAATTATGTGTTGGCTCCATGTTTATTCACATGATTGTATCAGAAACAGACGTTACCAGGTTCAGGAATCCAAGTCGTACATAATCATGCCGCAGCGGGAGTGACCTAGGGAAAAACAGAGACAGCAAAGACACGTCAGGAAACAGAATCACGCCCATCACAACACACTGCAGTGCAACATTCCACAAACCACACTCATCACAAAATCATTGGATGAGAGGACACACATCATGGAGACTTGCATGTCCAAATAAATAAACACACACACATGCAAACATCACATAGCAGAACACACAGATGATGCACACCACAACCACACAACACCAACAAACATACACAAGGCATACACAACCAGCACAAGTGGTGCTCACTCACATTCAAGGGAAGTAGCGATCAATGAGCTGGCGCCTCTGGTCCACACCTTCCTCCTCACCAATATCCTCATCAGTCGACATGGGTGGGTTGGGAGGGCAAGGAACTTGTTGTTCATCAGTGTCCAAGAGCAGTTCTATGTTATTGCGCACAGCCAGGTTGTGGAGCATGCAGCAGGCAATCACAATCCTGCATACTTTGCCTGGTGAGTAAGGCAGGGCCCCTCCTGTCTTATCCAGGCACCGAAACCTAGACTTCAGCAGTCCAAAAGTAAGTTCAACCACTCTACGTGTCCTTCCATGTGCATCATTGTATCGCATCTCACCCGCTGTTGTAGGATTACGTATGGGACTCAGCAGCCAAGGCCTGTTTGGGTAAGCCGAGTCACCTATGTTGGGGGAAGAGAGAGACAGAAATATCACTACCAGAATTGGTGGGCACACCATGCCACACTGATATCACTCCTGTCACCACAGCATACTCACCAAAAAGCCGCGCTTGTGCTGGATGCAGATTTGCCATCAGTTGGGGGACAATGCTGCTCCGCATGATGTGGGAGTCATGTGCAGAGCCTGGAAATCTCTTACACGCCTGGGATATGATGTTGTCAGCCTGGCACACCACCTGAACGTTGAGGGAATGGAAGTGCTTCCGATTCCTATACACCTGCTCATGTGCCCGTGGTGGAATAAGAGCGATATGTGTGCCATCAATGGAACCCACTATGTGTGGTATCTGGCCCAGTGCATAGAAGTCTGCTTTGACCGCTGCCAACTCTGCCGGCTGTGGGAAATGGATGTAGTCATCCTTGTACAGCATCATGGCTTTTAGAACATCCCGAAGTACCATGCTGAACATGGACTGTGACATCCCCCCGGCATGTCCAACTGTGTACTGAAAGGTGCCAGTTGCAAAGAAGTGTAGTGCCGCCATCACCTTTGCTGTGGGTGTAATGGAACCTGGATAGGTTCTTCGTGGCTGCAGGTGAGGAGACAAGCTCCATCAATCGACGTCGATCCAGCCGGAATTTCCTGATCACCTCCTCGTCAACCATATCCTCCAGCACAGTGTATGGGCGATGGACATTTGGAGCCCTCCTGTGTGGGAGTAGTTGGAATGGAAGTCAATTCACATACAACGCATGTCTGTGCAACTCACTCATATGTCAACGAACTCTACCAACAAGTAAAATGTAGTGGATAATTGTCATATGTGTGACATCTCTGATTGTCACTACAACATGGAGTGCCGTAGCAACAATGTGCAGCCACTAGCAACATGATGTGTCTCAACATGTGCAATGCTACTTAGTCTCAGGTCAACATTACTGCCAACAAGACATGTGTCATGACCCAAATGTGTAGAAGCCACATCACAGACACACATGCAAGTGCATGCACACAAACGATAAAGATACACACACACCATCTCATCATGCACCAATGGCAACAGCAATAATGGTGGGCATACGTACATTACATGCATGGTGACACAACAGGCAACACACATACACTGAATACATGTGTACCCCCACCATAGTTAGTACCTCACATAAACAACACACTGACAACAGAATCAGAATGTGGCAATACTTCCGGGATGTACTGTGTAGATGTGAAGAACTAGAAACATGTGTAGGGAAATACCCAACGTCAACACGTCGACATGCACATGTGTTGCACATTGTTTGCACACCGATGGGCATAGTATGGACATACATAGAATAGAGCATGACAGATGAAGTCACGCAATCATGCACACAACCGTCATCATGCAACTGCAGACAATACAACACGGTGCATCGTCTGAAAATATACAATCATTGGCGCCGCCATGGTGGTGCACTGCTTCTGCTGTTTACGAATGGGCATACGCGGGCCGCGTTCCCTCTTCCCATTGGCTGCATGTGCACGGACCCTCACGGTCACACATCGGCAACCGCATGTGCTAGCCTCTGGGACGGATGCTTCAATTGCAACAATGTTCAATCACTGGCGCCACCATGGCGGGGCACGTATTCGGCGGGGGAGGTGCAGGCCAACACATCCATTAGCTGATGTCAATGGACATGGAAGTTCATGATCCCCCTTACAGTCACATTGCATCATCAACCGTACAGCGGCCGGCCCAGCCTGGCCCAGGGCCCGCCTGGCGGCCATGTCAACCACCGCCGTTTCAGGCCCCGTCCACTACCGCCGTGCCAGGCCCCGTCCACTACCGCCGTGCCAGGCCCCGTCCACTACCGCCGTGCCAGGCCCGGCCCAGGACCGGCCTGGCGGCCATGTCAACCACTGCCGTTTCCGGCCCCGTCCACTACCGCCGTGCCAGGCCCCGTCCACTACCGCCGTGCCAGGCCCGGCCCAGGACCGGCCTGGCGGCCATGTCAACCATCGCCGTTTCAGGCCCCGTCCACTACTGCCGTGCCAGGCCCCGCCCAGCCCAGCCCAGGGCCGGCGTGCCGGCCATGTCAACCACCGCCGTTTCAGGCCCCGTCCACTACCGCCGTGCCAGGCCCGGCCCAGGACCGGCCTGGCGGCCATGTCAACCACCGCCGTTTCAGGCCCCGTCCACTACCGCCGTGCCCGGCCCCGTCCACTACCACCGTGCAGGCCATGTCAACGTTGGCGGTAGTGGACGGGGCCTGGCATGGCGGTAGTGGACGGGGCCTGGCACGGCAGTAGTGGACTGGGCCTGAAACGGCGGTGGTTGACATGGCTGCCAGGCCGGTCCTGGGCCGGGCCTGGCACGGCGGTAGTGGACGGGGCCTGAAACGGCAGTGGTTGACATGGCCGGCACGGCGGCCCTGGGCCGGGCTGGGCTGGCCGGTGTACAGTTGATGATGCAATGTGACTGTAAGGGGGGTCATGAACTGCCATGTCCATTGACATCAGCTAATGGATGTGTTGGCCTGCACCTCCCCCGCCGAATACGTGCCCCGCCATGGTGGCGCCAGTGATTGCACATTGTTGCAAGTGAAGCATCCGTCCCGGAAGCTTGCACATGCGGGTGCCGATGTGTGACCGTGACGGTCTGTGCACATGCAGCCAATGGGAAGTGGGAACATGGCCCGCGTATGCCCAATCGAAAGTAGCGGATGCAGTGCACCGCAACACCAGGGCTAGTCATTGGCCCTTTTCCAAACACGCATCCAGGGCTGACCAATGGCTGGCGACGTATGCCACTGACATGGCCTCAGGGCCCTATAGATGTGTGATTTGCAAAAGCACACATTCAACGCTGGGAACCCGTGCTGCCTGTGACCATCGCCTCGACCTGCTGCTGCTGAGCTGACCACCGACTGCTGCCTGTGACCATCACCTCGACCTGCTGCTGCTGAGCTGACCACCGACTGCTGCTCAAGTGCCATACTCCGTGAACTTGCCATGTCGAGAGTCAAAGAGATCCGGTCTCGTCCCTTCACCGCCGCGGAGCTGGATGTCCTCGTGGACGGTGTGCTCCGCAACTTCGGACGGCTGTACGGCGCCCCCGGACAGGTGGTAAGTGCAGTGGGGGACATGTTGGTGTACATGAGGTGGTCAATGACTCCAAGCCTCTGCAATCTTGGCGGTGTGCTGTGGGCCCAACACATTTGTCGAAATGTGCATGGCTGCTGAGAGATACGCGTTGCCCCTATCTGTGTGACTGGCCAACTGTCCACTGACTTGCACCCTTTTGTCTCCCATCATGGTAGGTCAAGCTGCACCTTCGCAAGGACATGTGGAGGAGCATTGCACGTGATGTACGGGCAGTGGGGGTGTCCAATAGACGACATACACACTGCCACAAACGCTGGGACGACATTTCCAGGCTGAGCAAGAATGTCGTGGAAGTGACACTAGGGATGATTCCAAGAACGCCACATCTGGCCCGACGCTCAATGACCCCTCTCATGCACCGTGTCATTGCTGTGACGCATCCTGACCTGTCCGACCGCCTGCGTGTGGATCAACAGCAAAGTAGCGGTAAGCATACTGTCTGTGTATGTTGCTTGTGAGTGCAATGCATGTATTGTTGCCCAGACACATTAGTGACTTCCGTGTAGCGTATGTATCGTTGCAATGGCATGCTGGTGACATTGGCGGAGTCAAATGTCAATTACAGGTCCGGCATGTTGACATGCCACTCGCTAAGCAGTTGAGTGTTGATGCACATGCTGTAGTGGTCCGTCACCCCATGGCAAGACATGTGTGCAGATCTACGTGCTCCTGCCCTGTCTGCATGCTGTACATGCTTCACGGCCAACACCGCTTATTTCATGTGAGGATGACTGGTAGGGGTGGCCCGTGTGCAGGTTGGGGGCTAGATGTACTTTGTCAGCAATGGCATTAGGGATTCCTTGTCCTACTGTACGTGAGTGTGCCCATGACTTACACCACTTTTCTGTGCATTTCAGCTTTGGCAGAGGGCACTCAGCCACAGACGGCGGAGATGATTGGAGGCAATGCTTCCGGATCAGACTTCGCGCACACGCAGACTGACACAGAAGAGGGCAGCGCCGGAGAGGGGGACAGGACCGTCCCTGAGGACTCGCATGTGGAGACAACATCGTCCTCATCTTCCGACAGTGTTCGTGAGTCTGCACTGTTGTCACAGACTGGGAGTGGGCAATCAACACCTTCGGTCGTGACACAGCACAAAGGGCCCACACTGCCACCAACTGCACCATGTACTGTTCGTGCACGCAGGAGTAGGGGGAGCAGAGTGGCGTTCGGTGTCGGCACCGCTGCCCCAGCCTAGGTGAGCCAAAATGCACTTTGTGCTGAGGCTGTTGATCTGCTGCGACAGCTGTGTGTGGGGCAGACCAATATGATAAATGCATTCCAAGACCACGGTAGGAAGTTGGGGCAGGTGGTGGCATTCATGGAAGGGATGCATGGCGATCTTGCTGGTCTACACAGAACAGTTCAGTCATTGGCTAGCAGTGTGTCGTCTGCCATTGTACAGTCGCATGGACTGGGTGCTACTTCTGTTTCCCCATCTACAACACTGGATGTCTCAGCGGGAGTGAATATTCTGACCAGGACTCAAATACATGTTATTGCACTAGAAGCAGCGTCAGCCAGCACGTCAGGGCACGGAGGGCTCAGACACCATCCCCTAGGTCAGCAAAATCTGTTCACAAAGAGAACGTCAGATACACTGGAGTACACACACGGGATCCACAAGTGGTGTTGGGGAAAATGCCTTCACATGCTACACAGGGATCCCACACAAAAGGTACTCCCAAGGCAAGGGTGACTCCCAGTTCCATGGACACTACCTTGGACAAGGACAGTCAGAAGACAAAGGCACCTCTGGAGAGCAGGGACACTCCCAAGGACAGGCACACTAGTAAGGAAGGGGCCACTCCCAAGGGCAGGGACAAGGTCAGTCAAAAGACAAAGGCACCTCATAAGAGCAGGGACACTCCCAAGGACAGGGACACTAGGAAGGAAGGAGCCACTCCCAAGGGCAGGGACACTAGTAAGGAAGGAGCCACTCCCAAGGACAGGGACACTAGTAAGGAAGGAGCCACTCCCAAGGACAGGGACACTAGTAAGGAAGGGGCCACTCCCAAGGGCAGGGACAAGGTCAGTCAAAAGACAAAGGCACCTCCTAAGAGCAGGGACATTCCCAAGGACAGGGACACTAGGAAGGAAGGAGCCACTCCCAAGGGCAGGGACACTAGTAAGGAAGGAGCCACTCCCAAGGACAGGGACACTAGTAAGGCAGGAGCCACTCCTAAGGACAGGGACGCTAGTAAGACAGGAGCCACTCCCAAGGACAGGGACACTAGTAAGGCAGGAGCCACTCCCAAGGGGAGGGACACTAGTAAGGAAGGAGCCACTCCCAAGGGCAGGGACAAGGACAGTCAAAAGACAAAGGCACCTAAGAAGAGCAGGGACACTCCCAAGGGCAGGGACACACACAGGGAGAAGGTGTGTTCTGGAGACAGGTACACCACAGACGACAAGTCTGCTGCCAGGAAGAGGGCACCATCCAGGGAACAGGGAAAGTCCACAGACAACATTCCTCCTACGGAAAAGGAACATCCAAGGGACAAGGCGTCTCTCATGGACACTGGCGCTATCAAGGACAGGCATACATCACCCCTTGCTGCACTGAGGATGATGTTGTTGAGGGAACGGAATACAGATGTCTCCGCGGTGGAGGCACCCCTTACCTCCACTCCCATCAGGGCCCGTCATGAGCAGAGGAAGGTGGACCCTGTTGTAGCATCCCCCATGACACATGTTGCAGAGGCCAGAAGGCAGCCACACAGCAAACGACAAGCAGGCTCCAGCACGTCCCCAGAGAGCATACCCCCGGCAGCAGATGCACCACCCATGGTGGGTGATATTTCATTTCAGTCCGAACCACTTGCCAGTCCTGTCCTGTCCAGGGTGCACTCACATATCCCCAAGAGACGTAGACACACACCATTGACACATGCCCACCCCGATGTCGGTCAAGTGCAACTATCCCCCGCTCCCAGAGCCACCCTGCCTCCTGGCCCATACAGCCCTGTGGCTCATCATTTCAGTGGTCCCAGTGGCGCAGCTGCAGTTGACTCGGATGTGTCAGATAGTGGCACTGTGTCTGTTGTTTGCTGTCATGCATCATGTAGTAGCACTGTATCAGTTGTGCCCTCTCCTGTTTCCGGTGCTGGCAGAGTGTCTGGGTCTATGGCCCATGTGTCAATCACTCGAGCTGTGGCTGTGTCTCACACTCCTTTATCAGGTGCTGGCAGTGTATCTGGGTCTGTGGCGCATGTGTCAGTCACTCGATCTGTGGCTGTGTCTCACACTCCTGTATCAGGTGCTGGCAGTGTATCTGGGTCTGGTGCCCATGTGTCAGTCACTCGAGCTGTGGCTGTGTCTCACACTCCTGTATCAGGTGCTGGCAATGTATCTGGGTCTGTGGCGCATGTATCAGTCACTCGAGCTGTGGCTGTGTCTCACACTCCTGTATCAGGTGCTGGCAGTGTGTCTGGGTCTGTGGCTCATGTGTCAGTCACTACATCTGTGGCTGTGTGTCACACTCCTGTTTCTGGTGCTGGCAGTGTGTCTGGGTCTGTGGCCCATGTGTCAGTCACTCGAGCTGTGGCTGTGTCTCACACTCCAGTTTCTGGTGCTGGCAGTCTGTCTCATGCAGGTACTTCACGCAATCCACCTGATAGTGTGTTGTGAGGTGCTGTTCACTTCACTCACATGTCATTGAACATGGTGTGTACATTGTCCATTGTAAAAAGACTTCCACTGCTGTGGTCCTTGGGACGGGTTGCTTGTAATACGTACTTGTGCTGCCTCTGATGTACCTGCTCTGGTGTCCACAATGCCCTGTTGCTGTTCTGATAATGCATTCTGCCCTGTCGTTTGCTGCCTCTGATGTACCTGCTCTGGTGCCCACAATGCCCTGTTGCTGTTCTGATAATGCATTCTGCCCTGTCGTTTGCTGCCTCTGATGTACCTGCTCTGGTGTCCACAATGCCCTGTTGCTGTTCTGATAATGCATTCTGCCCTCTCTTGTGCTGCCTCTGATGTACCTGTGCAGTGCAATGGACTGTTGATGCACTTAGCCCCTCTCATGTGCTGCCTCTGATGTACCTGTGCAGTGCAATGGACTGTTGATGCACTTAGCCCCTCTCATGTGCTGCCTCTGATGTACCTGTGCAGTGCAATGGACTATTGATGCACTTAGCCCCTCTCATGTGCTGCCTCTGATGTACCTGTGCAGTGCAATGGACTGTTGATGCACTTAGCCCCTCTCATGTGCTGCCTCTGATGTACCTGTGCAGTGCAATGGACTGTTGATGCACTTAGCCCCTCTCATGTACTGCCTCTGATGTACCTGCTCTGGTGTCCACAATGCCCTGTTGCTGTTCTGATAATGCATTCTGCCCTCTCATGTGCTGCCTCTGATGTACCTGCTCTGGTGTCCACAATGCCCTGTTGCTGTTCTAATAATGCTGTCTGCCCTCTCATGTGCTGCCTCTGATGTACCTGCTCTGGTGTCCACAATGCCCTGTTGCTGTTCTGATAATGCATTCTGCCCTCTCATGTGCTGCCTCTGATGTACCTGTGCAGTGCAATGGACTGTTGATGCACTTAGCCCCTCTCATGTACTGCCTCTGATGTACCTGTGCAGTGCAATGGACTGTTGATGCACTTAGCCCCTCTCATGTACTGCCTCTGATGTACCTGCTCTGGTGTCCACAATGCCCTGTTGCTGTTCTGATAATGCATTCTGCCCTGTCGTTTGCTGCCTCTGATGTACCTGCTCTGGTGCCCACAATGCCCTGTTGCTGTTCTGATAATGCATTCTGCCCTGTCGTTTGCTGCCTCTGATGTACCTGCTCTGGTGTCCACAATACCCTGTTGCTGTTCTGATAATGCATTCTGCCCTCTCTTGTGCTGCCTCTGATGTACCTGTGCAGTGCAATGGACTGTTGATGCACTTAGCCCCTCTCATGTGCTGCCTCTGATGTACCTGTGCCGTGCAATGGACTGTTGATGCACTTAGCCCCTCTCATGTGCTGCCTCTGATGTACCTGTGCAGTGCAATGGACTGTTGATGCACTTAGCCCCTCTCATGTGCTGCCTCTGATGTACCTGTGCAGTGCAATGGACTGTTGATGCACTTAGCCCCTCTCATGTGCTGCCTCTGATGTACCTGTGCAGTGCAATGGACTGTTGATGCACTTAGCCCCTCTCATGTACTGCCTCTGATGTACCTGCTCTGGTGTCCACAATGCCCTGTTGCTGTTCTGATAATGCATTCTGCCCTCTCATGTGCTGCCTCTGATGTACCTGCTCTGGTGTCCACAATGCCCTGTTGGTGTTCTGATAATGCATTCTGCCCTCTCATGTGCTGCCTCTGATGTACCTGTGCAGTGCAATGGACTGTTGATGCACTTAGCCCCTCTCATGTACTGCCTCTGATGTACCTGTGCAGTGCAATGGACTGTTGATGCACTTAGCCCCTCTATTGTGCTGCCTCTGATGTACCTGTGCATTGCAATGGACTGTTGATGCACGTAGCCCCTCTCATGTGCTGCCTCTGATGTACCTGTGCAGTGCAATGGACTGTTGATGCACTTACCCCCTCTCATGTACTGCCTCTGATGTACCTGCTCTGGTGTCCACAATGCCCTGTTGCTGTTCTGATAATGCTGTCTGCCCTCTCATGTGCTGCCTCTGTTGTACCTGCTCTGGTGTCCACAATGCCCTGTTGCTGTTCTGATAATGCTGTCTGCCCTCTCGTTTGCTGCCTCTGATGTACCAGCTGTGGTGGCCACAATGCCCATGCTCAAGCCTACACTGTGATTATACCCCGATTATGTGTAATAAAGCAAGTCAATCATGTGTCGTGCTTTCTCGGAGTCATTCCTGCGTGTGTGATACAGGTGTGTATTTGTATTTGCTTCAAATCAGTGGGTTCAGATACATGACACTCCCCCTCCCAACGTCACAACCCTTGCAGGTACTCCCCTCCAGACAGCGAATGGTTTGTAGCGTACCTGCGTCTTCCTCGATAGTGGGCCAAGACTAGGACGTGGTGGATCGTGAAGAGTATCGGGTAAGCGTGTAGTGCTGGGTCCATGTCGGCGAGCGGCTCGTGGTGGTTATGTTCGCTGTGGGGCATCCACAGTGTTCAGGCAGGTTGTTTCTCCGCAGCGCTTTTATGTGTATTTTCCGCCATCTTGGTTTGGGGGACGGTCCTAGACGTCAGTCCGTACGGTGGAGTCTCTGGATTGGTTACGTCCGCCGCGTGGTCGGGTGTAGTTGGGCGGCAGAGCGTGATCTTCCGTCGCGGACGGAATTTGGACCATCTTTCCTATCCTGATCTGGCGGACGGAGTGACCGCGACAGGAGGACGCAGAAAAGGCATGTTCCGCATACTCCAGGGCTGCGGAGGCACTTCCGTCCGCCATCCTAATGAGCCCTTAAATGTCCTAAATGTGACACCGTTGGAGCTGATATAGTACATATGCTATATTCTTGCCCATCGTTAAGAGAGTTCTGGCTTGCTTTGGACAATGTTCTGAAACTGAAACTGATAAAACCACCACAACTCTCTGCTTTAACTGTACTTCTAGATATTCATGATATTACTTCTCCTCACCAGTCGTTAAACGCAATCCTACTATCATGTGCCAAACTTACTATCGCCCGTGCCTGGATTTCGTTACAACCCCCACATATTATGCAGTGGTGGTCCCTGGTAAATGAAATTTATAACATGGAGGCAGCTTTGGCTCGAACTAGGGGTCTCAGGTCTTTGCTTAAATTTGAAAAAATTTGGGGGAATTTTATTTAAAATTCTCTTTATATCTGAAAATGTGGTTTTCTTTTTTTTTTTCTTAAGGGTATGGACTTTTGGTTTATACGCTGTGATATTGTAATTATCTGTTTGCCATTCTGTATATGTTTATTTTATTTTATGATATAAGGGATATAAGAATGATGTATGTGCTCTGTTTTCACTTTTGTGCTGACAATAAAAATAAAAAATAAACATATAGAACACCCACTTTTCTTCATAAAATATATCCGCAGATAGAAGACAAATGCTTTCGCTGCACAGAGAAAGGAACCTGGACACATATCATCTGAGAGTGCCCAAAAATCCAGAGCTTTTGGGAGGAGATCGAGAAATATCTTAAAACTACAATTGATCCCCTCATTTTAATTGATGAATCTATTTCAGTCCCGGGCTGCTCCTCTGCTATCTCTGTTCACGAGGAAGGTTTATTTATTGTAGCTTCAACAGCAAGATCTCTACTCACACAACTCTGGAGAACAGAGAAAGTACTCACTTTTAATGCTTGGAGGGTAGAATTAACCAGAGTACAAGAAATGGAAAAGAAATATGCAAGAAGATCGGGGCAGTAAGAAAGTCAGAGAAATATTGGAGTGTGTTTGAAACATAGGAGAATGTATTGCAGTCGGTATAAAAGGACAGAACATATGTACAGCACTTGATGTATTTCAAGGAGCACGGACACTCTATAACATAAACAACAAATTGGATTTTGCACGTGATCAGTTTCATTATTTGCCACATTTTGTTGTTTGGTTGTAAGACCTCCATTGTGTTTTTTGCAATATGTACCAGAATGCTATGCATCAATAGCGATGAGGTAATGAATCAATGACTTGTAAAAACACTGTTATAGGTTACTTTGAAATCTAGACATACCTACCGTCAGCAAGTTAGTGGTAACTAACGAAACGCGTTGGTATTCCTTTCTGAACTTGTAGTCTTACTGCAAATAAAAAGAATCGTGGATTTATGGGACATTGTGAGTGCATACTAATTCTTCTTGGAAAACAAGGCTGTGGAATATATATATATATATATATATATATATATATATATATATATATATATTTTTTTTTTTTTCATAGCCTTCTTTTCCTTCTTTTTAAACTGGGCTTGGCATTTCTTTGTTGGATGTATATATATATATATATATATATATATATATATATATATATATATATATATATATATATATATATATAAATCACTCCACCAATGCCAGTGACAGCATTGCAGCTGTCGTGAGCGGTCCAGGTTAGGTCACTGGCAGACCTCCGTATTCCCTTTGAATCACCTCTCCTTTCAAGAAGTTCACCCAGACACTCAGCGCTTGCTTGTGATCCTTTATTTTGGCAAGTAAAAAGTCACAACGCGTTTCACGTTTACGGCTTGTTCACGCTCGTCAAACCAACTAAATTGGCCATTTTTAAAATACCAAAACACACCCTTAGTGCAAATCATGTGACAAACAATGTGAGTATGGCGGACATCTTTGTCTAGGCAAACATTTAGCTGAAGAAGTGCAATACATATATAGTATTTCGAGAATACACTGCTTGCGAATGTACTTGCGAGCATATAAATATACATTTTATCCCTCGTTATTGCCGTTGTAAATTGCATGAACGTTCATTTTGCAAAACGGGCAATTTCACATCTCAAAATATTCATCAATTATTGCACAAAATTCAGGCAAAAGGAATGACACTGTAAATTCATGTCGGTATTGAAGATATTAGTACAGAAGTCAAATCTTACGGGGCAATTCTAACAGCAACATGATGCTAATGCAAGCTCTTCTGTGATTGGCCCAATGACTTCATCATTCTGAAAAGTATGAGACGATTTGTTGTGGCTGTGCAGTTGCACTAGTAGGCAAATTACTACATGGACCGTGTCCCCAATCATAAAGGAATGCATCATGCCCCAGTGGGCCCCAAATTGCCACATGAATACGGTACTAATACCACAGTTCATATTGTCAATAATAGTTCAATGATAGATTTCCATGTAGTCCTTGCCCCAGTGGGCATTATCTTCAAAACCAGAACCTCTGACAGATCAGTGTCTTCCAGATAGGTTCATTACGAATTTTCTCCTAGTCCTCCAATACCATCTAAAAAGATTAAAAAATGTACAATCAAAAACAGACAGCTAGACATTACATCCTACACTATAATATACATTTCTCATTCATGTAGGTGTATTGATAGTTCTTCACTCATGTTTAGACCCAACGGGGCCAGGCACTGAAAATCGATAATGTACTTTGATTCTAGTTTCCTAAGTGATAACTCATAGTTACCTCCTCTCACACCCAGAACCACACAGTCTATGACCACCATACGCATCCTTGTTTCATCCTGCATATGTGCGTCAAAAAAATGTCTAGCCATGGGGTATTGTTTATTGTGGGAGCGGATAGCCCGCAGATGTTCTAGCACTCTCTTTTTAGCCTCGTGTTTGGTGCTCCCAACATACCATTTGTTGCATGGACACATAAGTACATAAACACTATAGGGAGTGTTGCATGTAAGATGTTTTCGAATAACAAATTCTTTTGTGGTCCCAGGAATAGTTAGAACTTTGCAGTCTTGGCTGTATTTGCATGCTTTACACTTTCCACAGCGTTTATAGCCTCTCCGGGTTATATTGTCTTTCTTGCCTATTTTGTTATGTTATGTTATTGCTTATTTGTATAGCGCCTATCACCGCTGGTCTCTAAGCGCTTAGAAACAGAACAACACAACACACTGTTAACCCAAATCCGTCAGGCTACCCATCGACTATGCTGAAGTCATCGCCCTTTTAAATAGGTGGGTTTTTAATTTCTTTCTGAAGGGCAGTAACTGAGATTCTTCCTTCAGAGTAGTCGGAAGTGCATTCCACAACTGTGGGAGAAGAACAGACAGAGCTCTGCCTCCTCTGGTTTTTAGCTTAAATCTTGGTTGAATCAGATTAGAGGTCTTCCCTGAGCGCAGAGGTCTACCGGGAACGTATCTCATGAGACGTTGTTTTATGTACTCTGGTGCTTTACCAAAGAGAGCCTTGTGGGCCACACAGAGACATTTGAATTGGACTCTGTACCTAACCGGTAGCCAGTGCAACTTTTGGAGCAGGGGGGTGGCGTGAGAGTTTCTAGGCAGGGAGTGGATCAGCCTTGCGGCATCGTTCTGCACCACCTGCAACTTCCTCAACAGCTTCTGTGGCAAGCCTAGGTATAGTGCATTGCCGTAATCCAGTCTTGAAATGACTGTGGCAGATACAATCGATTGCAGGGTAGAGGCTGATAAGATGGGTACCAATTTCCGCAATTGCCTCAGTACACCCGTGCAAGAGCCAACCACGGCTGCGACTTGGGAGGCCATCGAGAGGTCTGCATCAATCCTCAGACCCAGACTTTTTACCACCTTACCAGGAGGGGGAGTAGAACCGAACTCTGGGGGCCAGTATAGGTCATTCCAGGGGTTCACTAGGTTACTGAGGACAAGCACCTCTGTTTTTTCGGCATTCACTTTCAACAGATTGTTGGTCATCCAGTTGACCGTGAAGCTAAGCAGATTCCTCACTGATTCCTGGTTACATAATTTTGGCTCAGTTCATCCCTTAAGGTTCTCCCTTTTCGGAACATAATCTGTGGTTTGAGAATTGAAAACTGCAAAGTTCTAACTATTCCTGGGACCACAAGAGAATTTGTTATTCGAAAACATCTTACATGCAACACTCCCTATAGTGTTTATGTCTCGGACCCAGTCTGCTGCTCGTGAAAACGCATCAGGGTGATGAGGTGCCGCCAAAGACTGGCTGCGGTATTGGACCAGTTCGGATCTTAATAATGGGTTCAGATGCGGGGTAACATAACGTGGATCAAACTGAATAATCACTATAAAGTGAACTTCTAAACAAGACAACAAGCACCGCCCACTGGAGGGTTTCAATTAAAAGACTGCCGGTTAGAACCACATGCCCCAGAATGCAATATATAAAGGCGCCGCCGGAGGCGATAAAGTAATAATTGCGGACATTGAGCTGTGGTGACAAGCGGTACGTGAGGTGCAGGCTTACCTTCGAAAAAGGTCTATGTTTAGACCGAAACACGTCAGGATTGCCAGGTTATGTTGTTCAAAGAAGTACTGAATAAAAAACATTCCAGCAAGTTACGTGTGTGGCTCATCCTCCTTCCATTTGGGGAGAACTATTTTGAGATTTCGTCGGCATGGTCCTGCCGAGGAGCGACGCACCACCAACAAGAGCGCCACCATTGCCCGTCTCGGACCCAGTCTGCTGCTCGTGAAAACGCATCAGGGTGATGAGGTGCCACCGAAGACTGGCTTCGGTATTGGACCCGTTCGGATCTTTATAATGGGTTCAGATGCGGGGTAACATAACGTGGATCAAAATGAATAATCACTATAAATTGAACTTCTAAACAAGACAACAAGCACCGCCCACTGGAGGGTTTCAATTAAAAGACTGCCGGTTAGAACCACATGCCCCAGAATGCAATATATAAAGGCGCCGCCGGAGGCGATAAAGTAATAATTGCGGACATTGAGCTGTGGTGACAAGCGGTACGTGAGGTGCAGGCTTACCTTCGAAAAAGGTCTATGTTTAGACCGAAACACGTCAGGATTGCCAGGTTATGTTGTTCAAAGAAGTACTGAATAAAAAACATTCCAGCAAGTTACGTGTGTGGCTCATCCTCCTTCCATTTGGGGAGAACTATTTTGAGATTTCGTCGGCATGGTCCTGCCGAGGAGCGACGCACCACCAACAAGAGCGCCACCATTGCCCGTCTCGGACCCAGTCTGCTGCTCGTGAAAACGCATCAGGGTGATGAGGTGCCACCGAAGACTGGCTTCGGTATTGGACCCGTTCGGATCTTTATAATGGGTTCAGATGCGGGGTAACATAACGTGGATCAAAATGAATAATCACTATAAATTGAACTTCTAAACAAGACAACAAGCATAGCCCACTGGAGGGTTTCAATTAAAAGACTGCCGGTTAGAGCCACATGCCCCAGAATGCAATATATAAAGGAGCCATCGGAGGCCATAAAGTAATAATTGCGGACATTGAGCTCTGGTGACAAGCGGTACGTGAGGTGCAGGCTTACCTTCGAAAAAGGTCTATGTTTAGACCGAAACGCGTTAGGATTGCCAGGTTATGTTGTGCAAAGAAGTACTGAATAAAAAGCATTCCAGCAAGTTACGTGTGCTGCTCATCCTCCTTCTATATATATATATATATATATATATATATATATATATATATATATATATATATATATATCAAACAGTACTCCTGACCGCTTTCGAAGCGGCAACTCAGCAGGCGCAGACCTCTTCTCAGTTCAATTAATCAGGCTCAAAAATCAAACGCCATCACACCATCAGATAAAGGCAGTGGAAAATTTCATTACAAAAGTGCAGAGCAAGTGCTCTCCTCGACGCGTTTCGCTCCGTGGGAGGAGCTTGGTCACATGACGCGCCCAAAGTAGGTGTAACAATAAATAGTGCACAGAGAGCTCTATCACCCGTAGAAACAGGATTAAAAGCATAACAAAATATGTATTCACTGAAAAAACTATAGGTTTGACACCAGTTATAGTTAGCTGGAAATTTTACTGACATAAAACCATTGAAATTCCCTCGTTATAGTTAGTTGGACTCACTATAACTTGCGCGCCTGCAATGCACTGCTGATGACGTCACATATTACATCACTCGTGACATGGTCAGTGACATCACTCATGACATCACTGATGACACCATCCAGTGAATGTGTGTCTTTCTGAAAAATAAATATGTTTTATATATGTATATGTAAAGGTCGATGGAAGAATAAATATTTAAATAAGTGTCTTAATGGATGTTTTTTTTTTTTTAAATTGATTGGTTAACTGGCTTATTAAGTGTATCTTAGTGAATACATATATTGGCGAGTATTGTTTAAATATTTAAATGTTTGTATCAGTGTTTCACTTTGTGTATAAGTGGCTGCATGGGTTGGTGAGTAGCTACATGTGTGTGTATATGGGTTATTAGATATTTTTTTTAGTATCAGTATGAGTGTCTGTATGGTTTGGTGGGGGTGTTACTTAGCACATAGATGCAACAATGACTGACTCACTGTTTGTATGTGTTTTGAAGACAGCATATGTGCAGGACTGTATGGGTGGATGAGTGTGTATATGTGTGTGTTAGTGAGTGAATGACTGTCTTACTAGTGTCTTTATCAGTAACTACATATGTTTTAATCTAGTATATGTGAGTATTGATGTATATAAGTGAGTATATGTGAGAGTGAGAGATTGTAAGAGTTCCTGTTTAAATAAGTATGTGTTTCTATAAGTGATTGTTTAAGAGAGTAAGTATGTGTACGTTTCCTTAGAAGTAAGGTGGTAGTGTGTGTATAGCTGTATATGCAAATAAATGGATGTTCAATAGTTTATTTGCATGTGTGAGTATGTGTGTGAGTAACTTTTTGATGACTGTCGGTGTGTAACAGAATGTATAGGTGTATCACTACATATGATGAGTGAGTATATGTATGAGTGACTATATAGAACTGTTGGTGAATGAGTGAATGTGTATACTGATGGCGGAATTACTGAATTGGTTGTTGTAACTGGTATGGGTATCTCCATTCTTTTGAAAATGTTAGTTTCTATTTTTGAATATGTGTTTCAAGGGTTACATTACACTGAAAGGAGGTCTGTCACTCTGTCACAAGGATGGTGTCATCAGTGATGTCATGAGTGATGCCACTGACCATGTCATAAGGGATGTAATATGTGACGTCATCAGCAGTGCATTGCAGGCGCGCAAGTTATAGTGAGTCCAACTAACTATAATGTGGGAATTTCAATGGTTTTATGTTTATAAAATTTCCAGCTAACTATAACTGGTGTCAAACCCATGGTTTTTTCAGTGAATTTAATAGGTTTCTTAAATGCTAATTCCTAACGATAACTGGTGTGAAACCTATGGTTTTTTCAGTGAATTTCATAGGTTTTTTAAATGCTAATTCCTAACTATATAAGGCCTGAAACCTATGTTTTTTCAGTGAATTTCAAAGGTTTTTTTAATGCTAATTCCTAACTATATAAGACCTGAAAGCCCACCTGGAACCTCCAGTATGCGCCAGGGGGCTGCATTGCAGAGGTGTAATGAAGCTATGCCCCTTGTTACACCTCTCTGCAACGCAGCCCCCTGCCGCGTTTGCAGAGGGGGAACTAATTCCCCTTGCATACTGGGGGTACCTGGGGGCCAACTAGCCCACCAGGATTCTCCAGTATTCACCAGGGGGCTGCATTGCAGAGAGGTGTAATGGGGCCATACCCTTTTTTACACCTCTCTGCAACACAGCCCCCGTGCATGTTCGAAGAGGGGGAACTAATTCCCCTTGCATACTAGGGGTCCCTGGGGGCCAACTAGCCCACCTGGAACCTCCAGTATGCGCCAGGGAGCTGCATTGCACAGAGGTGTAATGAGGCTATGCCCCTTTTTACACCTCTCTGCAATGCAGGCCACTGGCGCGTTTGCAGAGGGGGGACTAATTCCCCTTGCATACTGGGGGTCCCTGGGTCATATCTGCCCAAACACCGATATTCCGAATGATTGAAAATGACTTTTCTTGAGAAACATTTGGATTTGGATTATCATGTCCTATACTTTGGAATTTTTAAAAAACTGACTTTGAGGATGCTATAAATTACTCAAGTCTGCCCGAATTGTGTGGGTAAAATTGATACCTAGTCACTTTGAATAAGAATGAACTTATGTCTCGTCTAACATTTGGAAGAAATATCTAGTTATATGACAACAGGATACCGACATTACTTGAAGGAAATAAGAACGCCCTGAAGAAGTTCTGTTGTACAGAACGAAACGTTTCGGCTGGCTGTGGTACATAAACTTAAGGAAAATAAAAGCATTTGAATATATACCAAGATTCAGTGCTTCAATAAGGACTCTAAGTGATATGATTTGATTGGACTTATTGTGCAAGTGGTGCTGTGCCAAACTTTGGAATATTCTCCACTACTCTCTACTACTTACTCTCTTGTACTCCACTACTCTCAAATACTCACTCTTTACTACTCATTCTCTACTACTCTACTACTCTCTACTACTCTGTCTCTACTACTCACTCCCTACTACTCACTATCTACTACTCTCTACTACTCACTCTCTACTACTCTCTCTCTACTACTCACTCTTTACTACTCACTCACTACTACTCACTCTCTACTACTCTCTACTACTCACTCTCTACTACTCTCTTTCTACTACTCACTCTCTACTACTCACTCTACTACTCACTCTCTACTACTCTCTACTACTCACTCTCTACTACTCTCTCTCTATTAGTCTCTACTACTCACTCTCTACTACTCTCTACTATTCTCTCTCTCTGCTACTCACTCTCTACTACTCTCTACTACTCACTCTCTACTACTCACTCTCTACTACTCTCTACTACTCACTCTCTACTGCTCTCTACTACTCACTCTACTACTTACTCTCTACTACTCTCTACTACTCACTCTCTACTACTCACTCTCTACTACTCTCTACTACTCACTCTACTATTCACTCTACTACTCTCTACTACTCACTCTCTGCTACTCTCTCTACTGCTCTCTACTACTCTCTACTACTCACTCTCTACTCTCTATTACTCACTCTCTACTCTCTACCTCTCTACCTCTCTCTACTTCTCTCTCTACTAGTCTCTACCTCTCTACCGCTACTTCTCTACCTCTACACCTCTACCTCTCTACCTCTCTCTACACGCAAACATATACACATATATATATATCCATATATATGCATATGCATTTATATATATGTATGTGTATGTAAATATATATCTTTATACATACATATATAAACATATATAATCTGTATATCTATATAAATACACATATAAATGCATGCATACATATACATATATGCATACAGATGCATGTTATTTACATGAAAGTTTAAAAAACACTAATAAAAGCAAAGCTAAAAAGCCACCACATTACAAACAGAATGGCTTTAACTTAAACCAGGGCGAGATCTATTGCATTTTCAATGCTTGTTTACTTTGGTTCCATCAAGAAGGCATTCAGATGTGTCACACATTTGCCATAAATTCTGAATGTTAGCACTCTAGTTGCTCATTAGATCACTGTAGTAAAACTACTGCTCACCAGGGAAGTCTGCTGCTGGTATTCAAAGTGCATGTTTCAGTCTGCATGTCAGAATTTTTTTTATGAAATAGAAGAGGATTTGAGAAGTCACTCAAAATGATGGCAAAATGAACCCCTCATTTTGTTCCTTTTTAAATTAAATGTTTTCAGACTTACCACTTCATTCCAATCAAGATGGCTTCTGGTGTGCCATACTTTTGTCATAAGTAAGACTGTTAGCGCTCTAGTTGTTCTTTAGAACACTCTGGGACATTCTGTCATTGGGCTATACTTGGGCTACATCTGGGTGATATTTGGGCTACATTTAGGCTCTTTTGTCTCTGGTGGCCATCTTGGGAGACTGTATGTCAGAATTTTTTAATGAAATTGAAGAGGATTTGAGAAGTCACTCAAAATGTACCCTAATTTTTCTTTCTGCAGCACTAATCATACTTTCTATGGCAAAATATACGCCCTCATTTTGTTCCTTTTTAAATTAAATGTTTTAAGAGTTACCACTTTATTCCAATCAAGATGGCTTCAAGTGTGCCATACTTTTGTCATAAGTAAGACTGTTAGCGCTCTAGTTGTTCTTTAGAACACTCTGGGACATTCTGTCATTGGGCTATACTTGGGCTACATCTGGGTGATATTTGGGCTACATTTAGGCTCTTTTTTCTCTGGTGGCCATCTTGGGAGACTGTATGTCAGAATGAATGAGTGGATGTGTATATAGACGGTGGAATTACTGAATTGGTTGTTGTAACTGGTATGGGTATCTCCATTTTTTTGAAAATGTTAGTTTCTATTTTTGAATATGTGTTTCAAGGGTTACACTACACTGAAAGGAGGTCTGTCACTCTGTCACAAGGATGGTGTCATCAGTGATGTCATGAGTGATGTCACTGACCATGTCATGAGTGATGTAATATGTGACGTCATCAGCAGTGCATTGCAGGCGCGCAAGTTATAGTGAGTCCAAATAACTATAACGTGGGAATTTCAATGGTTTTATTTCAGTAAAATTTCCAGCTAATTCCTAACTATAACTGGTGTCAAACCTATGGTTTTTTCAGTGAATTTAATAGGTTTTTAAAATGCTAATTCCTAACTATAACTAGTGTGAAACCTATGGATTTTTCAGTGAATATATATATATATATATTCACTGAAAAAACCATAGGTTATAGACCATATATAGTTAGGAATTAGCATTTACAAAACCTTAATTTACTCGCACAAAACCATAGAAATTCGCATATATAGTTAGTTGCAATAACTATATATCGCGCACCCGCAATCCACTGCTGATGATGTCACATATTACATCATTCATGACATGGTCAGTGACATCACTGATGACATCTCAAATGACATCACTGATGACATCACTAATGACAACACTGATGACATCACTGATGACATCTCAAATGACATTACTGATCACATCACTGATAATATCATTCATGTGATAATACGATGAACCTCTTCAGACTCTAATATAACCTTAGATACAATCAGTGTAAACAGACACTCACAGATTGTCACTCATCCATGGAGTTACTCATACATCTAGTCAGTCATGAAAAGAATCAATCACTCCTCCATTTCCTCAACTATACAGTTATACACACCTTACTAATTCAAACATATTCTAACACATATTTACTCTCTTATACAATCCCTGATACAAGTTCATAATGATCCATACAGCCACTAACACATTCACTGGCTCTTATGCACAGTTATTTATATATTCAACTCTCACATGTACTGTGTTTTACATATGTACTTACTTTGACATGTAGCACTGAGATATCCATTCACTCACCAATACACTCATGCACACAGTCAACTGCCCACCTATGGTTTTTTCAGTGAATTTCAATGGTTTTTTAATAGCAAATATGAAAAGCTTTAAAATGTCAAGTACGTGGTAGGTAAAAACATTTTCGTGTCTATGCACGCTGATGTGCTTTGAACGCTGCCCCCCCCTTTTTTTTTCTTTTAGGAGTATTCTCTCTTTGTAGATAGTGAAGGGTAGGTAACGCAGGCCTTTGCCCCCGTTGTAATCCGTCGTGCCTGCTTCTCTCTCCATTTGATTGATTGTTATCCAAGCATTTACTGTTTTAGAATTGGATCTCTTTGCTTCATTCTCTAATAACAAACAAGCACAGAGTCGCAATACTCTGTTTAGTCTTTGCAGATAGTGAAAAATCGTTTAAAAAAACAAAAGGAATCGAGCAAAATCAGTAGGCCACTAATGGGATCTCTTTTTGACCTCGCTAAAATAGAAACATTAGGAACTACCCCTCATGAGAAATACGAAACTAGTGAGATGAACTGAGCTCGACGTCATGATGGCTGCAAAACAGCTCGGCTCCACCACCCACCCCGCCCAAATTCTATACGTTCCGGTGGAGCCCCAACGTGAACAGGTAGAGAAGAACTTGCCCTCCCCTCTTTGACTGAAGGTTCTTGTAGCCTGTCCCTTCATTTAACAGAACTTTTTGGACTACTGAAAGGGGTTGTGTTCCTTCCGCTGGTTGGTGGAGACATTTTGACTATATTCTGGACCTGCGTTGTCGCGTAATGCGTCATATGACGCGCCGCGTTAGCTCACCCGGAAGTACTCCGGTGCGCAAGGCATAACATAAGCATAACAGGTCATGTGACTTGTTAATAAAACTTTTCATTGGTTCATTTTACTTTTAATATTCTAAAGATGAAAGTCTTGGTCATAATAACGCTTTTCATTGCTTTCGAACATTTTTTTTTCTTAAACATATTTGTTATAATGTTCCAGGCTAATGTATTTTCCCGGGAACTTTACAGCTGTCCTGCAAGTAAAATATGCCTATTTCGAGAAAAAGGGCGTTTCTTCGTCCCATGAGGAAGCCGTTGAGCAAAAGAGGCTCGGCCTGCTGTCTTAGTCGCCGATAGGCCTGAAAATCAGATTCTTATCGATCACTTTATGTTGCAGGAGTAGAAAACACAACAGCCCTTGACCATTTATCTTTACTGCGTTCCTGCGTATTATACCTTTTAACTGTCATGTAATTGGACTGCTTTATTTCACTTGCCTTTTACTGATTCGAAAACAGTGGCTATTATTCAAAACTTTTCAAATGTAAGTACTACTACCATGTTTTGTTTTAAAAACCTTTATTGTGAAAATGTCAGTATACAAATACGGGCCTATAACCACGTGGGCCGGCCACGGAGCAAACTGGAATCGTATATGATGAGGGGACATTTACACTGTAGAACAACGTAACGGGCGACCCATTAGGTTGCAAGAACTAAGGTGTCTAACATTTGCGGAATCGGTGGACGTACATTTTATAATTAAAGTACGACAGGGCCAGTTACAATAAAATTATCTAGATATACATTTGCGGGCAAGTACCATGGGTGACGTTAAATCGAACTTTCAATAGTACAGTAATCAATAACACATCAGAACTTAATATCAAAAGGGATGTCCAAATGTTCAATCAGTACTCGTCCCCGTCCGCCATGTGCTTCAAAACTGCATACGTATCTCGTGATATCAAGGTTGGGCAACCAGTACACAACAAGGAGTTACGAGTCCCATTTATACCGGCGCCATTTTGGGCGCGACCGGGCAGGTCCAGGATATAGTCAAACATAACAAATGAGGCTGACGTCTCTGAAGCAGTTGACGCACAGCAGGACATAGCAAATAAACATGACGCGTTGTGCTGCCTTCGACCTACAGTAGCAGCAAGTGCTGGCGCAACTCGGCTGGAAGGCGAGTGAAACGCTAAGGGGCGCCGCACTGCACATGAGGTGCCTCCACCTGGGGAGGCGGAAGAGGGCCGTTTGCGCCGCCTCCCCCCGGGCACCCCACGCCGTCTTTCGGCGCAGCATTGTAGGATGGCCACACCAGTGCGGCAACTTGCTGGACACCACCTCGGTGCCATCCGGATCTCGGCGCGTTCGAGTCACTGTACCGCAAGAGCGGGAGAAACTCAGCTGGACACGCCGTCTTTCGGCGCAGCATTGTAGGATGGCCACACCAGTGCGGCAACTTGCTGGTCACCACCTCGGTGCCATCCGGATCTCGGCGCGTTGTGCTGCCTTCGGCCTACTGTAGCAGCAAGTGCGGGCGCAACTCGGCTGGACGGCGTGTGAAACGCTAAGGGGCGCCGCACTGCAGATGAGGTGCCTCCACCTGGGGAGGCGGAAGAGGGCCGTTTGCGCCGCCTCCCCCCGGGCACCCCACGCCCTCTTTCGGCGCAGCATTGTAGGATGGCCACACCAGTGCAACTTGCTGGACACCAACTCGGTGCCATCCGGATCTCGGCGCGTTGTGCTGCCTTCGGCCTATTCGCACATCGGTCCGCTACTGACGCCGCCTCATGGGCCAACAGATTTTGTACGCTTTTTATAGTCCAAAGCCGCATAACAGGTCATGTGACTTGTTTATAAAACTTTTCATTGGTTCATTTTACTTTTGGTTTCCTAATGATGGAAGGCTTGATCATATGACCTAAAAATAACACTTTTCATTGGATTAAAACATTTTTTTTCCCAAACGATGAAAGACCCACCTTTTTTTTTCTCACTCGGCAATCAAAAAAGGTTCCGTTAGATGACAACAGAGGGGACAGGCAACAAGAACCATCACTCAAAAAAGGGGAGGGCAAGTTCTTCCCTACCGGGTCACGTTGGGGCTCCACCGGAACTCTTCGAATTGATAGTCTACAGTGTTTCTGGATGTTTCAGACTGAAGCTGGCGTCAGCATGAGAGCACCACCATCTCGTAGCTCCGTCATGGCCATTCCGCAAGCAATCAAGGCAGCCGCTCCCCACCGGAAGCCTGCGGGAGTCGGGGGCCCCCAAGACTTTTGTAGAATCTTCAAGGCTGAGGGGACGCTTTAGAGAATGGAGCCCAAGCCCTAGCAGACAAGCGTCCGAGTTCCAAGGTGTCCCAGGCCCATTTTAGTGGACCAGGCCCAAATCCGAAGAGCCGGCCGCCATTTTAAGAGTCCTGTGGCAGCCGCCTATCGCTGCACCGCAAGAGTAGGCGCAACTCAACTACATGGTGAGCGAGACGCTGTAGCCGCAAGAGCGGGCGATAAACAGCTGAATGGCGGATGAGGCACAGTGTAGCAAAAGCAGGCGGAATGGCAACTGAAACGGTAAAAGGGGTGCCCCACTACAGCAAACGAACCTGGGGAGGCTCGTTCACAGAACCTCCCCCCCCCCCCCCGCCCTGGCGCCCCACGCCGTTTTTCGGAGCAGCATTGTAGGATACCAAAACCAGTGCGACAACTTACTGGACATCACCTGGGTGCCATCCACATCTCAGCGCGTTCTGCTGCCTTAGGACTATTCGCACAACAGACCGCTACTGACGAGGCCTCCCCCCCACCCCCCCGGGGCGCCCCACGCCGTTTTTCGGAGCAGCATTGTAGGATACCAAAACCAGGTGACATCACCTGGGTGCCGTCCAGAACTCAGCACGTTGTTCTGCCTTGGGATTATTCGCACAAAAGACAGCTACTGACCATTGTTGCTTCTGTTTTAAAAATTTTTTTTAAATGTGTTTACTGTTTTTGTTGCGTTCTATATATTTATAAGTTATTAAAGTTTTATAATCCTACTACTTTGTTGGAGTGCTATATATTTTTAATGTGACACATAATTGTAAAAACTTTGATGTACAAAGAGGCATCCCTGGAATCTTCCGCTTCAGGCTCGGTCCCACACACCCTCACAGTGAGAATCCCCTCCCCAATCACAATACAGGATCGTTATCAGATAGTAGGAACGCGTGTGGTGTGACGGATCTCATCGGGTGGGGGCCTTGATCTACTGTAACTCCTTTGAAGAGGGGTGATTCTTTACAATTGAGGCCATAAACTACATCCGCAGGGCTAGGTGATAGCCTGGGACCGGCCTGGACAATCGGACACAGAGGAAGAGGAGTGTCGGAGGGTGCGGTAGTGAATAGGGTGAAAGGGTGGTGTCGGGCGGGCACATTGTGTGATTCTCAGGGAAGAGCAGCGCAGATGGGGGGAGGTTTATGGCCCATGCATATGACAGAGAGCGGGGGTGACCAGTGCGTGGGGGAGATGCTTGCGAGGGTGGGGAGCCATGCTGAGGATCGGCGGCGTGCAGAGAGTGGGTCTGGTCAAGGCATCTAAAATGGCTGCTGTGCACGACAAAAGTGTGGCATTGGAAAAAAAGCAAGATGGCGCAGACAATGTTTATCAATTCGAATTAATTTATAACAATTATTTTTAACAATATATTTACTCGCAGTGTCAAAATGACGGTCAACACTTCCTGATTTCCTTCGAATCGAACGTTAACAGACGTCACTATCGGCGGCGTGCAGAGAGTGGGTCTGGTCAAGGCATCTAAAATGGCTGCCGTGCACGACAAAAGTGTGCCATTGGAAAAAAGCAAGATGGCGCAGACAATGTTTATCAATACGGATTAATTTATAACAATTCTTTTTAACAATATATTTACTCGCAGTGTCAAAATGGCGGTCAACACTTCCTAATTTCCTTCGAATCGAACGTTAACAGACGTCACGCAGCAAAAAAAAAAAAAAAAAAACGCTCACGCGCAGCCGTTGGAAGACATGTATCAACATATATGAGCATCCTCAGCCACCCTCAGAAAACATAGGGGGTCAGGATATGTCTCCCGTACCCCCTTATACCCATTTCTCACATTGTTTTTCCTCCATCTTGTAATTTAATTAAACCGAAACACAAAATGGCGAATTCCCGTTTCGCTACCGGTTCGCGAACCGGAAAGCGCTTCTACCGCGAAAAATCTAATTTTTTATTTGCCCCACGGGACCCTTTAATAATTCCAACATCATTCCTAGGGGGTCAAGAGGAGTCTACCTTGCCCCCTTTCATTAAATTCCCCCTTCGTTTTTCTCCTCCTCTTGTCTCTCGATCCTACCGAGAGACAAGATGGCGGCCGCTACGGACTGTTTAGAATGTTGACAGACACCGGAGAGCCAATCAGCTTTGCTTTGCAAAGCTCCGTTACGCGAAAAGTACGCGAACTGGATCGCTACCCGGAACGCTGTCACAGATATATCTGTTTTTTTAAACGTTAATTTCTCAAAATCCACTGGAGCACATATATTGAGACCCAGCAAAGGCACATCGGGCTAACAGTCCCTACAATTTTGCCAAGTTTCGTGCAAATCCATTCAGCCGTTCGAGCTAAAAGTGAGGCCAAACGCCCTATGGAAAACTCAATGTTAAAAATGCGTTTTGGGACCCCCCTCTTTTCTCGGCCCCCCCTTGACGAAACCCCCCCAAATTTTCAGGGGCTGCTCAGAAACAAAATGTGCCATTTTCCTGAAAATGTCTGCCGATTCCGTCCACAAACGCCAAAGTTATTAGACATAGAATTTTCAAAAGTTACATAGAGAAAAAATCCTAACTTTATATACCTACTGGCGACCGCCAGTAGGTAATATATATATATATATATATATATATATATATTCTTGAACTTTGCGCTATATCCTGCCTCAAGCGCACCATTTGGCATGATTTCCCCCACCCACATCTTACCAGGGAGCCCTATCGAGCATTCTGGGTCCTGCAGTCCATGGAAGATCACAGACTTGCATCAGGTGTGCAAACATCTTTGTTGGGGGTGGAGCTTGTTTGGGATCACCCAAATAAATGTCAGGACGTGCATAGGCGCAAAGAACTAGATGGTGACTGTTTGGGCACTGAAGAAGGCATTTACATGCCGAAATGCATTCGCCACAGCTAGTGAATAAAGCAGTTTCCTTGGTGTTCCACTGTGTGGCCTCTGCTTTCTTTCGTGTGAAGAAGGGTGTGTTGCATATATATATATATATATATATCCAACAAAGAAATGCCAAGCCCGGTTTAAAAGTGCACGGGTATATATTGCGTTTTGCTGCAAACTTAACCCTACAAGTTTAAGCTTGCGCCAGGTGGGTGACATCACAGTCATTAGCAAGTGCTCGTTTCCAAACAGTCATGTGACTTTTGCTCATGGCACTGCAGGTTCCAAGATGCATCGGTATAGCTTTGGGACATGCAGCTGCAATTTAGTGTTAATATGAGACCCCAATAGCCTTCAATGCTCGCCCTGTGCTGTCATATCCTACTTGGAAAGCAAAATAAGTACAATGTCTCTGGTGCTCAATGTCACTGTTGCAGAGTAGTTCTTCTAAAATACCAGGCATTTTAAACTTTCTCCCTTTCATCGCTCACCCCAGAATTGCCTTGGAATTCCGTTGGTCTGGTAAGGAAAGAAGCCGGTCATGCCCCCACGATCCGCAGCACGGCAACACCAACATCTCCATACTGGGCGCCCTCAACCCTGCAGGGTGGCTACGGCGGTCAACAGAGATGGAGCACTCCGTCATTCAAATTCATCAAAGAAATGCCAAGCCCAGTTTAAAAGTGCACAGGTATTTATTGCGTTTTTGCTGCACACTTAACCTTACACGTTTCAGCTTGCGCTCTGATCACAGGTGGGTGACATCACAGTCATTAGCAAGAGATCATTTCCAAATAGTCATGTTATTTTCCCTCATGGCACTGCAAGTTCCAAGATGCATCGGTATTGCTTTTTGACATGCACCGATAGCCTTCAATGCTGCCCTGTGCTGTCATATCCTTCTTGGAAAGGAAAGTAAGTACAATGTCTCTGGTGCACAATGTCACTGTTGCAGCGTAGTTATCCTAACATATCTGGCATTTCAAACTGTCCAAGAGAGGTGTAGCCCCTCTTATCTCCCTTTCATCGCTCACACCAGAATTGCCTTGAAATTCTGTTGGTCTGGCAATGAGAGAAGCAGGTCATGCCCCCACGATCCACAGCATGGTAACACTAACATCTCCATACTGAAGGGCCCCCAACCCTGCAGGGCGGCTACGGCGGTCAACGGAGATGGAGGACTCCATCATTCAAATTTCACAAAGAAAGTCAAGCCCTGTTTAAAAGTGCACAGGTATTTATTGCGTTTTTGCAGCAAACTTAACCCTACGCATTGCAGAGCGGTGTAAAAAGGGGGCATGGCCTTGGACCACCTCTCTGCAAGGTAGCTCCCTGGCGCGTACTAGAGGTACCTGGTGGGCTAGTTGGCCCCCAGGGACCCTCAGGATTCAAGGGAACTTACTCCCCCAACTTAAAACAGGCCAAGGGATGCGTTTGCACAGTGATGCACGGAGGGGACAGGACCTGATGTGACAAGTGTGCAAATGCACTGTGTGGCACATTTTAAGTTAGGGGATTAAGTCCCTTTGAATCCTGAGGGTCCCTGGGGGCAAGCTATCCCACCAGGTACCTCCAGTATTCACCAGGAAGCTGTGTTGCAGAAAGGTGTTCAGACGCCACGCCCCTTTTTACACCTCTCTGCGACACAACTCTTTGGCACTTACTGGAGGTACCTGGTGGGCTAGTTGGCCCCCAGGGACCCTCAGAAATGAAGGGGACTTAATTTCCCAATTTACAATGTGCCAGGGGGTGCATTTGCACACTTGGTATGTCAGGCCCGCCTCCTTCCTTCACCACTGTGCAAATGCGCCCCCTGGCCGTTGTAAATTGGGGGATTAATTACCCTTGAGTCCTGAAGGTCCCTGGGGGCCAACTAGCCCACCAGGTATCTCCAGTAAGTGCCACAGAGCTTCGGCTGATTTAAAAATAGAAAAATGCTTTTTTGGGCCCTGGGGGTCCTTGTGGGACCCCCTGAGCAGGCCTAGGGGGTCAGGGTGTTTCTACCCTGCCCCCTTTTCTTGTTCTTCACATTTGTTTCACTGTTTTCTTGTGACTCAGTTCTACCGAGTCACAAGATGGCTGCCAACACTTTCTGGTTTGTAGTGTTGACAGCCAATTAGAATAAAGCTCATTGGTCGGGAGGGTCCACGGATCCACCTCGCCTCTAGATATTGATGAATCACCCCCAACTCAGGTATCCGATTTGGTGAATTATTTATTGCAAACCCCCCCTCACCCCAGACAGACGCGTTTCGCTATACAAGCTTCGTCAGTGTCAGTTTGTGTTAATAATCAATCGCCATTTCAACCCCACCTGTCATTACTCTGATCATCGACATAGAAGATGGTAAGGATGAAGAAAGCGGTGGCCATCTTTGAACATATGTATCCACATACATTACAATTGTTTAACCTGGCAAATAATAAAGTGCTCAAGTGCTTAATATTAAAAACATTGTAACAACAAACAATTAATCATTTAGGTACATACTGATGATTTTGTTCATGGGGAATCGTGACCGGATCCTACATGGCATTCTTAGGATATCACAAAGTTCAAATTTATGTGCCTGTAAAGGGGTGTATCCCCTATGTACATTTTTTTATAGTTACTGTCAAGGAACCAGGTCCCTAACCAATTATTCTTGTTGGTCATGTCGCCCTGTATGGGCAGAGATCTTATTTAAAATTCAATGAGCTGTGTTGTCACAAGTCAGACTCACGGGTGCTTGGAGATTAAAGTTGGTATTACATATTATCTCTTCAGCTGATGATCAGTTTGAACGGGCTTATATTACACATGGTGCCATGTGTTAATTTATAGATGGGGAAAAAATAAATATATATATATATATATATATATATATATATATATATATATATATATATATATATATATATATATTCACTTAAAAAACCATAGGTTTCAGGCCTTATATAGTTAGGAATTAGCATTTAAAAAAAACATTGAAATTGCTCCTATATAGTTAGTTGTACTAACTATATTTCGCGCACCCGCAATCCACTGCTGATGATGTCACATATTACATCATTCATGACATGGTCAGTGACATCACTGATAACATCACTGATGACATCTCAAATGACATCACTGATGACATCACTGATGACATCTCATTTGACATCACTGATGACATCACTGATGACATCATCCAGTGACTGTGTGTTTCTGTAAAGTTTCAATATTTTTTACATATTAAAGAATGAGTGGATGTATAAGTGTCTGGATGAAGGATTTAGTAGGTGCGTGACTGACTGTATGAGTGAGTGATTAAATGTGTCTTACAAAATGCATTGGTTAGTGACTAAACTGTCTGAATGTGTGCATCAGTATGTATGTTGTTGTGTAAGCTGCTGCATGTGTTGATCAGTAGCTATATGAGTGGCTATATGAGTTATTGATTGGTTACCCAAGTATTTGAATGGGAGACTGAGTGTGTGTGTGTGGGTGGCTCGGAGGTGTGTGACTCTGTGCATAGATGTGTGAGCAGTTGATTCACTAGGTGTATGAGTTCAAGAGTGCATGTGGAAACAGCTATATGGACGGTTGACTGTGTGCATGGGTGTGTTGGTGAGTGAATAGATATCTCAGTGCTACATGCCCAAGTAAGTACATATGTAAAACACAGTGCATGTGAGAGTTGGCATATATAAATGACTATACATGAGAGCCAGTGAATGTGCGAGTGGCTGTATGGATCATTGTGTACTTGTATCAGTGATTGTATAAGAGAGTAAGTATGTGTTAGTATATGTTTGAATAAGTAAGGTGTTGTGTGTATAACTGTATAGTTGAGGAAATGGAAGTGTGATTGATTCTTTGAATGACTGACTAGGTGTGTGAGTAACTCCATGGATGAGTGGCAGTGTGTGAGTGTCTATATAGGTGCATGAGTGCATATGATAGTGTTGTATTGATGAGTGACTGTATGTATGAGTGATTCTATGGGTGAATGAGTGAATGTGTGTGTAGACCTAGGAATCAGTGAGTGAATATGTAATAACGGGTATTGGTGTGTCAATGGTGTCAAGAATGGTAGTCTGTATTTAACACTGGGTGTATCAAAGGTTATATTAGAGTGTGAGGAGGTGCATTGTATTATCACATGAATGATATCATCAGTGATGTGATCAGTGATGTCAAATGAGATGTCATCAGTGATGTCACCAGTGATGTCATTTGAGATGTCATCAGTGATGTCATCAGTGATGTCACTGACCATGTCATGAATTATGTAATATGTGACATCATCAGCAGTGGATTGCGGGTGCGCGAAATATAGTTAGTACAACTAACTATATAGGAGCAATTTCAATGGTTTTTTAAATGCTAATTCCTAACTATATAAGGCCTGAAACCTATGGTTTTTTAAGTGAATTTGCAAGGTTTTTAAAATGCTAATTCCTAACTATATAAGGCCTGAAACCTATGGTTTTTTGAGTGAATTTGCAAGGTTTTTTAAATGCTAATTCCTAACTATAAAAGGCCTGAAACCTATGGTTTTTTAAGTGAATTTGCAAGGTTTTTTAAATGCTAATTCCTAACTATATAAGGCTTGAAACCTATGGTTTTTTCAGTGAATTTGCAAGGTTTTTTAAATGCTAATTCCTAACTATATCAGGCGTGAAACCTATATTTTTTTTCAATAAATTTCAAAGGTTTTGTAAATGCTAATTCTATTAGCGGATAATGTTTATATATGTTATTATCCTTCTGGGACCACCTGAGAGCACAAAACAAGAGTGGAAAATGCGAAAAGGGGGCAGGGTTGAGACCCCCTGATCCCCTAGCCCTTCTTTTTTTTTAAAATCGCGGGGTATGCGCACGGTACGCGTACCGTACGCGTACGGTGTGCGTACCCCGCGATTGTTTCGAATTCTTTTTTTTTTTTGCCCTTGGGGGTCCTTTTGGGACCCCCTGAGAAGGGCTAGAGGGTTGGGGGGTCTCTACCCTGCCCCTTGTTCGTGTTTTCCACTCTTGTTTTGGGCTCTCTAGTGCCTCAGTTCTCCTGAAAAACAAGATGGTGGCCAACACTTCCTGGTTTGGACAGTTTGGAATGTTGACATTTGACTGCCAGCCAATCAGAAACTCACTCGCGCACGTAAGGGTACGCGCACGTACGCGTACGGTACGCGTACGGTGCACGTACGGTTAGCGCATATAGATATATAATTTGCTCAAATTCAATGTTCTCAACAACTACTGGAGAGATTTTCCCCAAATATAGAAAATGCATTACTGCATACCTGTCCCTACCATTTTGCCAAGTTTGGTGTAATTCCGTTCAGCCGTTCGGGCTGTAGCCGTGTCTAAAGGTCCCTATGGAAATTAACATGGGGAAAACAAGTTTTGGGACCCCCCTTTTGGCCCCCGCTTGACGAATCCCCCAAAAACTTTCAGGGAAGGAGCAGAGCAGAGCTGGCCAAAATTCTGGAAAATTACACACAGATTCCTCAATCGGCGCCAAAGTTATTCCCAATAGAATGTTGGGGATTTCCTATGGTAACTAGGTCCTAACTATATATACCTACTGGCGACCGCCAGTAGGTAATATATATATATATATATTTATATATATATATATATATATATATATATATATATATATATATATATATATATATATAAAACAGGCTCCCAACTGCTCTGTACGCAGTTCAAACGGGCGCAGACCTCCGAAGCATCAACTCCAGTCAATTCAGATAAATTATCAGCCAGCACAAAGATACGATGTCAGCAGTGTATTTATTTAGCAGACAGTGCAGAGCAAGTGCCCTCCATGACGCGTTTCGCCCCACGGACGGATATATATATGTATTACCTACTGGCGATCGCCAGTAGGTAGTTATAGTTAAGACCTAGTTAAATGGCAACATTCTATTCCCAATAACTTTGGCGCTGATTGACGAATCTTCACGAAATTTTCAAAACTCATTCTTTTTTGAGAATAGCTCCTATGTTGAAAGTTTGGGGGTGATTCATCAAGGGGGGCTGAGAAAAAAGGGGTTCCCAAAACGTGTTTTCTCCATGCTAATTTCCATAGGAAACTTTAGACAAGGCTACAGGTCGAACGGGTGAAAGGAATGACCCCAAATGTGGCAGGGAGAAGGGTCTCGGTATAGAAAGCACCGTTTTGTTTATTTGGTGTAAATTTGGTCAGTAGTTTTTGAGAAATATCGAAAATTACAGATATCGATATTTGGGAATTATGCCATCTGATTGGCTGAGGCTTTATGAGCACGAGCTTGTTCTTGATTGGCTGCGAGCGGTGCGAGCGGTTGCAACTAGGAAGTGTTGGCCGCCATTTTGTGATTCTGTTGAAGCAAGTAAGGTGAAAACAGGGGGAAAAAAGGAGGAAAAGGCGGAAATAGGAAAGTAGAAGCACTGTAACCTCTGTGGGGTGTTTAGGGTGTGCTATAGAGGGGGTGCGGTGCGAAGTATTTACCCCTGCCGGTGTGTAAGTGGTGTGCTACGGAAATTAAGTGAGGTATTTCGTAGAGTCTGATGAGGTAAGGTGAGCTGGTGTGGGACTTGGGGAATAATGCATGAGCCCAAATTGTGTGTCTTATGCTGTGAAGTCATGTGTCATGGCCGCTGCACTACAGTTGTGGAAGTAGTGTCCGGATGTGTTTATAACTATTAGGACGAACTACTGACACGTACTGGTATGAAAGTTCTTGGGTACGGAATATGTGTGAGGTATTGTCTAGAGTCTCATGCTGCTGAGCTGAGCTGCTGCCGGAGTCAGGGATTAAAGCGTGAGCCCAAACTGTGTGTCATATGCTGTGAAGTCATGTGCCCTGGCCGCTGTACCACATCTAAGTAGTGTCAGCATGTAGTTATAGCTACTTGGATGAACTTTTGTTTAGAACATTGTAGCTTGTGTATGGTGCTTAGGTGGTGTTGTATAGGGAGTGTGAAGGTAAATCAATATGGTATTTGTAAAGCGCAAACTACTCACCCCTATGGGTGAGTAGAGCTGGGGATCAAAGCGAGAGGTCTGTGCTGCAAAATGAGATGGTCTGGCCGCTGCGCCGCAGCTGCGTGGAGAATACATTTTGGCGAGTGTGCGGGAGTTGGCGTTATATGGCTCTAAAATAGCGGGCCTAAGTTGTAAATTATAGGGTGGCTCAAAAAAGAGCCCCTGTGTTCATTAGTTGGAGCTACGTATAAGTGCGGATGCACAGCTTCAAGTTATTCAGGAAAACGTTGTTTCCCTGATCTGTGAAGTGTACTTCATCACTTCTGTAGATATCCGCCATATCAAAGCGTATGTTGTTGTTGTATATGGACCCCATTTTGGGGTCTCTGATTGTTTGGACCATTTCCACTTCTGTCTTTGGTATATATTTGAATATACAAAGACAGTTTGAGGTAAAAGCAACATCAATTGTAGAAAGGTGTACTTCATTAGCATTTCCAAACCTACCCCAGTCAATGTGCCTAGGTCGTTTCCACCACAGTGCACAATCATGAGGTCAGGGTGTTGGAGATGCAAACAGGTTTTAACCAAAGGCAACCATTGGTGCCACTTCAATCCTCTCTGTCCATACCATTTAATGTCCACATTTGGTAAACCTAGGTCTAAGTCAATACGTCTCTGTTCTGCATACCTCTTGCAGCAGAAAACAAAGCTATGTCCTACTATCCACAGTAGCATTTTGAAGGTATGACTGGAAGATATGGAAAGATGTCTGTAGATCATGCAGGTCCTTCATAGAATAAGAGATATGTTTAAAGATGGGGAACTAGTTTATTTTCGCATACAAAACGGTACCTGATTGGGAGATGAAAAGCATTGTTGTTCAAAAGTAGGGTACACATTCGTTTTGTGGAAAAGTATCTTTGTGATTGGTTAAGAAAAAGCAGTTTGCACGTGGAGTACATATTATAGGATAAAATTTGCTCAACTCAACCACACCTGCTACTTGCATTTGGAAGGCACTGTTCGAACTTAAAACAATCGCGAACTTTTAACCTACACGTGTCGTTATATGTTCGAGAGAATGTTGCAAAAAAATATCGTTAGGTTTAAAAAAATGTATGAACTTTTAACCTCCACGTGTTGTAGAATGTTCTAGAAAGTGGGTTGATAGAATACGTTGCATTTCTGACATCGATGTGTACTTAAATATTTAAAAAACTATTTATATGGAAAAGTAGAAACACAGTAATAGAGAGAACTTTTAAAAGCTAAAAGAATCAAGTAACTATTGTAATTTGTTATTGATTACCTACTGGCGGTCGCCAGTCGGTAGTTATTGCTGCTAACGGTCTGAAAGTACGGTGTTGCTCAGAGTGGTATGGTGGTGATATGATATGACGCTACACTCAGGTATGAAACCGAGAGTCTAAATCGTGAGGTCATTGCTGTAAAGTGATGTGGTCTGGTGTCTGTAGCATACGTGTGGAATAGGAGGCCCCCTGAAGTACAGTCTGGGACCATGGGAATGACAAGAAGAAGTTGCAATGCCCCTAAAGTCAAGGATGCCCGTGAGAGAAACCCCACCGGGTTTGGGTACCCACTGCACAAGTTCAATTACTGGACGCAACCACCAAGTAGCACAACAAATACTGTAACTATCAATGGTCAAATTTAGACAACAGCATACAGAAGTATCAATCATTCAAATGACAATATAAAAAAAAAATGTGATTTTTATGTGACAGGAAAAGACACTGCGATAAAAGGTAAACATGAGTTTATTACACATTCCTAAATAAATTAAAAGAAAACATTTTTATACAATTGTACAGTGCATCATGTTATATAAAAAATGTATACAATATTACATAAAACATTAAAAATGTTCATGAGAACACAAGTCGGCGCTGCGTTTCGGTTAAAAAACCATCCTCAGGACAGTTTCTATAAAGAAACACAATGTTACTACATCATAATGGAATTTGTACACAGTATCTTTAAAAACTTGACAAAATTATGTCGCTGTCACAAGCTATCTACAAAATTTATTTTAAAAGCATTAACAATACTATAGCACCAACAGTTACCAAGGTTAACATTTCATGAACATGCTGGTTGTTTTTTATACATAGGAATTACAATAAACAATACTTTATAATGGTGGTTGTGCCATTGATCTCGTGGGGACGAACAAACTAAATAGAACAAAAAGTTTTTAGTGCTTCCAATGGTAGGAGGCTAAAACACCTATTATGGGTGAGTTTCAATATAGCCCAACCATATGGTATAGGGGTATCTTACCTCAAAATGTTAGTTGGAGTGTCTCCCTCAGCTATTCAATCTGAGGTCTAATTTATTAAAGACAAATAGAGGTGTCCTGATTTGGGTCCACACTCAAAGGTACTGAAGTCCCATCGGGATGTGATAATGCCTGTCTTTATCTATAAAAAGAAAGGAAAAAGGGGGGGGAGATAGTATGTTATACAAACCCCACGGTTTCTTATATGATGGTGGCTTAAAAGAGCTTTGGTCACATGCATACCTTTTGATAAGATCTGATAATTTTTCACTGTATCGGAGGGGCCACCAGTAGGTATACGTTCAATGGAAATGAAATGAGGGAGATGTTCTAGTAGCTCTTACGAAGAATTAATTATCATAGCTAGCATACGTTTGCCCTATAGTCCATGGAACTCACCAAAAGTACTGCTTATGAAATCGCTGTAGCCGCGTGCTAAATGTGCTTCGTCAGCTTGTTCTGGTCATCACGATTTATAGAACATCTGCAAATTAATGAATCCATATTTCATTTTGGTGATTGTGCCTGAGAGTTTAATATAGAGGTTTGGGTTAATTGCCTGTGGCCTCTATTTAGTCCTAGTGGCTTTCCTTGCAATTCGCGGAGATATCACATTTACTCGAAGGATTATTTTATATAAGTGAAGGTTTAAAACCCACTAGATATGTGAGTTAGCTTGCCTATGGTAACCTGAATATTACTGGTTTCCGTTGTTTATGTGATTGCAATTCAATCATTGTCACATATGTGTATCTATAAGAGGCGTATTCTAACGCGTGAATGGTTACTCTGTTTATAAATTCAATACTGGCAAAAAGTGTTTAACAAGCGGTACGATCTCTCATATTCCACGCTGCTGAGAGTATTGTTGGCTCTCAATTGTTACAAACTGCAGTGATAACTGTATCTAACTTAATGTTGCACGTTATCTATTTTAATATGGCAGTGTTGGAAACACGGTTATCTAGTTCTTTATCCAAAAGTGCCAGCTTCTACTGCGCATAACATGATGCACTTTACAATTGTATGAAACATTTTTCTTTTAATTTATTTAGGAATGTGTAATAAACTCATGTTTACCTTTTAATTTTATCGCAGTGTCTTTTCCTGTCACATAAAAATAATTTTTTTTTTGATATTGTCATTTGAATGATTGATACTTCTGTTTGCTGTTGTCTAAATTTGACCATTGATAGTTACAGTATTTGTTGTGATACTTGGTGGTTGCGTCCAGTAATTGAACTTGTGCAGCGGGTACCCAAACCCGGAGGGGTTTCTCTCACGGGCATCCTTGACTTTAGGGACATTGCAACTTCTTCTTGTAGCATACGTGTGCAAGTAGTGTCAGTAGGCGTTTATACCATACAGGGAGTGGGAAGTGAACTACTGACCCCTACCGTGCGTTTATACTATACCAGAAGTGGGAAGCGAAGTAGGTACGCCTACCGGTGTGAAGACTTGGGGATAAAACCGAGCTGATTGCTGTAAAGTGACGGGCTCTGGGCACTGTAGGATACTAGCTGCTGTAGTATAAGTGTGTAAGTAGTGTTAGTATGCGTTTATAGTATATAGGGAGTGGGAAGCGAACTACTCATCCCTACTGGTGTGAAGACTCGGGGATTAAACCGTGAGCCAAAATTGTGAGCTCATTGCTGTAAAGTGATGTGCTCTGGGCACTGTAGCATACCTGTGGAAGAAGTGTTAATTTACGTTTATACAATATAGGGAGTGGGAAGGGAAAGTCTTACCACTACCTGTCTCAAGACTCGTGTATGAAATCATGAGCTCATTGCTGTAAAGTCATAAGCTCTGTGTAGTATTCCATTGTAAGTCATAGTAGAATGTTAGTATGTAATTCTACTAGAATCTAAGGGGCATATTGTCAAGGAACGGCGTTAAAATTATCGCCGCTTTAGTGGCAGGAAACTGCTGCTAAAACGTCGATAATGGTCTTGATAAAATGCCATAGAGAATTCTAATAGAAGTCCATGTTAACACCAGAACATGGCCTTCTATTGGAATTCTCTAAGGCATATTATCAAGCCCATTATCGCCGTTTTAGCTGCAGCTTGCTGCCGCTAAAGCGGCGATAATTTTAACGCCATTCCTTGATAATATATTCCTCAGTATGTATTGTTAGAATGTAGGGCTGTCATGAGGGGAACCCTGCGGAGTTTGTACACAGTGCTGGAGTAGACGGTTGCTTTGCTGTCTGCTCCTGTTGGTGGCTGTTTCATGTGTCTTGTTTCTTGTAATAATTCTACTTATTGGATCCACAGCTGTCTGCCTCTTCACTACATAAATTTTGCGACCCGTGGGAGAAGGCAAAAAGAAGGCTCCACTCACCAATATTTCAAAATTGCTTGCGTTGTGCTGAAGACCCGTTTTGTTCGTGTAGCTGTTTCTACTCATGCCAGGATCGTCGGCTCATTGAACTATGTCATCCGACTTCTGGTAGGATTTATATTTTTTGATTTTGTGCTTCCTCTGCTTTTTCACAACATTCTGGTCACTGTTCTACATGTGTGTAAGTAGTGTTAGTATGCGTTTATACTAACAAATGCATCATGGTCCTAGGTAGGGCGGGCCTATGAGGCACAGCTCATACAATGTCCCGAGGTGTGCATTCGCTGGACATTTGTGTTTGCTATTAAAGGATGGTGCATGGCTTCCACCCTGTGATAGCAAATACTTGTTTGACTACTTGAAGCGAGAGGAGGAAAACCTTGTATCATTGTAATAGAGGGGATGCAGATGGTAAAAATGGAAAGAAAAGAACAAAAAAAAAAGCAGGGTTTCACCCGTTCTTTTAAATGAGGCCCATTGTGGGGGGGTAATATTGCGGGGTCTATGTAGGAGCAGGGATCCTAATGCCACATGTAAACGTTTTGCAGCCTAGGGGAGCGCCACCTTACCGGGTATTGTTTACTAATTGTTCGGGGGATTCGAGGCAAACTGAAGTCCGGGCATCGCAACACTCCTGGTCTTTTTTTAAATATGCAGGGTAGGTCTCGGCAGTCCCTGAAGCCTCAGTGGTCCTAGGCAGTGCCTTATTTGTTCTGTAATCACACGGACAGTACTTATGGTGTTATAAAGTGACACACTCATAGAACTCTTGCAGTTGTACAATTACCGAGGCTTCATTTGTCTAGTAGTCAGTTAGATTATGTTTGGTAGGTGCACTCTAATATTAAATAATGTTGTCCTTAAAATCTACTGTAAACATATGATTTTCACAATAACTAATAGACAAGTGTTATCAGAAAAAGAAGACCTATACACTCAGTTATTTATTTGAAGAAAATTAACCTTTATTAAAACAGACATAAATAGAAATGTAACTTTAATAGAACAGTATAATAAAAAAACTTGGGTTGGACTCCAGTTGAAGCAGTGTAGGAAACCTGCAAGACAAAAATGAAACATAAGCATGTGTGCTATGTGGAAGAGGTAAAGAAAGCTAGTCCGAATGAAAGGACCATTGTGAGAATAAAGGGAGGGGGAGTGGGTGGAAGGGAGAAGGGGAGGGAGAGTCAAAAAAGAGAGGGAGGAGGAGGCAGAGCGTCGGCCTATTGCACCCAGCCCTTGGTGTTTACCCTCCGTCACCCATTTGTCTAGTACGCTGGGGTCTGCGAGAAAGAGTGCGGTTCAGCAAGTCCTTAAAATTAAATACATGAGGCCAGAGATTATGGGCCATATTATGAAGGAAGGGCAATAACATTATCGCCGCTTAAAGCGGCGATAAGGGGTTGATATTATGCCCTTGTGAATTCCCTTAGAAGCCTAGGTGCTGGTGTGAACCTGGGCTTCTATGGGAATTCACAAGGGCATGTTATGAGCCCCTATTGTCTCTTTGGCTGCAGTTTCCTGTCGCTAAAGTGGTGATAATGTTATCGCTGTACTTTGATAATATAGTCCTACATTATTAGCTACGGCAAAATCACTTGCACGTACATGTGCACCCAGGGTGTTGCAAACCTACCCCTTCCCCCACATTGTGCTCAACTGTAGGTCTTGCACACCGAGGCTTCACTGCTCACCTGCCACCACTAGTGTGTCACACGACATGTTGGTGGAAGCTCCTAGTCCGGGGTACGTTGCTTGGTAGACAAGGTCTCCGGTCGGGGACGGTGTCTTGATACCATGATGGAAGGTGTCAGAATGTCAGGGCATCATTTCGGGGTCAGCTCCCACTCCTCCCTTCTTGTGGCAATCAATGGAATGTCTGAAAAGGGAGAAATAACTTAAAGGTGGAAACGTCTGGAGGTAAATGAAGGTTTATTTCAAGCTTGATAGAAAATAGGAGTTGAGTGCATCCTTCGTTTTTGAAGTACGATCTACCAACTGTTAGTGCTAATCGTGGTTTAAAGAGGAGTTGGAGTGCAGGAGAAAACACAAGGTTAAATAATATTATTTTCTGCCAACGTTCACATAGAAAGGAACAAGAGAGCATGCTAGAAGCATAATGTGCGAGTGTTATGCAGTGTCAGGAGCCTGTGTGCATGTACACTTAGTAAGGAGCTCACTACAGTGTCCTTAAATTAGACCGATGTGACTGAATGAGGTCAGAGATCACATCATTATGCACGCCAACATCGTTTTTTCGCACGTGTGCACTCAGGGTGATGTACCCCACCACTCCTGCAGAACCGCCCTCAACATGTGTCAGTAGGGCAGCGCTACCCGTATGGCTCAGGCCTACCTTATGAATGAAATGAAATGAAATGAAATTTGATTTGTAGAGCGCATGGCTGCCCGAAAGCATCCCAGCGCTTGCTTAGGGAACCCGTCCTGGTATTTCCCTGCGAGATAACCCATTACTGGGCACCCCCAAGGTGAAAGCCAGGCATCCCGCTGCAGGGGGCCGTTGTGGAGATTAAGCAAGCTATTGCCCAGAGTTACAGAGTGGGACTCCATGATTGGAATAGGCACCGAGGCGAGAATTGTCAGGTCCGGGGAAATTTGAGCCCAAGACCCGCCGAGGCGGGGAATTGAACCCTGGTCCGGGCCAGACCTCTGCATCAGGGTCTGCCGCTCCAACCACTTGAGCCACACTTCTCCACTTATGGTACAGCAGGTCTTTAAAATGAGACAGAGATGTGACTGAATGAGGTCAAAGATCACATCATAACACATGGCAATATCGCTTATTCATACGTGCGCAGTCTGGCTGATGCACCCCACCCCTCCCGCAGCACCGCGCTCAATAGGTGTCTGTAGGACAGGTCTGCCTGCTGGCTCAGGCCTACAGTACGGTCCAGCAGGTCTTTAAAATGAGACAGAGTTGAGACTGAATGAGGTCAGAGATCACATCATTACGCATAGGAATATCATTTGTTCGCACCTGTGCAGCCACACCGAAGCACCCCACCCCTCTCACCGCACCACGCTCAATTGGAGGCCCTGTGCACACAGGCCGCTCTGCTTACCTGCTGTCATTGTTGTCCGAGCAAAAACTATGGACAGCAGTGCTCACAATTCAAATGGAGTGTTGATTGCAGGAGAGTGTACACCTCATGGATCCCTTTCGTAGACGAAGGGCAGTAGGGCTCACAATTTAGAGCCCGTGTTGATTGCCCTGATGGTGTACACCTCATGGAGCCATTTCTTTTTTTTTATCGTGCAATGTGATATGGGAGATGGATGCAGCTCATCATTTCAGATAGTGTAGAAGAAGAGGGACGTGTGGCGTCATGGGGTGGGCTTGCGTATGCCAGGGCAACAAAGGGGTGTGAATATTAATTCCGGGGACTTGGATGTTGTTCAGTTCCTACCGGGCCAGGAAGTGTACTTATGTATGTTTCTTTTGTAGTTTTGACCTCGCAGAGTGTGCAATTTAGATAAGTGTAGGATGTTTCGGGAGGGGGAAACTATTGTTAATAGTATGGCATGTGATCTAGGATGTGCAGTCTGCCCGTGGCTGATGATACTCCTTAGAGCCACCAATACCCAGGCCGAAAGGCAGCACAATAATGTGCACACACACACCTGGGGCATTGTGTAACACATATTTGTTGTTTGATGGAACGTTTGAGATTCATGGCAATCACACGTGGAAGGCTAATGTACAGAGCATGAATATTGATCAAGATGATCAGTGCATGTTGTGTGTAGAGTAAGATATGTGTTTTTCAAAAAAGCTTTCTAAGCAGAAGAGGTGTCTCTCATCAAACGCTGTTGAGAGAATGAGTAAATTGGGTGGGGTTGTACAACTGTTTCAATGGGAAATGTTATGAACCAATCAAATGCTTTTTTTTAAGGTCACATGGCAATTGCGCACCGAGCGCGCAAGGAGGCCGCACCCAACGCGATTTTGACAAAATATATTTATCATAATATACGTTTATTACAGTTAGAAATATATAAATGTTTAAAATAATTTAGAATTTCGTGTGCTCTCATATACTGTTTAAAGTTATTTAGATATACTTTTGAGACAAAAAAAGGGAATGGCGTACCCGGCCCGATACTATACGTCTGTGACGTAACACAGGGCCTGACAGCGTGTATTCATCGAATACGAGCCCATATGTACATGACGTAACGCGTGGCTTGGTACTGGGTACCCGTCGGATACCAAAGTAGTACCTGGGGTGACTTCATACGTATATGATGTTACTGGGATGCGGTACCACAAACTCGGCGGATAGGAAATGCGCATCATTTATGAGTTTAGCAATATGGTGGATAGGATTCGTGTGGCGATGGAGCTTGGTGCGGTACAGGTATGGGAGTGCAGTTTTCTCCCACCAAAAAAATATACATATTTTTGGGGGAAGATATAAAGCATTACATGATTTTTAAAGTACAAAAAAAGAAGTATAATAGAGATCCAAAATATTAAAAAATATAATATAAAAAATATAGGTTTCATAAATATTAAAATATGAAATTAACATTTAAAAAACCTTCAAAATTCACTGAGTACACCATAAGTTTTACAGACATTATAATTAGGAATTAGCCTTTAAAAAACCTTCGAAATTCACTGAAAAAACCATAGGTTTCAGGGACGTTATAGTTAGTTGGACATTTGACTCATATAAAACCAGAGAAATTCACCTGTTATAGTTCGTTGAGCTAACTATAACTCGCGCTCCCGCATTGCACTGCTGATGTTGTCACATATTACATCACTCATGACTTGGTCAGTGACATTACTGATGACATCACTGATGACATCTCAAATTAAATCACTGATTACATCACTCATGACATCATCCATGTGACAATCTGATGCACATACTGATGCTCTAATATAAACTTTGATACACCCATTCTAAAATGCTGACTACTATTTTTGAAACCATACACAGAAGAATGCCATATATTACATAGTACTCACTTTTTCCTAGGCCTACACACACATCCAGTCACTTATACATGTAGTCACTCATCAATAAAGGACTATAATATACACTCATACATCTATACATGCAGTCACACACCTCCACTCTTCCATAGAGTTACTCACACACCTAGTCAGTAATGCAAAGAATGAATCAGATACCCATTTAATCATGTATACAGTTATACACACCAACTTCATTATATTTAGACATACTACCTCACTTATTTATACATATACTAACACATATTTACTGTCTTATACAATCACTGATAGTAGCAGACACGTATTTATACACCCACTCTTGAAATAACTTAGTCTCACGTATACTCATTTATATACTCCAACACTCACATATAGTGGCTTAAAACATATGTAGTTAGTCACAGATATACCACTGAGACATTTATTCACTCACCAAGACACCCATAGCCAAACTAACTAACCCATACAGCCCTTTCCAGATGCACTTTTTAATCCATATAACCACTGAATCACCCACTCATACATCTATGGACAGACTCATACAACCAACCACCCACACAGACACTCAGGGACCCATACAGATACTCAGACAACAAATCAATAACCTATATAGACACTCATGTATCTATTCAGCAACCCATGCAGTTGCTTACACACCCTTGGAGAGACTAATACAGATTTTTACACAGTTTAGACACTGACCCATGCATTCAGTAAGACACATTCAATCACTCACTTATAGAGCCAGTCACGCACATACAAAATAATTCCTTTAGGCAATTGTAAATGCATTCATTCTTCAATACACCTTGGCATATATATATATATATATATATATATATATATATATATATATATATATATATATATATATATATATATATATATATATATATATATATATATATATATATATATATATATATATATATATATAAAACATATTTACATTTTATAGAAACACACATTCACTGGATGATGTCATGAGTGATGTCATGAGTGATGTCATTTGAGATGTTATCAGTGATGTCATCAGTGATGTCACTGACCATGTCATGAGTGATGTAATATGTGACATCATCAGCAGTTTATTGTGGGAGCGCGATTTATAGTTAGCTCAACTAACTATAGCAGGTGAATTTCTCTGGTTTTATATGAGTCAAATGTCCAACTAACTATAACGTCCCTGAAACCTTCTGTGAAAAAAAATAATATATATATATATATATCCTCACAACAAATTACAAAATAAGCTCGCTCTCAGAAACAACCGACTCCGTGTGAATGAAATATTACCCCTATTTATTCACAATGCGTTTTGCTTTGGGAAAAAGCTTGATCACGTGAATTGGTGCATCCAATGACGGCCACACTTATAGTAGTCATGTCAATCGACATCAGAGAAAGGACTTACAAATAAATAATGGCAGACATCTTAGAAAGGTAAATCATATTGCAAAAATAACAGACTAAATGAACATGTCAGATTCCTCTGCCAAGTTAAAGCTAAACATCATTGTCATATGTGCCAAGAAATGAAAAATTGATAATTAAACAGATCTTAATCTCCAATGTTGGGTGGTGCCCGCAAATGCGTGCTTGCACTGAGAGTTACAGTTGCGCAAAAAACATTACTATGAGAGATTAAACTGTATAATTTCATGTACCTTAATACTTTCGCTAACATGCATGGCAATCACATTTGTAGTGGTAATGATAACAACATGGAAAAGGGAGGTCTTGCACAAGAAGAATTGGCAGACATGTTGGAAGAATACAATAAAGACTCTCATCATAGTGTCAAGGTCTAAACAATAAATAGACAAAAACAGAAAAACAGAATAAAATATGATATCCGCTGCCCAACATGGTGTGATCACGCTAGTTTTGCTCTGTGCACATGCTAATGGTATCATGTTACGTGTCACGTTGCGTTTCTTTTGTTCCCGAGGTATTGGATTCAACTCAGCCCGCCTCCACGAGTGAGATATGCAGGGGCTGCTGTGAAATGCAGCTCGTAACTTTGCGATAAACAGCTCACATTGCTTTCCTGTTCACAGCCTGGTGGACACTCATCTCTACAAGGCAGGAACGTATACGGGCCGAAGGAAGCGCTTTTTGATATTTCATCATTCAGGATTTGCCAAACTGGCAACTTTGTGCTTTGTCCTGCCCAGCATTATCCTACCTGGACGGAATTACCAACACACTCCCCATGCAATATCAGTCTCAGCAAGGTGATTTCTGGGAGTTGAAGTGCTTACAATACTGCTACTGATGGGCAGTCATGTGATCAGGGACTGTATGCGCTCCCGCCAATGGGAGGGTGCAGGACTCTACAAAATCACGGGTGAGACAGCACCTTGAACAAACAGAGGCATCCAAAAAAGGTTGTTGTAAGCCGAAATGCATTATGCCAGTATGCTGTTTAAATAAAGCGCTTCCGAGGCAATTCCCGGTGTGGGCTCTTCCTTTCTGTACCGAAGGGGTTGTTTGGATGTTTTCACGCCAGCCATAGGCGTGTCAAGAGGCCCTGTCCCGCAAGTTGGCTGAGGGATTACTGGTGCCTGATGTGCAGTTTCTTTTGTTCCCGAGGTATTTGATTCAACTCTGCCCGCCTCCACGAGTGAGATATGCAGGGGCTGCTGTGAAATGCAGCTCGTAACTTTGCGAGGAACAGGTCACATTGCTTTCCTGTTCACAGCCTGGCAGACACTCATCTCTACAAGGCAGAAACATATACGGGGGCCAAAATAAGCTCTTTTTGATATTTCATCAATCAGGATTTTCCAAACTGGCCACTTTATGCTTTTTCCTGCCCAGCACTATCCTATCTGGACAGAATTACCAACACTCTCCCCATGCAACATCAGACCCGGCAAGGTGATTTCTTGGAGTTGCAGTGCCGACAACACTGCTACTGATGGGCAGTCATGTGATCAGGGACTGTATGTGCTCCCACCAATGGGAGGATGCAGGACTCTACAAAAGCGCGGGTGGGGCAGCACCTTGAATAAACAGAGGCATCCGAAGAAGGCTGTTGTAAGCCGAAATGCATTATGCCATTATGCTGTTTAAATAAAACACTTCCAAGGCAATTCCCTATGTGTCCTCTTCTTTTCTGTACCAGAGGGGTTGTTTGGATGTTTTTGTGCTGGCCAGAGGAGTGTCAAGAGGCCCCGTCTCTCAAGTTGGCTGAGGGATTGCTGGTGTCTGCTGTTGCAGTTTCTTTTGTTGCAGAGGTATTGGATTCAACTCAGCCCGCATCAACGAGTGAGATATGCAGGGGCTGCTGTGAAATGCAGCTTGTAAATTTGCGAGGAACCGGTCACATTGCTTTCCTGTTCACCGCCTGGCGGACACTCATCTCTACAAGGCTGGAACATATACGGGGGCCGAAGAAAGCACCTTTTGATATTTCCTCATTCAGGATTTTCCAAGCCGGCCACTTTGCCCTTTGTTCTGCCTAGCATTATCCTACCTGAATGGAATTACCAACACACTCCCCATGCAACAGCAGACCCGGCAAGGTGATTTCTAGGAGTTGCACTGCCTACAACACTGCTACTGATGGGCAGTCATGTGATCAGGGACTGTATGTGCTCCCGCCAATGGGAGGGTTCAGGACTCTACAAAAGCACGGGTGGGGTAGCACCTTGAATAAACAGAGGCATCTGAAGAAGGCTGTTGTAAGCCGAAATGCATTATACCAGTATGCTGTTTAAATAAAGCGCTTCTGAGGCAATTTCCTGTGGGGCCTCTTCTTTTCTGTACCGTTGGGGTTGTTTGGCCGGAAAACACACCTGTCCCGTCCCACATGATCTAGGTTGGCGGGTTGGAGAGTATAGAGTCAGTTAGTCAAACAAATATAAGTGCAATCTTCCTTTTATTCCATCTGAAGAGTTATTGCTGCCATTACACATTTTAGCTGTTCACCGGCCTTTATTACATGACAATGATACAACAGACAGTTCACCATTTAAAGTGCTCCATGCTTGACATGTGACAAATGAATATAGAGAAAATACTAATTCTTAGAATGATTATATATCTTTACTTCATCGTCATTGTTCCAATACATGTTTACCTTGTTCTTTACCCTTATTGTTCCTATTATTTTTCCTTCTCTCTATTTTTTCATTTTTTCTATTTTATAATTCTGACAATTGCAATGCAATTACTATATTCAGTGTTTCGCAATCATCACATGTATACATTTTGATTGTGCAAACTAAGTATTAATCACATTGTGTTGGACATCCAATCCTACCCAGCCAGGATTTGTCCTTATATTTAGCTTTCAAGATGAACGCAAAATCTCCAATATGGGTAATAATGTGCATATATAATGCATTCATCATACATAAATAGCACAGCATGCCTAATAGAAATACTTATTGGTTGCCATAAATACACATCCGTTATCACCATATTGTCTTGCTTGTATACCTCAAATCTATTTATGTGCTAATTTATAAAGTGAATGTGTGCTTATTAAAAATAAAAAAACCTTCCCACCCATGATATGCAAAGTTCTTAATGCTTAAAAAGTGCTTAATTGTGCAACTGCAGATTTAAAATTTCTCACATCATGTGTAGGGGGATCATCGGAGGAATCGAAGTAAAGGATATTCTCCAATTAAATCTTTTATATACATATATATAAAGTGCATATATTCTCATACCAGGAAAAAAGTCCTAAATAATAACTAAGGTTCAAGGTGGCTTCAGTGCATAAAAATATAATACGTATATATAAATATATAAATACACACAATAAGTTATGCATATAAAAACATGTATAAAATACCCAAAATGTACAAAAAATATACATAACTTTCATTTGATTACTCAACATTTTGGGGAAAATTCATAAAATGTAGCAAAAACTTAAAACCTTGAGATAAATTTTGAATATAAATACACTGAATAATTGAATTATATGAAGAATTATTGTAAAAGACCATCGAAAGGAGATTAAATCATTATTTGAGAACTCAAAATCTTAAAATTTATCGCCACTCATGTTAGCATTACAAATACGTATGTAAATCCTCCGTTGTGTTCAAACCTCCTCAGCTTCTCCTCCTGGTTACCGCCTCTTTTGTGTGCACAAACAGCACCAATTAAAAAATATTTAAAATGCCTTTGATCGCTATTGTGCATTTCTTTAAAATGTCTTGCCACCGTGTAGCTAGGATCCATGTTGACTATGGCCCTGGTGTGTTGCAGGATACTTTTATGCGCCTGTAATTCGGTGCAACCTACATACTGGAGGACGCAACTGCTCTCCAGTATGTAAACCACATAGTCTGTTTTACACATGAGATGTTTTCTGATGACCTGCATTTTTTCACTGAAAGCTATATGGTATGTAGTTTTATTAATAGCATATTTGCAAGCCTTACATATGGCACATTTATAAAACCCTTTCCTCGCAACTAACCAGGAGCCTATTTATATGTCCTCTGGGCTGCTTTTTACTAATGCATTTCCAATGGAAGCTGTTTTTCTGTATGAGATGGAGGTTTTTTTGGGGAGCAGGTGGCCTATCACTGGATCATGTAATACTATAGGCCAAATTTGCTTAATTATACCCCTGAGTTGTTGTTCCTGCTTGGTATGTGTTAGGATTAGTCTTACAGGTTCTTCCTGTGATGTACGCTGTACCTGACTCACTATACTTGTTTCCGTGGCGGTGCATTTGAGGAGATCAGATCTAGATCATGATTTGGACTTTCTTATAGCGGCATCTATAGTTTGAGTTTTATAGCTGCATGCCAAAAACCTCTCCTTACTTAGTTGTTGTTGTATTGCCACATCTTTCTCATCACTACAGATCCTCCTGATCCTCAACATTTCTCCGTAAGGGATACACTGTATAAGGTGTAATGGGTGTGAACTAGTAGCATGCAGCACTGTGTTGCCAGCTGTAGATTTTCAGAGCAAAGATGTTTTGATCAAATGATTCTTTATATACACCTGTACATCTAAAAATGTTACCTGTTTTGAGCTGATGGTAGCTGTAAAATGCAAATTCATCGTCCTGGTTGAGAAGATTGCACTCCCACTAAAATGATGGTGGGCCGTGCGCACAAACCGATTGTCAGCGCACAGTGGGAAGTTTCAGGAAAACCATGCCGGCGCCACACACTTTCAACTCACCAAAGAGGAAATAAATTCGGCATTAAGATGTCAACACTGGAGGCAAATCCACTAGAGGATTGATAATTGCAAGTTGCAGCAGAAGAAAACTACGTGTCCCATAAGCCTGTCGACAGGAACAAGCCCACCGGAGGGCGTGACTCACCTGTGGTTGTTCCAAGTTTGAAAAAGTAAAGAGACTCGGTTTTTTCCTGCTTGTCAACCAGCTGACATCGCCTGGAGCCCGTGATCAAGGAGCAGGAGCTCTGACACGCGTAGGGCATTTTGAATGAAAGCGTGTCTGACATCCGGCAAATGCAATAAAAAGAAGCTGTTCAAACTGCAGCCTCGCCTGTCACTTCATGTGCGTCTTCATCTGCTGGACACCTCCTTTTGTGTATGTATATATATATATATATATATATATATATATATATATATATATATATATATATATATATATATATATATATATATATATATATATATATATATATGTATATATATATATATATATATGTATATATATATATATTCACTGAAAAAACCATAGGTTTCACACCAGTTATAGTTAGGAATTAGCATTTATAAAACCTATTAAATTCACTGAAAAAAACATAGGTTTCACACCAGTTATAGTTAGCTGGAAATTTTACTGATATAAAACCATTGAAATTCCCACGTTATAGTTAGTTGGACTCACTATAACTTGCGCGCCTGCAATGCACTGCTGATGACGTCACATATTACATCACTCATGACATGGTCAAAGACATCACTCAAAATAGGTTTTTTAAATGCTAATTCCTAACTATAACTGGTGTGAAACCTATGGTTTGGTTCAGTGATTTTCATAGGTTTTTTAAATGCTAATTCCTAACTATATATAAGGCCCCAAACCTATGTTTTTTTCAGTAAATTTCAAAATGTTGTTAATAGCAAATGTCTATAGCTATTAAATGTAATATTTTTGAAAATGAATGAATCCTATATTATATTTGTATTTAAAACAATTTTTTTAATGTATATATATATATATTTTTTTGCCCCGGTGAGCGCCCCGGAAAGCGTAGTCTTTTGAAGTGCCCCAGGGCGCGCTCCGGAGAGCGCCCCGTTAGCGCTATTGCCGCGAACGAAAACATCATCGTGACGTATCGCGTAGCCGCGTCCACGTGATACGCACAGCGTAAGCGCACCCGGAAGCACTCGAGCGAATACGATCGCGCAAAGTAAACATCCGACGCGCTTACGCGACGCGACCCGGGTCGCGCGTCGGGTCATGTGATCTGAAAATAACACTTTTAATTGGTGCAGAACAGTTTTGGTTTCATAATGATGAAATCCCTAGTCTTTTGACCTGAAAATAACACTTCTCATTGGTTCAGGACATTTTTTTTCCAAATGATGAAAGACCCCACCTTTTTTCCTTATTCTGACTTTGTCCTTTGACTGAGGAAGACCTGTTTTGAAATCTTTTAGGTATATTTTGTACTTTGAAATGGCTACAGTTGCAGCATCAGCTGGAGCATCTGCACCACCACCACCAACACCACCACCAAGAGGACCACCACAACATCACATTGGTGGTCAAGAAGAAGAGGAGGAGGAGGAAGAGGAGGAGGGGACGAGGAGGAGGTGGCTGGAAGAACACAATACCCCATACCAACCCAAGCCACACATTGTATGGGAGTTTTTTTCCATCCCTGAGGGAAAAAAGAAAGTGAATGCGGCAAAGGTAACTTGCCTTATCTGTGACATGGAACTCTCAAGGGGTAACCCAAATAAAAAATATTCATTTGGGAACAATACCATGATAAGCCACATGCAGCGCAAGCATCCTAACAACTATGCTGCCGCAGAGATGAGAGAACTGGCCAGCAACCCTCCCCAATCTGCACCCAGCACCTCCAAACGAAAACAACCCACTCCATCGGGACCAGAGACAAGGGAGACAATCCCTTGCATTCAACCACGATTTGGAGAATTTAAGGTCACCTGTATTTTTTGTGGTAAGACCATCTCCTATGGTGAGCAGAGCCTAAAGCTCATCCTCCTTGCTGGTTACAACCACAATTGCCCCCAAAAGCCCTAATTTTTTCCTGATTTTTTTTTGCTCCTGTTGAGCCATTTTCAATTCCCTGTTTTTTGTTTCTCCCCAATAAAATAACCAAAAAAAAATACAAAATAGTTCATAAAAGCCAAAAAAAGTACAAAATGTTCATAAAACATAAAAAAAATATAAAACTACAAAAAGAAGAAAAAAAACAGTTCTTTTTAGAACTACCTCCAATTTCTAAAAAAAGGCTACATTTTTTTAAAGCTCTATCAATCATTTTTCCCCATGGCACACTCAAAATAATTTTTTTTCAGCCGCGGGGCTCTTTTATAGCCCCCACATCAAACCTGGGGGGTCTACTCTTCCCCCTTATGGTCATTTCCCCCTTTGTTTTTCCCACCTCTTGTGTCTCGATCCTACCGAGACACAAGATGGCGGCCGCTCCGGAATGTTTCGAATGTTTACAGACACCCGAGAGCTAATCAGCTTTCCGTGCGCACCTCGCGTGGCGCGCCGAGAGCGCTCCCCGGTGCGCGTACCGGGGCGCTGCCATAGATATATACATTTTTTTGAACCTAAATTACTAATAATCCACTGGAGCACATATCTTGAGACATAGCAAAGGCACATCGGGGTACCAGTCCCTACAATTTTGACAAGTTTGGTGGAAATCCATTCAGCCGTTCGGGCTAAAAGTGAGGTCGACCGTCCAAAACCAAACAGAAAGAGAGAATGATAACAGCCACTAGTGTTGAACAGGGGGATATTCTGACCCAAGGAACTCGAACTATAATGGAGCTATGGGAAACAGAGGGAGTGGGGTATGATGAGAATACACAAGAAATAAACAAAGTGGGTGATGTAGATGATAATGGAAACAGGATATTGATAACTACACCCTTTAAACCCCATCTACCTTCACCCCAGTTCTCCCGAGAGACTCCATTGATATATTCCATGAAAATGTGGTGAGTGACTTGAAGGAACTTAAAAGCAATATGCCCAAATGGAAATACAACAGACTGACACAAGGATATAAAGCACTGATTACCCGCCTAGCTAAGGATAAAAACATCATTGTCAGAGGAAGTGATAAGGGTGGTAATATAGTGCTAATAACGAAAATGGATTATGATAGAGAAGCTTATTCTCAAATTAATGACAGGGAATGTTACGAACGCATCCAAGCACAAACAGTGACATCAATTAAAGTGGAATACCATCAAAAATTGACTTGCTGGAAAGCTGCTAAATTGTTAAGTGGGGATGAATTTAAATATCTAAAAGTGAACAATCCTGTTCTACCCATTATGTATTTCATCCCCAAAATACATAAAGACCCCCTGAAACCTCCTGGCAGACCGATCATCTCGGCCAGAGGGAGTCTGCTGGAACGAACTTCAATCTACATAGACTATTTCTTACAGGGCTATGTACAGAACCTAAGATCATATATACGTGATGCCAGTGATTTTTTGATGAAAATGAAAACAATTGACTGAAAACAAGGGGATTGGCTTATGGCTTTGGATGTGACATCGCTGTATACCAGCATTACACATGCACAGGGTCTGGAAGCGGTGAAACATTTTTTGTCAAGAAGAACTGAGAATGTAAAGCACATAATTCTAAGTTGTTGGACATGTTGAATTTCTGTTTAACAAGCAATATCTTTATGTTCAATAATTTGATTTATCGTCAGGTACAGGGTGTGGCAATGGGGGCCAGCTTCTCCCCAAGCTTTGCATGTTTGCACATGGGGGCTTGGGAGGAGTCGGTCCTCAGAACCACATACCTGGAGGAAATGGGGAACAACATTATTGTTTGGTTTCGTTTCATTGACGATTTGTTTATTGTTTGGAGAGGTAGTGAGGAGTCAGCGCAAAAATTCATTGCAAACATCAATGACAATGATTTAAATCTTAGATTCACTGCCACCCTCAGCCAAAACACTGTAACCTTTTTGGACACAGAGGTATATGTAAAAAATGATATATCGGAAAAAAACGGCAGGCAATAGTAGTTTACATGCTGCCAGTGCACATCCTAGGCACCTCATAGCTAGCATCCACTATGGGGAGATGCTTAGAATGAAAAGAGGATGCAGTGACCCTGTTGAACTAAAAAGAGCCCAAATGGAGAGTAAGGAAAGATTTCTCGATAGGGGATACCCAACTCAAATGATTGACAAGGCCATCGCCAACTCCAATATTGTCTCCAGGGAGGAACTCCTAGAGGGTACTCTCCAAAAGAGAAATGAGGAGGATAAGACAAAAAAAGACAGGATTGAATTCAGGATCATAACTGGATTCAGTAGACAATCTAGGGACATCTACAAGATTGTCAACAAATATTGGCCTTTGGTGACTAAAGACCCTATTATAGGTGAGGAATTACCTAAAAGAGTATCCCTGACGTACAGTAGGGCCCCGTCCCTTAAAGATCAAATAGTGGACACCAACCCCGAACCTGTCAAAAAGAGCGATTGGTGGCTATCAAACAAAGGCTTTTACAAATGCAAGACATGCAAGGCATGCACCCATGGTGTAAATACCAAAACATATAAAGATGGTTTTAGCGATGTTGAACATCAAATATCGCAGGTATTAACTTGCAAAACCGAATATGCGGTGTATATCTTGCAATGTCCTTGTTTATTAAAATACGTTGGTAGTACTAAACTCCCAGTACACCAACGGATTTTGCAACATCTAAGGGCCATATCTAATGGGGATAACCCCTACCCAGTTGCAAGCCACTACCGTGAAGTACATCAAAGCAACAACAAATCGCTCAAGTACTTTGTAATTGACAGTATCAACACCAATAGACGGGGTGGTGATAGAGAATCAAAATTGAGAAAGCTTGAAACAAAATACATTATCCTATTAAACACTAAGGCTCCAACAGGATTAAATATAACTGAAGATATGTATACATGCCTGCTTTAATTTAATCTAATCTGCTGATATTCGATGTGATGATATATGGACCTGATGTACTATTACAACATCTATGAGACCAATAGTTATTCCCGGCAGGGATACAGTATGGTCTTAATCTAAAACAGGTGATAGATAACCAAGTAGCGGCTGCTAACTGATCAGAAAAAGAAATAGGAACTTCATGTGGTTGTTTATAAGTTGGTATAAATCTAGCGTAAAGGTCCTTATTCCCTAGAAGCTGATATTCAAAATACTGACTAGTAATGTTTTTTGATGTTATCATACTTTTCACTATTTCACTTTATATGGACTAGGATGTTATGATGGGCTATGGATTGAATTGAACAATTGAATGGGAAGTGGAAGAACATTAGCACAATATATCGAGTTTGCACATATGATAAATTGAAGATTTTTTAACCCTCCTTGAGGAGTATCAGACTAATAAGGAAAATATCTGTTTACATTTTTGCGAAAATTTGCACAATTTAATGTGATATATATCATTGAGTATGAGCATAATGGTGTTTTTTTGCACGATTGCGAGATGTTGCACGATATATATATATATATACACTTTAGCAAAAGCACTTTACATCAGATATAGAAAGAGGTTATCTATGTAAATATGTAAATATATACTCAAGTAGAGGTGATGAACTGCAAATATAGTTTTATAGGTATTTAACAATTATTGACAAACTCATGCTGAAAATGTGTACTTTATGATAAGGTATTTAACCATTATTCACAAACTTCCACATAAAAATATAAGGTTTAAAAATTGTAAAAAACATATTGAATGTCATGCCTTCATGAACTTGCAAGTCTTGTTTGGATAATTATCCACAAGTTATGAGTATTTTCTTTATGTCCATTTTTAAAAACAAGCATGTGACCCATTTTTTACAACTGACGCTGTCCCTTTAAAAGAACGGCTCACTATGACAAACACTGTAATGTGAACAAGGCTCCTCGGAGTCGAAACGTCATGCGATGTGCTTGCACTGATTAAATAATTTTGCACGAACCTGGACCGTGTCTGCATAAATCTATGGTGAGAGGGGGACCCCTGGCCTATGGAGACAAAGCGCTGTTCTACGGATATATATATATATATATATATATATATATATATATATATATATATATATATATCTATGTATATATATATATATATATATTTATATATATATATATTTATATATATATATATATTACGTACTGGCGGTCGCCAGTAGGTAGTTATTGTTAGGATTATTTTCAATGCAAAATCTCAACATTCTATTGTGAATAACTTTGGCGCCGGTTGAGGAATCTGCCTGATAATTTCCTCAAATTTGCCTCGCGGCGCTCCGGTCCTTCCATGAAAGTTTCGGGGGGATTCGTGAAGTGAGGGCTGAGAAAAAAGGGGGGTCCCAAAACGTGTTTTCCCCATGTTAATTTCCTTAGGACGAATTGACAAGGCTACAGCCTGAACCGCTGAACGGAATTACGCCAAACTTTGCAAAATTGTAGCGACTGGTACGCAGATGTGCCTTTGCTATATTTGGTGAAAGTTGCTCCAGTGTTTTTTTGAAAATTAACTTCAAAAACATATATATATCTATAGGCGCGCTCCGCGCGCTCACCGGTACGCGTACCGGGGAGCGCACCCGGCGCACTACGGGAGTGCGCGAGCGGAAAGCTGATTGGCTGTCGACATTCTAAACAGTCTGGAGAGTCCGCCATCTTGTGTCTCGGTAGAATCGAGACACAAGAGGTGAAAATATAAAGGGGGAAATGATTAAAAGGGGGCAGGGTACACACCCCCTGACCCCTTAGGTTTTCTGAGGGGGGCCTTGAAGGGGTAAAAAAACTTTTTTTTTTTCAATTTTCGCGGGGCAAGCGCTGGGTGCTTTCCCATGTACGCTCACCGGTACGTGCACCCTGAGCTCACCACTTCACTCACTCCTTTACAATATATAAAGAATATAGCTCTTTTTGCAGAATTGGAGGTAGTTCTAAAAAGAACTGTTTTTTTCTTCTTTTTTAGTTTTTTTTTTTCACTTTTTCAGAACAAAAAAAAAAACTAGGGAAGGCCAAACTGCTCAACAGGAGCAAAAAAAAGGGGAAAAATTAGGGCTGGGGAGGGCAGCGATGTTCTTCTCTTTTTCGAACAATTAGTCGGATACTCTGTTCTCCATAACAAAGCAGTTCGTCACACTGCTTACACCTAATGGTAATGTTATTAAAAACAGGCTGAATATTTGGTATCAGCTCGACTGCTCTTCCTCTCCCGGATGATATTGCTCCTCCGGTGGAAGTCGAGGCGCCATCTCCAGGTGCATTCCGTGCCAGGTCCCTGACACTCTCGCGGGCATAGTTTTGGGGGTGCCTTCTTTGGACATGCCTGATCATTGTGGAGTTCCCAAAGCTTTATTTTTTCCTGGGGTCACCACGAGACAGAATAGTGTTGCAGATCTTACATTCCACTTTAGGAGCATTCACCTTCTTCTCCCCTTCTGGAATGCTAAAAAACCTCCAGGTGAAGTGCTGCTTCACTTTTGGCTGAGGAGGTTCTTCCTGGAGAAAGTCATCAGTGTCATCACTGCTGTTTGGTGGTCTTGCAGCCATTCTTTGCAAACAATTGAAGAGAAGAAAGGAATAGGTCTTGTTCTCTCCAAAGTGAAAGAGGTAGTGAAGGAAATTGGTGGGGTTTTCATTAGTTGTAAAAAAACTGTTTACAACCAATGAAAAGTGTTATTTTAAGGTCACATGACTTGACGCACTTACGCTACGCGCTCCGGAGCGCTTCCGCAGGCGCTTACGCGGCATGTACGTAGGCGCTTCCGGGGGCGCTTACGCGGCACGTACATAGGCGCTTCCGGGGGCGCTTACGCGGCACGCCTGACTGACTCTTTGTTAGATTTTCGGAAATGCGTTTAAAGGTGAAATTCGGTTATTAAAAATGAAAATGAGTACTTTTATGAGTATGCCACTGAATGTCTTGCATTATTATTTACTTTAAATACATAATTATATATTTTTTCACACGCGGGAATAGCGCTCTCGCTACGTGTACGGGTGCATTTACCGGTGCGCGCACCCAGAACGCTCCGAGGTAAAATGGTAAAAATAAAAAAAACTGGAAAAATACATTGAAACATTTATTTTAGGAAAAAATAAAAAAAAATAATTTTATAAAAAATATTATAATTAATAGTTATAAAAAACAACTATTAAAAAAAATTAATAATTCACTTTAAAAATCGTAGGTTACAAACTCGTTATAGTAAGGATTTAGCTTTTAAAAAACCTTTGAAATTCACTGAAAAAAACATAGGTTTAACACTCATTACAGTTAGGAATTAGCATTTAAAAAACCTTTGAAATTCACTGAAAAAACGATAGGTTTAACACCAGTTATAGTTAGCTGGACATTTTACTCATACAAAACCATTGAAATTCCCACGGTATAGTTAGTTGGACTCACTATAACTCGCTCGCCCGCAATCCACTGCTGATGATATCACATATTACATCATTCATGACATGGTCAGTGACATAACTGATGACATCACTGATGACATCTCAAATGACATCACTGATGACATCACTGATGACATCATCCAGTGAATGTGTGTTTGTGTAAAGTAAAAATATGTTTTACATATTGAAGAATGAGTGTATGTATGAGTGTGTGGATGAAGGATTTATTAGGTGCGTGACTGACTGTATGAGTGAGTGATTAAATGTGTCTTACTGAATGCATAGGTTAGTGAGTAAACTGTCTGAATGTGTGCATCATTATGTCTGTTGTTGTGTAAGCTGATGCATGTGTTAATCCCTCCAGCAGTTCCTTAGAAAATCAAAAGAGAAAATATATATATATATCTATAAGCGCGCACAGTGCACGCACCGTACACGTACCTTCCTGTGCACGAGCTGCATGCTGATTGGCTGCCACTGTCTGTCAACACTACAAAACAGAAATTGATGGCAGCCATCTTGTGCCTCGGTAGACTGAGGCACAAGAAAGCAGAAAAACAAACGTGTACAACTCAAAAAGGGGGCAGGGTAGAAGCACCCTGACCCCCTAGGCCTGCTCAGGGGGTCCCACAGGGACCCCCAAGGCAACAAAAATAAACATTGGGTGGGGCCTTGGGGGTGCTTCTACCCTGCCCCCTTTTTGAGTTCTAAAACTTCCCAAGCAGGAGCTGCATGCTCATTGGCTTTCAACACTTCAAACCAGGAAGTGTTGGCAGCCATCTTGTGCTCATTACACCGAGGCACAAGAAAGCAGAAAAACAAACATGTAGAACACAAAAAGGGGGCAGGGTAGAAACACCCTGACCCCCTAGGCCTGCCGAGGTGGTCCCACAAGGACCCCCAGGGCCACATTTGTTTTTTAAAACCTGTTTTAAAAAAAATTCAAATTATCCCCCGGGGGGGACAAAATCACGGGGCACAGTGATAAAGAAGTGCCCGGGGACCTTTGCCCCCCTGGGAAAAAGCAATGCAGCACGCTGGCGCATAATGGAAGCTCATGGTGGGCTAGTTGGCCCCTAGGGACCCCCAGTATGCAAGGGAACTTAATACCCCAATTTAGAACACTCTACAGGGCGTGTTTGCACAGTTTAAGTTGGGGAATTAATTAACTAGTCCAACAGGTATCTCTAGTAAGCGCCATGGAGCTGCGCTGCAGAGTGTTGTAAAAAGGGGGCGTGACCTCTGAACACCTGCCTGCAAAAATGTAGTAAATCAGTATAAAAAAAATAACAATTAATACATTTAAAAATTGTCATTTAAAAAACCTTCTAAATTCAATGAAAAAAACATAGGTTTCAGGCCTGATATAGTTAGGAATTAGCATTTAAAAACCATTGAAATTCACTGAAAGAACCATAGGTTTCAGGCCTTATATAGTTAGGAATTAGCATTGAAGAAACCTTGCAAATTCACAGAAAAAAACCATAGGTTTCAGTCCTTATATAGTTAGGAATTAGCATTTAAAAAACCTTGCAAATTCACTGAAAAAAACGTAGGTTTCAGGCCTTATATAGTTAGGAATTAGCATTAGAATTAGCATTTAAAAAACCTTAGCTGGACATTTCACTCATACAAAACCATTCCAATTCCTCCTATATAGTTAGTTGTACTAACTATATTTCGCGCACCCGCAAACCAATGCTGATGATGTCATATATTACATCATTCATGACATGGTCAGTGACATCACTGATGACATCACAGGGAGGTGGCAGTCCCTGGGGTTACAGGGGTCTGAGCACCCCCGTAACCCCAGAGACTGCCACCTCCTTGGGTCCTTAGTTAAATTGGATGGCAGGGGCCACACAGCCCCTCCCGCAGCCCTTGCGACAACCACCTCCCGAGGTAAAATCAAAGAAAGGGGCCCCCCTTCTGGGGCCAATAATTGCCCCGGACCCACCCCTGAGGGCCGGCTCCTGCAATATCCCATTGTGCCCACCCCCAGGACATTACAGTTTGCTATGGCTTAGCAGGAGCATTACTACTGCCAAAGCAAACGCTGTTCCCTTTCAGCAAGCAAGAGCATTAAAAATGGTCATGCTTGCTGGAAGCGGAGCAGAATTGCTTTTGGACATAGGGAGCTGCATGTTCAGTGCCTCTCTGTCCAAAAGCAATGCTGGCTACTGCAGGACACAGAGAGCCGGCAGGGAACGCAGGGCCTTCAGGCTCCCCCTGTGGTCCCCAACAAAGTATTTCGGTGCCCTGGGTGGGATCAGGGCACCCAGACTAGAGGCCAGGTCCCAGGGGATGGGTTCCAGGGCTGAAATTCGCCTGAGAGGGGGGGGGGGGGGCTTGATCTTCCTCCCATTATTTATTTGAAAAACAGAAAGGCCGGGCTTGGAGGGGTGGGGTCCCCGGGCTGAAAACAGCCTGGGTAGGGGGGCCACACAGCCCCACACCCCGTTCCAAAAAAGCCTGGCCCCAGGGGATGGGGTCCCTGGGCTGAAATCCACCCAGAGAAGGTGGCTACGCAGCCCTCCTTTTTTTACAAAAGAAAATACCAAAAACGAATGCCTGACAACACGCACGACGCCCTGCCCCCTTCCTCCATCACATTGCAAATGCCCTTATCTTAGGTCCTCTAGAACTCACTGAGCTTAAGCATCTCTCTTAATGTCCCCACCCTCAGTACTGTGGGAGAAAAATTCTACAAGGCTAAAAACAAAAAATTCAAAAACATGAACAACAACTTGTGCCCTAAAGTAACTCTAACTTAAACACTCATCATACACTGCTTATGACCTCACATATGGCATCACTCATGACATGTTCTGTGACATCATTGATTAAATCACTGCCATATTGGAAATTGCATCTTTGCTAAAGACATTAGGCTGGGGTGGCGTGAGTATTAGTTACTCCAGGGCTAGAGTTATAGTTACTTGAGTTAACTCTGACTACTGAATATCAGTGTTTCATTGTTTTAAAATGGTATGTTTTAAGTTACATTTTAACCTAACTATTACTCCTCGTAAACCTTTAATTTTTGAGCGAATTTCTGACCTTTTTTTAATGCAAAGTAAGACATTATTACCATACCTAACTATAATGTCATTTTACCCTTTGTTTGCTTTTTCAGTGAATATATATATATATATATATATTATACACACACATCAGAAAAATAGAAGTGCTTACCTTTCTGAAGTACACCCTACATTATTGCACTTTCCTGTGATGCCAGTTCCCAGCATCGTGCCATACAATGAACAAACTGCATGTCGTTGCCAGTACTCAACTGACCTGTTTGGACGTGTCTTGAAGATGAAATCAGGGATATTGGACACTATAATTAATTACTTTTAGCTGCACCTGGATAGCGTCACTACCAAGAAATCTTACTCCTAAGCCCCAGATTGTAAACAGAACCCAAAGAGAACATTCTGTTCACATTCTATTCTCATTGCATGCTTCAACCTAAATTAGGATATGCAACCTCTGAAAAAAACCTCGCAATGTAGGGCTTTTATAATCATGCTTCGTTGTGAGCTGTCTGCTGCCTGCTATCTAACTCGGATAGCCGGGGTGAATAATAAAGAATATATACTGAGGGAGCTATTCCCTTTGATAAACACAGTAACAGTGATTCCATTTGTGACTCACATGTCAAAACAGTTTAGCAAGTTTAACATTTTACCTTGCTGAACTATTTATGCTGAAAATTATATATTGCTTTGGGGCTGTAGAAAGAACAGATTTGTCTGATGTTGCAATCTTCGGTTTTCGTTTGGTAGTTTTGTCTGAATTATTTTAACTGATGACCTTTTTACACGTCATGATTGCTACCTAATGAAAATTAATTTGCCTTGCTGGTCTATAACCATCGCACAGTTATGCGCAAATGACCCAACTAATACTGTCATATACCATGTAGAAGTAAACAGGAGGGTTAGAGAAATATCTGCAGAATCAGACACACAAACAACTGTTAAGTGCTTATATCACCCGGAGGTCACTATCACATTACAGATGGGATTTTCCTTGTGCTTTGCGAGTTAGGTACTCACTAATCCCCGGTGGTTCCTACACACAGCAGAGTGGAGACATTTAGAAGGGCCACATTGGTTCAGTGCTCTTGCATGTCAACTACAGAGGTGTTTGGCATGGACTGTGTTGTTTCTATCTACACAAGTGCAACTTGCCCAGGCATTAGAGTGCCTGGGTTAGTCCCCATTAGGCTGTAAGCAGTCAGCATCTCTACTCACACTGGCTTGATTCCTCAGCCTACTCTTCAAAGGTAATGGGACCCTCCATCCATATCTTTTCTCTTACTATCCACTGTACACTAGCTAACAGGAGGTACACATGCACATTAAAGTAGGGTGCGCTTTTGCTCACAAGACTTGCACTTCTTACAGAGTACGTAATGCTGCCGGGCCCTGCATAAAACCAGCTGCAGTCAGCCAAACCCTGCTGCAAACAGCCTTCGTAGTGGCCCAGGCCTGCGGCCAGGTCCTGCACCACCCACAGCAGTTGACTAAGCACAGCTGCATAAACCTTTGAGCTGTGCTCATCCGAGGTTGGCTACAGGGTCTGGTCAGATGCCAAGCCTTGCAACCAACCTGCTGCAGATGGCCAACCCCTGCCACGCATGGTGTATGAACTCCTTTCAGAGGGCCACAGGACAGGCAGGAGTTATTTGGCCGGCACTGTGGTGGTTGTGGCCTTCTATTTCTGCTCTACTGGAGCCCAGTCTACAATGAGCTTTGCGCAGCTGGGTCAAATACTGCCCCTCAAGCAATTGACTCTCAGGGGTAGTACAGGCCGAACAGTCCAAGTCTTCAAAGCGGACGAAACGTGTTAGTGTAGGCATAAATACACAACTCAACACGCCCTTCAGCAACCACAACAAATAAGGTCCAACCCAATACTGAGTTTTATAGAAAAACAAGTATTTATGACACATATTAGTACAAATATATCACTATTAAATATTCATCACAATCTCTTGCAAAGCCATGTCTAGTGCTTCGGGCAATTTCTCCCTAGTCCTCTCTAGCCCCATTCCTCTATTCCGAAGTGTTAGGTCATATGTGAGTGACTCTCCGACAGGTGCAGCCTCTTCTGCTCCAGGCTTCTGTTCACGAAGTTCATAGCAAGTGCCTGCAAATCTCTTGTACAATTCTCACATGTGATGCATTGCTCCTTAGTCCCTAAGTATTAATGAGCCCCTGCTCGATGTGTCTTACCCAGGGGGTAACAAAAATTTAACTTTCCCCTCCTATGCTCCAGCTCATGTTCTGAGCATTTCAGCGCTGGGCTGGAAGAGTGCCTTCAGTGATCTGGGAACCTTCTCTGGCATCAGAGGACCCCTTTAGGGGGAGTTGATGGTCCGACGGTAAGACAGGAGCCTCCCAATCTTGAAGAGTCGTCATCAGCAGACAGGTCTGGCAGTCTGTGGCAGGTAAGCAGCTCCCGGGCTCCTTGGGATTGGTGGTGCATATTAGGGGTTGCAGATGGTGGCCCCAAAGTGCAGCGGGTCCCCTCTCCAGGAAGTCTGGGGGTACCCGCAAGTACACTTGGGTACTTGGCAATGGCCACAACAAAGCAATTGGGCAGTGATCCAGTCAACCAATGGCAATGCCCCCCAACCAATGCCAATGAGAAACAGCCCTAAAAATATTCCCGGACAGCTCCCCACAATGCACAGGCAAAAGGCCCTCTGTGCACTGCAGTTGTCCCACAGCGTAGTCGGTCCCAATGGACCTTTAGCCCACACCTGCCTCACTGGATCCTCGTGTCTGGTTCCTAGTTGGGTCTCCCTCCCACCAGGCTCTCCCCCGCACAGGCACACTGGTCTTTGCAGGCATGCAGGCAGGCAGGCTGGTGCTGCAGGCTCCAGTCAAGTATTCTTGGTATCCTGAGCAATGTCCTCTTGCCCAGCCAGGAGACAAGTAGACCTTGATCTCTAGTTCTGGTTGCAGTAGCTCAAGTCATAGTGATCTTGTCACAGCTCTGAACAACAAGTGGGTTTTCAGCTTTCACGTTGCCAGTACTCAACTGACCTGTTTGGACGTGTCTTGAAGATGAAATCAGGGATATTGGACACTATAATTAATTACTTTTAGCTGCACCTGGATAGCGTCACTACCAAGAAATCTTACTCCTAAGCCCCAGATTGTAAACAGAACCCAAAGAGAACATTTTGTTCACATTCTATTCTCATTGCATGCTTCAACCTAAATTAGGATATGCAACCTCTGAAAAAAACCTCGCAATGTAGGGCTTTTATAATCATGCTTCGTTGTGAGCTGTCTGCTGCCTGCTATCTAACTCGGATAGCCGGGGTGAATAATAAAGAATATATACTGAGGGAGCTATTCCCTTTGATAAACACAGTAACAGTGATTCCATTTGTGACTCACATGTCAAAACAGTTTAGCAAGTTTAACATTTTACCTTGCTGAACTATTTATGCTGAAAATTATATATTGCTTTGGGGCTGTAGAAAGAACAGATTTGTCTGATGTTGCAATCTTCGGTTTTCGTTTGGTCGTTTTGTCTGAATTATTTTAACTGATGACCTTTTTACACGTCATGATTGCTACCTAATGAAAATTAATTTGCCTTGCTGGTCTATAACCATTGCACAGTTATGCGCAAATGACCCAACTAATACTGTCATATACCATGTAGAAGTAAACAGGAGGGTTAGAGAAACATCTGCAGAATCAGACACACAAACAACTGTTAAGTGCTTATATCACCCGGAGGTCACTATCACATTACAGATGGGATTTTCCTTGTGCTTTGCAAGTTAGGTACTCACTAATCCCCGGTGGTTCCGACACACAAGAGAGTGGAGATAGTTAGAAGGGCAACATTGGTTCAGTGCTCTTGCATGTCAACTACAGAGGTGTTTGGCATGGACTGTGTTGTTTCTATCTACACAAGTGCAACTTGCCCAGGCATTAGAGTGCTCTGCCTGATAGTCCCCATTAGGCTGTAAGCAGTCAGCATCTCTACTCACACTGGCTTGATTCCTCAGCCTACTCTTCAAAGGTAATGGGACCCTCCATCCATATCTTTTCTCTTACTATCCACTGTACACTAGCTAACAGGAGGTACACATGCACATTAAAGTAGGGTGTGCTTTTGCTCCCAAGACTTGCAGTTCTTACAGAGAACATAATGCTGCCGGGCCCTGCATAAAACCAGCTGCAGTCAGCCAAACCCTGCTGCAAACAGCCTTCGTAGTGGCCCAGGCCTGCGCCAGGTCCTGCACCACCCGCAGCAGTTGACTAAGCACAGCTGCATAAACCTTTGAGCTGTGCTCATCCGAGGTTGGCTACAGGGTCTGGTCAGATGCCAAGCCTTGCAACCAACCTGCTGCAGATGGCCAACCCCTGCCACGCATGGTGTGTGAACTCCTTTCAGAGGGCCACAGGACAGGCAGGAGTTATTTGGCCGGCACTGTGGTGGTTGTGGCCTTCTATTTCTGCTCTACTGGAGCCCAGTCTACAATGAGCTTTGCGCAGCTGGGTCAAATACTGCCCCTCAAGCAATTGACTCTCAGGGGTAGTACAGGCCGAACAGTCCAAGTCTTCAAAGCGGACGAAACGTGTTAGTGTAGGCATAAATACACAACTCAACACGCCCTTCAGCAACCACAACAAATAAGGTCCAACCCAATACTGAGTTTTATAGAAAAACAAGTATTTATGACACATAATAGTACAAATATATCACAATGAAATATTCATCACAATCTCTTGCAAAGCCATGTCTAGTGCTTCGGGCATTTTCTCCCTAGTCCTCTCTAGCCCCATTCCCCTATTCCGAAGTGTTAGGTCATATGTGAGTGACTCTCCGACAGGTGCAGCCTCTTCTGCTCCAGGCTTCTGTTCACGAAGTTCATAGCAAGTGCCTGCAAATCTTTTATACAATTCTCACATGTGATGCATTGCTCCTTAGTCCCTAAGTATTAATGAGCCCCTGCTCGATGTGTCTTACCCAGGGGGTAACACAAATTTAACTTTCCCCTCCTATGCTCCAGCTCATGTTCTGAGCATTTCAGCGCTGGGCTGGAAGAGTGCCTTCAGTGATCTGGGAACCTTCTCTGGCATCAGAGGACCCCTTTAGGGGGAGTTGATGGTCCGACGGTAAGACAGGAGCCTCCCAATCTTGAAGAGTCGTCATCAGCAGACAGGTCTGGCAGTCTGTGGCAGGTAAGCAGCTCCCGGGCTCCTTGGGATTGGTGGTGCATATTAGGGGTTGCAGATGGTGGCCCCAAAGTGCAGCGGGTCCCCTCTCCAGGAAGTCTGGGGGTACCCGCAAGTACACTTGGGTACTTGGCAATGGCCACAACAAAGCAATTGGGCAGTGATCCAGTCAACCAATGGCAATGCCCCCCAACCAATGCCAATGAGAAACAGCCCTAAAAATATTCCCGGACAGCTCCCCACAATGCACAGGCAAAAGGCCCTCTGTGCACTGCAGTTGTCCCACAGCGTAGTCGGTCCCAATGGACCTTTAGCCCACACCTGCCTCACTGGATCCTCGTGTCTGGTTCCTAGTTGGGTCTCCCTCCCACCAGGCTCTCCCCCGCACAGGCACACTGGTCTTTGCAGGCATGCAGGCAGGCAGGCTGGTGCTGCAGGCTCCAGTCAAGTATTCTTGGTATCCTGAGCAATGTCCTCTTGCCCAGCCAGGAGACAAGTAGACCTTGATCTCTAGTTCTGGTTGCAGTAGCTCAAGTCATAGTGATCTTGTCACAGCTCTGAACAACAAGTGGGTTTTCAGCTTTCACGTTTATAAGTCTCTCCAGACACAAAGGTGATTTATGTTGTGGGTTCCTAGCTCTTTGAAGTGCCTATTCTTTGGTTTTGTTCTTTGTCCAGAGGTTTTCTGTCCCAGCATGGGTGGCACAAGAGCTGATGGACCCAAAGCCCAGGACATGGATGCAGCAAAGGGTTACTCCTGGGTGTCAGCCACCAGTGACATATGTCTCTCAAAGGTTCAAATGATTAAGCCTCTAATCTTTATGATTCTGTTTTCATAGTGTGTAGCTTATCAGCCCCCCTATATACCATAAACACTATACTCTGGCCACCCTGACCATCACCCTTCCTGAATCATAAAATGCCTTTGATGCACACAGGAAATGCTCTGTATCTCCGCCAATGCAGCTCTAAGAATGTCAGCATTCCACATCTCCAGTCTGGGTCTGCAGCCACACCCCCATCTTAGACATTTCTAGGCCCTGGGCTTCCCAAAATAAAACTTGCGGGCCTCCATGTTATGCACTATCACAGGTACACTTATAAGCAGTCTTTAGCACACATGAACACATGCATGCTTCACAGCACTACAGTTCCTCACGTGCAGGACTTGTGAGTTGCAAATACAGCCAAGGAATGTCCGCTGAGTAGGCCTGTAGGTTCCACCCTTGTGACAAGGAATGCAGCCTGGCCATTCTATTGTTTACCAAATCGGTTTGCTGACACCACTGCACTAATATTCTGCAACTCTAGGTGGGGACAGCAGACAACCCCATTTTAAGGGACATGCTTTTGGTGCCCCTCCTGGCCATGGCACACCACGGTCTATCAAGGTAGGCCCAGGTTACAGCAAACACGCATGATTCATGGCCCATGACAAATTTCGTACCCAGGGTTCCAGATTTACATACAGCTAGGGGCCCTCTGGGATAAGGTCCCATAATGCGTGGGCAGTATGTTTAATCCACTTGCAGAATTAGAGGAATTTGAGTAATATAAGCTTGCAGCGAGATTTGGCATCCCCAAGCAAAATTTCAGGTCGCTAGGCAGCCTTCCTGTGTGATTTTCTAACACGAGCGGTTGTGGTCAAAGTGCTGGTTCTCAATTAGATTTTCTACTCGAGAACCAGCAAAATCAACTTAAAATAGTATTTCAAGTAGATATTCTGCCCGAACGGACGGTTCAGGTCGTTTTTTGGTGTGAAACCAATTTCTTTTATTTTACTTTTTTAAACAGGAACAAAGTGCCACAGAGGCTCCAAATCCCTTTTCCTATCCAGAAGGCTCCTCCCACTTTTTGTCCATCCCTTGTTCACTTTTCATTTGGATTTGTAGGGGGAACAATCACTCTCTCTGTCTTCAATCCCTACTACATTTACCACTGGACTTTAAGCATTTTGTTTGTGAGAAATCAAGTAAATTAAAGAATATTTGGATACGTTTGTTGTTGGATTGAGAGCATGCAGCAGTATTTCTTTACTTTCTTTCTTTTTGCTTATTTTTTTTATTTGTTTGTGGGTGGCCTGGATATTCAGTAGGGGCCTATTTTTCATTCACTTTTTTAGTTTATTCTAAGGAAAAAGGTTTGCAAATGTTTAGGATGATGGGGGCTTGGATTTAAAGGTTTTTTTTGGCCATATGCTCACAACAAGCACAAAGACATGGACAACAAAAAGCACATGGAGGCCTATTGCAAAAGCAATAAGCATTAGGTGTACATTAAAAAAAACATTGTCTGTGCTATATTCTTTTTGAAGAAATCTATTGCTTTATGGATGGCCTTTGTTGAAAGTGTGTTTTGATGGGGTCCTTTTGATGCCTTGGGGAATTCTTAAAGTTGACTTAATTTTAATTTTTGGCTTAGCAGAATTAATGATAGTGTTTTCTTCTTTGGTTATTATTAGGCCACAGCGGAGTTCTTGGATTTCTGCTATGTACAACTCTGCAGAGTGGCTAAAAACTTAGCTGTGCTATGCGGAGTTCTGCATGTAGGCAGAGTTTGAAGGGCATCCATGCGTGTTGCTGTGTACAACAGTGAGAGCATCCTTGCATTGCAAATCACACACAAACAGTACCACCAAATTCTTATTTGTGTCACGAGCGAATGACACCATGCAATTCTAATGGGTGCAGCAATCTTTCTTTTCCACTCTCTGTTATAGTGCTGGTCCTGTTTTTAGAATCTCTCTTAATCTCTTTAATCCTCCCTACCTAAAAGGTATCTACCCCTCATTTTTGTTTATTATTTTAGTGTGTGTCTACGTGTTTGTGTATTTTACGTTTTTGGGAATTTTTGTTGGGTGATTTTTTCATGACTTTTTGTGTTTTACTTATTTCTCCTTACTTCCTAATGTCTTCTGTCTGTTCCATTCCTTTTCCTTCTTTTCTAATCCAGCCAGCGCCATAGCAGAGGGATGGCTTCACTGCTGTCACCGCCACCCAGGTGTGCAGCCCTGGGAGATCTTTAGCGAGGAGGAGGTGGCAGCACTCGTTTCATTTGGGTGGCACCACCTCCACCCAATGCTGGATGTAGGCAGCATCCTAGCATACCCCCTGCAGGAGTGATGCCTGCGCTGGAGGAGGGTGCACCAGTGCGTGTGGCAGACTAGCCAGGTTCGGAGTACCCTCCAAACAGCTGATGCACTGCCGGGTGGATATCTTGGATTGAGAACAGGGCCTGTCTCGACCTGCTAGACATCAAAATTCTGGGGCTCGGTGAGTAGTTATTTTTTGTGTTTTGTGTTCTACAATGCAAAAAAACTATTCTCAATAGCATGCTGCTCACACTCAGAGGTAAGTTATGTTTAGTTTACATTGGAATATTGGTATGTGATCCAGTTTCCAGTTTCTGCCAGGCAGATTTTCAGCGCTACCAAATCGTGCCCTTCATTGGCACTCGCTTTAGCTGATTAAATAGGAAGGTCCAGTAGAAGCTAGTCAGCAGGAGGCTACGATCACCAGCGCCGCTGCCGAGGACTTTGCTAACCCCAGTAAGTTGTATTATTTAATATTATTTCCTTAATGTTTGGTTTTATGATTCTTGTGGGTTTAGGGTAGAATCGTGGAGTACTGGCTTGTTCGTGATGGGTTACAGGACGGGATTTGCTGCCTGCAGGCTGGTGGGAAATAAAGTTTCTCTGACAGCCTTACCTGCCATCTTTCTTCCACATTGCAATGAGAACGGGATACATACCCACTATTGCAAAGCACAATGGATTACATTTTTGTTTCACTCCTGTTACCCCTGCATTATCTTTTTTATTACATGGTTTTCTTTTTGGTAGCTGACTTTTTCCGATCTCTACTCTAATCTAATCTCTAGTTCACTTATCTTCTGCTTGGTTGGTAATCTTTCCCTCTCTCCTATGTATTTTGTGGTACTGTAAGAGTAAGACTAAGAATAATAAATGTTAATACTCTACTTGCCTACTGTGAAGACTGCAGACTCAAGTAAGCTAGTATTATAAATACTATTCACCACGTATGCTTGTTAAGAAGGCTTTCTTTCTCTTGCTCATGCTCTAATAGTTGAGTTCCAAAGAGAGTGGCCTTGGTAATCATGGACCTGTGTGCTGCTGTCTCATTCATTTCTATAGTATACCAGCGGTTTTCCAGGACAGTGCAGTATGGCTAAGAAAAATGTATGTGGTCCCACTCCCATTGCATTTGCCAACCAACACTATATGTCTTTCAGTTACCATTAATCCCCCCTGGCTTGTCTAAGTTTGTGAATCGATGAAATGACCAGAGAGATATTTATGTTAGAAGATATTGCAGTGATAACTGAACTGTAGTGATTTATTGCAGTTGTATTTAAGGGGTGGCGTATCTGGCATCTAAAATATGCGTAATGTATTATTCTAGCCACAGAGACCACCAGTGACGCTGGCTCCAGTGCTGCTGCAGAAGGAAAATAGTCAGTTGGAAGGGGCGAAGCAGCGGCAGGGACGGGCACTGGTAAGTCACATAATTCCTTGCAAAGCATTGATGGCTTGAGGGAATTGTGAAAGTACGCAAGGTTAAAAGAAAGAAAAATGGTATATGAGTGCAAGGATGGGTGGGTGAAAGGGTGCATGGGTGGGTAAAGGGATGGATGTGCAAAAGGATGGTTGGAATAAACAGTGAATATTGAATGGATGGATAACGGATTGAAAATTTTGGTCAAAGACTGGATGAGAGAAAGTAAAGCTTACTCATGGTGGCTATGGGTGGATTAGAACAAAAGAATGAATAAATAATCGGATTGTATGGATGAATAAGCAAGGCAGCTCTTCTCATGAGGAGCATGCTGCTCACCTACTTCGCTTACTTTGTGTATGTAAAAGTAAGCTGTATTTGTTAAGTGAGGAAGATTTATCCCACCGTGCATCATTCATCACCTTCCCTCCCACAGCCTATTGCCACCTATCACAGAAGTAAAGTGTAGTTCAATTCAATTTGTGACTGCATTGTTGGCTGTGCAATGCCCATCTGCTTCAGTTAACATGGCATTTACAATGTTTTCAATGCATTGCAAAGGTGTATTGTTTCCCCTCGCCTACTCAGTCACCTTTTTGTACTTCACTCCTTTATTTTTTCCAAAATGTTTCTGTTCCTACTTAGCAAATAATTGGAAAATACATTCTTGGCATGTGCCACATTTGATTTTATAACCATGTGAAGTGAAGTGATTCCGTGATATTTTTCATGGTTTCCCATAACAGATTTTTTTACACCTGTTCAGATTTTCCCTTTCGACTTGCATCAACTAGTACAGTGACTGACTAAGCCAAATATGATTAATCTTTGATCAGTGTAGTGGCCTCTCTATTTTATATAGAAAAACGCTCTACACTACTCGCCTAATCCCACCACTCTACCCTGCAGTAGAGTAAGTCAAGTTTCCTTTCCATACTACTGCCCAGCATATGACTTTGTTGGAAATAATATGTGGTAGTGGGCAATGCCAGTGAGTAAAATGGGAGTAAGTGCAAGATTTGATGTCAGGTTTGCTGTATGGGATACACTGTGACAAATGTGCCAAAAACAATCAAGGCAGCTCCTTCCTTTCCCTGTAGTGCAGTCCATCATTTTCCCCAACATGTAATGTGTGTGAAGTAGTATCTTATTTACTATTCATTGGCCTCTTTGGAGTCAGACTGTAGCAAACTACTGAACATGCTAGCCAGCAATGAGCATGGCTCCATTATTTTAGCACACACTCAACTTGTACTCCATAGAGCATAATGCTGAACTCATTAAAGAAAGGTAATTTATTTTTCCACTCAAAGTGTCTGTTTCTAGTAGGCCTGGGCGGTAAATTCAATTCCGGTCACAGAATTAGCAGAATTTGGGTAATTTTGTATTCTGCAGAAAATGTGGAATTGCCAAAAATTCCATGATCCGCGGCTTCGTGGAATTTTTTGCTTATTCGCGTTTCCAAAATGCGTGTTCGCAAGATATTTCTCCCCGAGCACGCAAACAGCGTTCACGAGCAGGAAAAAAGCATTGCGAACGGGTGGAACAAGCAATTCCCCATGTTCACAGAACTTTTGCATGCTCGCAGAGATTTTTTACTGTTTCGCAGAGCTTTGCGTAGCGCAACTACTCACATTTCACCCACCCCTAGATTATAGTTACTTGCAAAAGCCTTTAGAAGAAAAAAAAAATCACTGTTTTTTATTCCGATATTCTTCTGTCTCAATACTTTTCTGCCACACAGGCAGTGACTTAGATGCGAGGCATGTGTGGGTAAAACAAAATACGGCCTTGTGACTCTCCTAATCATATAACATCAAATTCCAATGGCACCAGGGGACCAGCAATGTACTGATATTGTGTCACCCAGTAATTGAAATCAATTGTTGGCACAGAGCATTATTTACAATTTGTCTTTTTTCTTCTTTGTTTTTCTCAATATAGCTTCTCCTGCTGGTCCACCCGTAGGACCCAACAGGCAGGACATATCGGCCTGTCTGCGAAAGCCGAGGCTGGAGCGTGTCCAGCAGGAAAGCTGGTGGCTGGTGGTCCTGGAAGAGGAAGAGGAGGAAACAGATATCTCTCAGCTGGGCCCTACTGCAGCTTGTCTTCCTCAGCTTCCAGACTCCCAGCCATCCATTTGCCGGCGCCACCATCAGCTGACATCATCAAGTGCTGATACCCCTTCCCACACTGACAACACCAGCCCATTGCTGCACTGCAATATCTGTAGCAGTTGGACACCATCAAGAGCCAGCTCACCATGATGGAGCAGAGCCTGGACCAGCTCCAGAACGACATCCAGAATGCCCTCTTCAAGCCCTTTTTAAATTTTTTGTTTTGGTTGGAGGGACTGTTTGTTGTGGCTGGGTGGAGAGGGGGATAGGGAGTTGGGACTGGGTTTCACTTTCTTTGGACTTTTCACATTTTTAGACATTGGGGCTTTGGTAAGTTTGTTTGGCATATGGTTAGGCATTTGTGTGGGTGGAGGGGGTGTAAAAATATAAAGGGGGAACTATTTTATTTTATCAAAATTTATTTCTGAAGTAGGAATTTTTACTTTTACACTGCTTCCTTCAGTTTTCATGCAGCCTGTTTATGTGCTTGTAAGGGAGAGTGTAGCTTTAGTTACAGAGTTATACCTCTCCAACTATCTTGACCACTAGGGGGATGCTACCATGACCTACATTGTCTACAACAACCTAAATAAATGATAATAGCAGTTAATTACTTACTTACTAAGTTAACTAGTTCACTTCACTCCATAGTTGTCTTACCTGAATATAGATGACGCAATAACAGGGAAGGCATCACAACTTCCCAAGTGAGGTCTCACTTTCAGTTCCATCCAGGTGAGCTCCAACTGTAGGAATGATTTGTATGATTGATTTTCCAGTGTAGGCAACTAAATGCAAAAAACCCACTGAGTTATTTGGTTATATCAACGCTTTACAAATAATTGACACCAGAGTTCTATATGATGCACAACAAGAACTCCTGATAGTGATAAAATACAAAAAATAGTAATAGTGGTAATTTGTGGCTAATGGGGAGCTAGTAGTAACTTACAAAATCATCAAGTCTTAAAAAATGGACCAGAAGTATGGAGTGGTTAAGCTTAGGTTAGGTGTTCACGGTTACCCAACACAAGACCTGACTGATGATGCTGATGACAGATGTTCTGGGTTCTATATCGAAAATATAGATCACTTTTCATGTGAGGGTGGATAAAGGGGGCCAGTGTGAACTATTGCTTAAAAAAGCCTGCAGTAAGTTGGTGTTCCTTTCACCATATCTGCACCACCAATTGTGTGATCCATCGATGGTGTAAATTAAGCCACACAACAATAAATCACACAGCCCGGAGAAAGAAAGTTAGGGTTTAGATGAATGGATGGCCAAGGGGATTTGGGGAAGAGTTTGACAAAGACAAACACTACACAAGGACAACATTCATCTGGGCAATTAGCAGAACATCATTCGTCATCAATCTGTTGTGGAAGGAAACAAAGGAATGAGTATGACAGAGTACAGTTATATGAATTGCAAACAGTCCTGCTGCCCCCGAGATCCAAGTTATCAGATATCTAAGTATTATGACTTCTAGGTTGGGATTGAATCCATCCTTCCAGTTCTCCAAATATGATTGTTAAAAGTCAAGTCAAGAGATACTTTATTTCGGCCTCACAAGAAAATAAAAGGACAAATAAAACATTTAAAATTCAGTACAATTGATCATTATAAAAAGTTCTGATATATACAGGCAGACATAAAAACATTGATATTTTTTTCTATAAACTATTAAATGGGCTGATAGGCGCCAAGTATCTCAAGTATGCTGTACAAAATTCATGTATATTAAAATGAAAGAGGAATACAGAGTCCCAAGTAGTAACGGGTGCATGGAGTGAGTACTTTAGACCTGGGTTTTCTTTAGAACCGCACAGCGAGCACACCACATTGAAAACAGGTAGCGGGAAACTGAGTAAACTATTGGCATGCCAGTGTCATATTTAAGGATCCTATAAGCCTGTAGGCAGTGAGGGGTTCCAAGATTCCTACAAAGATGTCATAGCCAACAAGCTCTTATTGCCTTTTAGGTGGGACAGAAAAACAGCAAATGCAAATCAGTCTCCATACAGTTTTTACATGACGGGCAGTCTTTCGTAGAACTCCCTCCCCATTTATAAGTAACAGCACATAAAGGAAGTACACCATACCTGAACTGCATATAGAGTTTCTTAGCAAGGGAAGGCTGTATATCATCTGTGCTAGATTCTAAGGTGTGTTGCAGTTGGATTTCTAAGAAGGATGATCTGTGTGCCGGTACTGGGGCCCCTCTACAATAAATTGAGGTGATGGTCTTCAAAGTTTTTTATCAAGACTTTTCTTGGTGTGGCCAAGGATCTAGTTAAAAGGAAAATGATACTGTATTGCAAAATGAGGGCATGCATCTGCATTATCCTCGGGATTGTCTGCCACTCTAGGGTGCCTGTCTGGACTGGTTTGATATGTAAGCAGGAGTGTTGAGCTCACCTTTCGCCTTTTGTTTGCACAGAAGATGATAAGGCCTGTGTTTTATAAAACATAAACTGTATTTTAGAGTAAAGATGGAATGTAAGCTTCAATGGGAGTATACCAAGAAGACTCAGAGGCAGATAAAAAAATAAAAGGGGGACTCAGAGTTTCACTTTTGCCACAAGTCCAACACACAGACACACACACAGCAGCATTTCACAAATAAAAACACTTCCCTCTATTCCTCATAGCTGAGTACTAGTCCTCAGACTTTTTGTTTACCTTTGAATTGAAGCCAATAACTTCTTGCTTCTAGCTGTTTATTAGATTGTCCCGCAGCTCCCAACCTGAGTTCCTCCATCCTCCTCCTGAATCCGAGTAACTGCATCCTAGACCAGTCATCATCACCCGAGCAAGATAGACATGTAATGCCCTGCTGTTATAGAACAAGTAGAAAAAAAGAATTGCAGTATTTTCATTAGGTTTTTGTTTGTTAATTAATGTGACTGTTCTGGTCTCTGCAAAAACAGAAAAAAAGGAGAGAACCCTTCAAGTAAATCGTTTTGTTTTGTTTCTGTAATAGATCTTCTCTTTTTTTACACGATACTGTCCTTCTCGCTTCAATTAGAGTAGAATCAGGATAACCTCTAGATTTATACCTCAATACTTGATCATCCATCAATTGTACGCAAATTTCCTCTCCCGATGTTATTTTTTTAATTCTCATTAGTTGTGAAACAGGTAAATGTTTTTTTAAAGAGAGGGGATGGGCACTTGAGAAGTGAAGTGCACTGTTGACATCAGTGGGTTTTTTGTAAACTCTGTTAGCCAATCCGGTGTGAGTCTTTGAAATTTCAATGTCCAAAAAGTGTATTTTACTTTCATTAATTTCATATGTAAATTGTATCCGACTATTGAAGGAATTCAATTCATGAAGACATTTATCCAATGTCGCACGTGGGCCTTTCCAGATTACCAAAATGTCATCAATATATCGGATGAGCATAATGGCATTTTCCTGCCAGTCAGGATGGTGGAGTATATGTTTTTCTTCGAAATGCGCCATGAATGTATTTGCATAGGCAGGTGCCCCTGGAAATCCCATAGAGGTACCTGTCCTCTGTCCATAAAAACGGTCCTGCAAACAAAAATAACTATGAAATAGTGCAAAATGTAATAGTTCCAACAGGAACACACTTTTCTCATGTGGTAAATTTGAGTTGAGAAGTCTCCATTCCGCGGCTTCAAGTCCTTCTTCGTGGGCTATAGAAGTGTATAACGCGACCACATCAATGGTACAGAGCAATACATCTTGAGTGAAAATTAGAGTTTTAGCAAGCAGTCTGTTGTATCTTTCACGTTAGTTGTCCAAGTTTGGACAAGTGGTTGCAAATAGAAATCCAAGAAAAATCCTAATGCTTCATGTATAGATCCACACCCTGCCACAATAGGGCGGAAGGGGGGATTATTTCTGTCCTTATGTACCTTAGGTAACATATAAATCGAGGGAGTTTTGGAGTGTTGGTTGTATAGATACTGTTTTTCTTTTTCGGTGATCACTCCCATTGCTACTCCTTTCTCCAAAATGGTACACAAAATTTGTTGTAGTTCTTTTATAGGGTCTTGTGGTAATTGAAAGTATGTATCTTCGTTAGAAACATGCAAGTTCACGCTATTCTCATAAAAGTCAGTGTCGAGGACCACCAGGGCTCCTCCCTTGTCCGCCGGTTGAAAAGTTATTGAGCGATCTTGTCGCATGTTGTTTAAAATCCTCCGATCTTCAGATGTAAGATTAGAGTAAGAAGATGTTGAATATTTCACTTGCTCTAATCATTGAGCCACACTTCTCCACCACTGCCACCCTCTGGTTCACCCCTGCCACCTTCTGGTTCACCCCTGCCACCCTCTCGCTCACCCCTACCACCCTCTGGTTCAGCACTGTCACCCTCTGGTTCACCACTGCCACCCTCTGGTTCACATCTGCCACCCTCTGGTTTATCACAGTACCTCTGGTTCACCACTGCCACCCTCTGGTTCAGCACTGCCACCCTCTGGTTCACCACTGCCACTCTCTGGTTCACCACTGCCACCCTCTGTTTCACCCATGCCACCCTCTAGTTCACCACTGCCAAATTCTGGTTCACCCCTGCCACCATCTGGTTCATCACTGCCACCTTCTGGTTCACCCCTGCCACCCCTCGGTTCACCCCTGCCACCCTCTGGTTCAGCACTGCCACCCTCTGGTTCAGCACTGCCACCGTCTGTTTCACCCCGCCACCCTCTGGTTCATCACTGTCACCCTCTGCTTCATCACTGCCACCCTCTGGTTCACTACTGCCACCCTCTACCGAGACCTTTTGTGATGCAGCAGCAGCACAAAAGATGCTTCATGGTGCTGGGTATTAACAACGTGATGCATCTGAGAGATGCGTCACGTTGTAAAGCCCTGCGCCATCAGGAGGCGTTCCGGCGCAGGGGAGGGCGTTCCTGCGCAGGAAAGCCTCCTAAAAGTGGCTGAGTGAAATCTACAAGATTTCACTCAGTCACTTTTAGGCCAATGCTGTGTCAAAACCCTGCGCCTGCTTGAAGCAGGCGCAAGGCTTGATGCAGCATTGGGGACATAGGGCCCCCCAGAATATTGCTTGAGCTGCGTCGCAAGCGGGACGCAGCTCCAGCAATGCGCTGCTTTTACGGCACAGATGCGTGACGCATCTGTGCCGTTTTTGCCACATGGTGAGCCGCATTGTAAATGCGGCGCACCATGGTTGGGGGAGCTGCGGAGCACAATAACTGCTGCATCCCTGGGGATGCGCCAGTTATTGTAAATCTGCCCCTATACATTTAGCCAACGAGGGAGCACTTACTGATTAGACAGTAGAAAGTACTCCAGTTGAGTAGAGGTATTGCACAAAAAGGTGGCATCTTCGTTGTCAAACACGCGTGGCGGGATTCATTCTGCCCCTGTTAGACTCGTTTTTTGTGCCCTCTGTTAGACTCGTTTTTCCCTTGTTTTTCTGCCCCTCTGCCCTCTGTTAGACTAATTTTTCCCTTGTTTTTCTGCCCTTCTTCCCCTGTTAGACTCGTTTTTTGTGCCCTTGTGCCCTCTGTTAGACTCATTTTCCCCTTGTTTTTCTGCCCTTCTGCCCTCTGTTAGACTCTTTTTTGTGCCCTTCTGCCTTCTGTTATTCCCTTGTTTTTGTGCCCTTCTGCCCTCTGTTAGACTCGTTTTTTGTGCCCTTCTGCCCTCTGTTAGACTCGTTTTTCCCTTGTTTTTCTGCCCTTCTGTCCTCTGTTAGACTGTTTTTTTGTGCCCTTCTGCCCTCTGTTAGACACGTTTTTCCCTTGTTTTTCTGCCCTTCTGCCCTTTGTTAGACTGCTTTTTGTGCCTTTCTGCCCTCTGTATCACCACATCATCACTCAGCGCTACTCCAGCATCACTCAGCTCTACCACATTATCACTCAGCACCACCACAGTACCACTCAGCACCACCACAGCATCACTCAGCACCACCACAGCACCACTCAGCACCACCACATCAACACTCAGCGCCACCACAGCATCACTCAGCACCACCACAGCATCACTTAGCACCACCACATTATCACTCAGCACCACCACAGCACCAGTCAGCACCACCACAGCATCACTCAGCACCACCACATCATCAATCAGCACCACCAGAGCACCACTCAGCACCACCACAGCATCACTCAGCACCACCACAGCACCACTCAGCACCACCACAGCACTACTCAGCGCCACCACAGCATCACTCAGCACCACCACAGCATCACTCAGCGCCACCACATTATCACTCAGCACCACCACAGCACCAATCAGCACCACCACAGCACCAATCAGCACCACCACAGCACCACTCAGCGCCACCACAGCATCACTCAGCACCACCACATTATCACTCAGCACCACCACAGCAGCACTCAGCACCACCACAGCATCACTTAGCACCACCACAGCATCACTCAGCACCACCCCAGCATCACTGAGCACCATCCCAGTATCACTCAGCACTACCACAGCACCCCTCAGCATCACCACAGCACCACTCAGCACCACCACAGCACCACTCAGCACCACCCCAGCATCAATCTGCGCAACCATTCAACAACAACTGGTTCAAATATGTTCTCTCAATGTTTCAAACTTTATTACAAATGTCACAAAAAGATGTTAATATTTCACTTCTGTTCTTGGATTTTCGTCACAATAAAATACACTGAACATAATCTTCACAAAAGTTATTTACAAAAGTTTAAGCTGTTGCCATTATAAATTAAAATCACTTTTATTTAAGTATTAATTATTTAAAAAAATTAAAAGCCATTGTAATTTGTAATATCAATATAGCTAAGTCACGTAAATACAAATCATGTTGCATTACAAATGCTATAGGTGTCACATTTGCGAAAGTTATAACTATTGGCATTGTAAATGACAAAGCTATTAATTTAGCTATTTTCAAAACCAACACATAAATAAAAAAAATTGTTATTTACAAGACCAATAGCTCAAACTTTCCTAATGCGAGACCTATTGAATTGCAAATGCTTGGTTTTATATCTGTCAGTGCTTCCTGTTGAGGTTTAATTTTCGTGACAGGCGTCTCACTGCCTACTTGTAACTATTCTCTGACCCTGCTTCAAGGGTCAGAGCAGGGTCAGAGAATAGTTGCAAGTAGGCAACAAGATACCAGGAAGCACTTACAGGCTTACAGCAGCAGGTGCCCAAGTTGAAGTTAATTTCTTTGTAACCCTTTTGTAAAAGGTTACAAAACATTAGCTTCAACTTTTGCACCTGCTGCTGTAACCCTGTAAGTGCTTGGCTGAAAATTCGTCCCCGCTGATTCGCTGATTTTACCGCGATTTCGCGAGATTCGCGGATCGCGAAATCACGGAAAATCCGCAAATTCCGCGAGCGGAACGCATTTTCAGCCCATGCTTAGTTCTAGTACAGTTATATTAGCACAGTATAGGGCAACAGTGATTACTGTGTTCAAGATTTAGTGTATTCCAGAATTCTTTTCTTATTACCACGCCCCCTGATGGAGTGTTCCATTTTAGAATCTGCGTGAATCCTCTCAATAAGGGGGTGTAGATATATACCCACACACATATACATATATTACCTACTGACAGTCGCCAGTAGGTAGTTATAGTTAGTTAAACCTAGTTTCCATAGGAAAAGCATTTTTTGATTTGTTAATAACTTTGGCGTCATTTGATGAATCTTCCTCAAATTCTTCCCAAAAAGTCTATCCAGGTCAGATCCTATCCTAAAAGTTTGGGGGTGATTTGTCAAGTGGGGCTGAGAAAAAAGGGGGTCCCAAAACTCGTTTTCTCCATGTTAATTTCCATAGGAAGTTTTGCAACGAGCTACAGCCCGAACTGCTGAACGGAACTACCCCAAATTTGGCAGAAAGGTAGTGCATGGGTCGGAAATCGACCTTCTTAAAAATGGTGTAAATCCGTTGGGTAGTTGCTGATAAATTAGAAAAATAAAAAATTCGATATCTGGGACGGAGCCTAAGTTGTGCGCACAAGCTTCACGTGATTGGCTGCTAGTACTCCAAACCAGGAAGTGTTGGCAGCCATCTTGTGGCTTGGTAGAAGCAAGTCACCCAAAAACAGAGAAACAAAGGTATAAAACAAGGCATAGCGTCTCTCCACATCAGCAGGTAACGCACCCTCTTCCCACATTACCAACATACCCCCAACAACCTTTTTGGGCCCAGAAGTGTCCCTGTGTGGTTGGACAAACAAGTAACTTAGTCATGTATAGATTTATATATAAAACATTTTATTTAAAGAAAACAACAACAAATAAAACTGAAGGGAGTCTGGTGCTGTTTTCGCTGTCACGGAGTTGGGGTTACTGCCATTCAGGACTCAGGACACAGTTACACATGTAGAATCGGCTTGTGTTGTACTGGGTTAGTGGCACTATGTGTTGCCGGTCTTGCATATGGAAATATGCCTCACTGATCGAAGGGAGTCTGGTGTTGTGGTCGCTGTCACAGACTTGGGGTCCCTGCCATTCAGGACTCAGGACACAGTTACACATATGGGATCGGCTTGTGTTGTACTGAGTTAATTGCATCACGTGTCACCGGTCTTGCATATGGAAATATGCCTCACTGATCGAAGGGACTCTGGTGCTGTGGTCGCTACCACGGACTTGGGGTCACTGTCATTCAGGACTCAGGACACAGTTCCACATGTGGGATTGACTTGTGTTCTATTGGGTTACTGGCTCCATGTGTCGCCGGTCTTGCATATGGAAGTATGCCTCACTGATCGAAGGGAGTCCGGTGCTGTGGTCGCTGCCACGGACTTGGGGTACTGCCATTCAGGACTCAGGACACTCTTACACATCTGGGATTGGCTTGTGTTGAAGAGGGTTAGTGACAGATCGTGTCCAAAATTCGAATTGCGAGCTCTACTGCCCGCAGTGTATAGTTGTATTGAGTGTTCGTTTGCACTTGAAGATGAATTAGATGATTGTACTAAAGCTATAAAGGATATATAAAGTTCTTGAAGCAAGGATACTAAAAGGATATTATATAGGTTTTAGGCCTGTGATAGTTACTTGACTACTGGACTGTGTAATTAAAGAATCAAAACTTAATTTTAATTGTGAGCCCTGATGACCGCAGTGTAGGCCAGAGGTAGCAATCAGCAAGGGCCCATAGCCATGTGGCATTGAGTTGAGGTGCAAAGTTAGTGGCACCAGAAGCATTGAGACTGTTTGAGCCTGTGATGATGGTTGGTGCGGATGGGGCGCACTGGACCAATGTCTCTTGCATACTCGACTGCGTCATCTGCAATCGAGAGTCTATCTGAATTGTGACCGCAGTGTAGGCCAGAGGTAGCGGTGAGCAAGGGCATTGAAATAATCTTCATAGCAGTCACAATCTCCAAGTAATTCCATTTTAGTCTGCCAAGGTTTGAAGAGTTGCAGAAGAGGTAAATAGAAAAACTCTCTTTTATCTGGAGTATCGCAACTTAGTTTCCTGTGATTAATTTGATTTCCTTTGGCATGCTTTACCAAACATTCTTCAGATCCAATTACAGGATATTTTCCGTAACATTTTTGGGAAAGTATAATGTTGAAGTATTTCATATAGGCATATGTTTTCCAGGTATGGACTTCTATTTCGATAGTACGTATACAACATATTTGTTTTCAGAATATATGTACTTTCCGGTTCAATCAGTGGCAAGTATTAAATTTCTTGTACAGATTTCAAAACTCAATTTCATGCTGCAGGAAGACCAAGATTTATCCAGATGATCCCTCTTGACTTTGAATATAAATTTGCAGATGTCTATTGACGCGAATATTCGTAGAATCTAATTTCTCGATGTGAAAGCATCTTTAAGCTGAAGCTGTACAATTTTTTGCTAAGTGTCTTGTCCCGTGAAATTCATGACATTGTCAGTGACATCGCTGATGACATCTCAAATGACATCACTGATGACATCATCCACGTCAAAATATGATGCACCCCCTCGCAGTCTAATATAATCTTTGATACACCCACTGTAAAATACACACTACCATTTTCAAAACCATCGACACACCAATACTAGTTACTACATACGCACTCACTGATTCCTAGGTCTATACACACATCCCATTCACCCATACAATCACTCATACATGTAGTCACTCATCAATATAACACTATCATAAGCACTCATACACCTCTACAGACACTCACACACTTGCACTCATCCATGGAGTTACTCACACCCCTTGTCAGTCATTCAAAGAATCACACACACTTCCATTTTCTCACCTATATAGTTATACATACACACACACCCTCGCTTATTCAAATATATACTAACACATACTTATTCTCTTATACAATCACTGGTACATGTACACACTCATCGATACAGCCACTCTCACAATCACTGACTCGCACGAATAGTCATTTATATACTCCAACTCTCACATACACTGCCTTTTACATATGTAGTTACTTGGACATGTACCACTGAGACATCCATTCACTCACCAACACACACCCATACACACACTCAACCACCCATACAGCAGTTTCCACATGCACTCTTGAACCCATACACCCAGTGAATCAACCACTCCAACATCTATGCACACAGTCACATGCCTCGCACCCACCCCCACACACACTCAGAGTCCCATACAAATACTCAGGCTACCAATCAATAACCCACATAGACACTCATGTAGCTACTGACCAACCAATGCAGCAGCTTACACAACAACAGACAGACTGATACAGACATTTACACAGTTTTGTCACTAATCATGCCTTAACTAAGACACATTTAATCACTCACTTATACAGTCAGTCACACACCTACTAAATCCTTCATCCAGACACTTATACACCCACTCATTCTTCAATACACCTTGGCATATATATATATATAAAACATATTTAAACTTTACAGAAACACACAGTCACTGGATTATGTCATCAGTGATGTCATTTAGATGCCATCAGGGATGTCGCTGACCATGTCATGAATGATGCAATATGGGACGTCATCAGCAGTGCATTGCGGGGGCGTGAGTTATAGTTAGCTTAACTAACTATAACAGGGGAATTTCTATGGTGTTGTACGAGTGAAATGTCCAACTAACTATCTCGGCGCGAGAGCAACATCTGTCTCCCTTCCTGCACCAGTTGAGGCAGGGAAACAGATGTCTCATCCCACCTGGGGAGAGCACCTGGTGGGAGCATTTTTTTAAATCTCCCACCATCTGGGCGCAAGTAAGTCTTCCCTGCCCTAGCTGCTGGTAGCAGGGAAGGGCCGTTTGCTCCCGACTGGTGGGAGATTTAAAAATGTGCCCACCAGTCAAGAAGTACTTGAGTGTTCCGCAGGGGATGGGGTCCTGTGGCCCTTTAAGGCTCAGGAGGGTGGCCACACAGGGGGTGTGGGGGGTGGGAGCCACTGAATGAGCAGCATGGAAGAACCACGTGATGGGTGCAGACTGATGCCGTTTACTAATTGAGACTGGCTCACGTCGAAAACCCGCCCAGTGACTGATCACGATAATTGGATCCCCAACATATAGGGAGATTGAAATTTACAAAAAAACACCTTATGAAGCAATTGAGGTGGCTGTTCTGGGAGGGAGTGATTGACCTTTGAGTATTACCTTGAAGAAAATAAAGAAAGATTCCTTAGCACTATACTTGCCCTGAAGAAGTCCATAGGGAACGAAACGCGTTGGCTATGGTTGTGTGTTTTTTAAGAAGATTATGAATAAAGAAAATGTATACAAGACCTGCTGAATGGATCTGAAATCTTGTTGAACTAGACTGGTTTTGATATTGAGTGGAGTGCTGGATCATTTTTCTTCATAGCTACCGGTGCTGACTGCTTTGGCCATAGCAGCAGGAAGGAAACGTTGGAAAGGTGTGATTTGGATGAGAGTGGGATGGATTGGGTTGGATGGAGGACTAGAGCAACAGGATAGAAAGCTGGTCCGGAGTAGGCGGGATAAAAGTTTTAAACAAAATGGCTGCACTCTTGTGCACCACCTGGTGCTGTTTGTGCTGATTTGTCAGCGCAGAATGTGCTACTGGCACTAAATTGTAGCATGAGCAGCAGTTTGTACATTTTCCACCTGTTCGTGGAACTGTGTGAAATTGTGCAGAGTTTTTATGTTACTGCATGGAATTCTGCTGAGTGAAATTCCACGAGTTGCCCCCAGCCTAGCCTTGGGTAGGTATCATTGATCTATACATTTTTGGGGTGGTTTTCCACCCAACGTTTTGCTTTCAATCCTCCTGTTTTTGCTGGTCTTAGAAGTAAGATCACTTTACCACTACTAACCAGTGCTAAAGTGAATGTGCTCTTTCATTTAAACATGGCAGCATTGGTTCCACCGAAATGGCACACTTAATTAACTTGTAAGACCCTCGTAAAGTAGTACTACTTGTATGTACGGCCTGCAAATTAAATGCTATTAGTGGGTCTGCAGCCCATATTGTGTCACCCACTTAAGTAACCTTCTAAGCAAATATTAGGCTTGCCATTGCAGACTGTGTGTGCAGTTTAAAGTACCTTTTGTTGGGCCTGAACCTTTTTTTTAATACATATAAGTCACACTTAGGGTAAGCCCTAAACAGCCCATAGGGCAGGGTACAGTGCATTTAAAAATTTGGACATGTACCTTTGATGTTTACATGCCCTGGTAGTGAAAAACTCTTGAAATCATTTTTCCTACTGCAAGGCATCCCTCTTCCATGGGATAACCTGAGTTACCTTATTAGATTTAATAAGTGTTAGCTTTCAATTAGGAGAAGGTAGAAATTTGAGTTTGGTCTCTAGATCCTGAAAATGGCACTTTTAGAAAGTTGCTATTTTCTTGACCCAATCATTTGGTGCCTGCATTCTGTATCTTGGGTCATATGACTAGGTGTAGCTGGCAGATGGCCTTTGTGTATTGATCCCCCACAGTAAGCCAAAGGGGTAAAAGGTGTTGACAGAATGGGCTATCTCTGTCAGGATGAGGGGAGCAGCTGATTCTAATACTCTTGCACATCAAAAAGGCTCTGCCTCAGCACACTCACAAAGGGTTTCACATTAGTATTTTGTGTCCTCAGATAAGATTCGGACAGGGAGGCAGGAATTTTCAGACTCTCTGTAGGGGGAGGGCTTTAGAATCCTTTCCCACATCAAAGTGGGCAACAGGTATAAATAGTTGACCCACAGATCCAACTCTTCAGATCACTTCTAGACCTGTGCACTCTGCCAGGAGGTAGGACTGCCCAGCTGTGAAGTCTGCTCTGCTGACCTGTTTGCTGATTAAGGGCTGCTTTGCTGCCTAAGGCTTGCTGTTGCTGCACCCGAACCCTTCTGCTGCTGCTGTGAGCTGCCCTGCTAAATCCCATCCTGCTTGTGTGGACCATGTATTCCAGGAAATGGTCTGTTGGCTGGCTCCTTGTTCAAGCCAGAGTGAAATAAAAGGCTTCTTTAATGTTGACGCATCTCCCCAGATCTCAAGCAGTGACACAGCATGAAATAGCTAGTCCTTGACACAGACGACTCTCAGCACAAGTCCTCGCAAGCTCTGTTATGTTATGTTATATATTGTTTTGTATAGCGCACGGCTACTCAAAAAGAGTGTCCCGGTGCTTTTATTGAGCCCTATAGCAGAATAACACAACACAGTGATGTAAAAACAGATTAGAAGAAACAAAACAGAGGGGAAAAAGGCCTAAAGAGCAAAAAGCCAAGTTTAAGGCCCTTCCTGAAGGCAAGCAAATTAGTGGCACTCTGTAATGTCAGCGGCAGAGTGTTCCACATCTGTGGCGCCAGCAACCCAAAGGAGCGGCCTCCAATGCGGGCTCTTTTTACTCGCGGGACCACCGCAAGAAACAAAGATTCAGATCTTAGAGATCGAGCCGGGTGGTAAAAGGCGAGTCTCCTTTGGAGATACTTTGCTCCCACAGCATGAAGAGCTTCATAGGCCAAGGTCAAAGCCTTAAAGGCAATCCGCTTCCGGATAGGCAGCCAATGGAGCGACTGCAACAGGCCGGCAGCGCTGGCTCGCCTATTTAGGCCATAGATGGCCCTCGCGGCCGCGTTCTGAACAACTTGCAGCCGCTGCAATAGATATTCTGGCAGGCCCAGATAGAGGACGTTGGAATAATCCAATCTTGAGCCGATCAGGGCCTGCACTGTCATCTTCCTATGCTCCTCTGAAAGAAGAGGCAGAAACTTCTGGAGCATCTTGAGGAGACCAAAACATGTTCCCATTAAACCAAGGATCTGAGATCTCAACGTCAGACCCTTGTCAATCTTGACCCCCAGGTTCTTAGCCAGCTGGGACGAACAAGACGGGGGGAACATATTAATAGGCCACCATGCCTGCCAGTCCAGATCCGATGAGCAGCCAAAGAAGAGTACCTCAGACTTATCTGAGTTGCACATGAGGCTGTTCAGCTGGAACCATTTAAAAACAGCCCCAAGGCATTCCCGGATACTCTCTCCATCAAAATCTCCTCCTTTCTTACATGAAAAGAGGAGCTGGGTGTCATCGGCATAGGATACGATCTGGGCCCCGAAAGACTCCGCCAATGCCGCCAAAGGGGTCATAAAGATATTAAAAAGAGTCGGGCTCAACACAGAGCCCTGCGAAACTCCGACTCCCAGAGGCGGCATCACGGCCGAGTTAGGAGAGGCCCAGACCGTTTGTCGACGGCCAGCTAAAAAAGATCTTAACCAGCCGAACACCGTCCCCCTCAGACTGATCTCATAAAGTCTGGTGAGAAGACCCTCGGGGGGACGCATGCAGATGATGCCAACACCAGCGCAGTGTGACACATGTCATCCTCTGTGCCGACACATTGCAGTGCAAATCTCTGCAAACCCCACTGGCTTCTTACACAATGATCCAGGATCTCGCATCGCAGCTCTTTGTTAATAGCATTGAGTCTGCTGAGGCGCAATACATCTTGACACTGGAACTTGCATTGTGTCCCTCAATGACAGTTCCTCGACGCTGGCCCACACAAGTCGACAGAACGACTTTGCATCTTGGTGCCTAGGCTACAAGGCATTTTTTCAGCAGACTGAACTCAGTTCTCTATCCAGTCCGTGCTTCATCGTGGTTGTCTTGTGACTTAGACCTGGTTTACCATAACTATATCACAACGGTTTATGCTCCTTAGCGCTTGATTTTCACAAAACATTTAAAATTGCATTCCTCCGGTTCTACTAATGGGATTTTTAAAATTTTGGTGTCCAACAATTTAAAAAAAATTAACTCCATTTTTCGAATTTGTTCTGGGGTTTCTCGTGTTGTGATTTCACTTTATTACTGTTTGTGTGCTGCATTAATACTTTACACATTGCCTCTAAGTTAACCCTGACTGCTTTTGTGCCAAGCTACCAGAAGCTGGAGCACGGGTTAATTTGGGGTTCACTTGTGTTTCACCCTGACAGGAATTGTGGTTGCTGCCGGATTAGGGTTTTTCTCTCCTCAACCTGTAACCCAATTTCCTACGAAACCCATCTAACATGTGGGGGCCCTTCAATAATTTGGAATAGTAGCCTTAGTTGCTGCTTCAAAAAGGGTTACGTGGTTATGGCCTCTAGCTTAGTGAGCCAGTCCAGGGGGTAGAACAAGGAGCCGTTCGGTGTAAATAGGAGGAAGCCCCATACTGCAATAATTAGAACCGTACCCCAATAATCATAACCCACAATTTACCTCAGAAAATTTCACTTCAGGTTAATCTTGCATACAAGAGCATCTTATTAAACAGCAGGTTTTGCAGCATATCATAAATAAGTGATTAATACCACTCAATAATTGAGTTCAAAATCACTGGAAAAATGTATGGGTTTTATTAAAGAAATCTCAAAATCAGGCAGTACAGAATAAATGCAGAGTTATACAGATTAGTCAAAATCAATGTAGGGTCAGACAGTATCTCTATTAGTAAGGAAATGTGTTCTAACAATCAATCTGCCCCACCCCAAAACCAAGTGGTTCTTATACACAATTCTTGCATAGAAAATAAATTAAAGCACAAATTCATTATGGTATAATCTCATGTTTCAATTATTTGGTAAATCAGACAAATTCATGTCAACAACAATATACTTTAACACCATCCCATTTTATAAGAAAGCATCTTAATTTCCATGTCAGTGTCACCCAGAAATGTTTTGATCAAAATATGCAACATTAAACGAAAGCTAGCCACAGATGAATAAAACTGGACTGAGCCTCAGAAGCACAGTGGAAGGACCTTGGGATTGTGATTCAGGTAGGAACACCAAAAAGTTAATTCAGAGCACAACAGGAAATTTACATCAAATTGTCATCATTCTGTAGAGAAGTGGGGAGAGAATATATGCAGGGTAAAACAGAGAGAGGGTGAAAACAGAGACAACATCAGCACTCATTTTATACAATATGGAGTTTTTCGCCAGAATGTGGCATAACAAAACAATCTTAATAAAAACACTGCTAAACCTCATATTAAACTTGTTTTCACTGATATCATATTAACTCAGCAAGTACGAATTGGATCCGACAAGAAACCATTAATATTTAATATGTTTTGCCACTTAGAAATATGTACTTTAAAAAAAGTTAACACAATCTTTGGGGGATTTAATTTAATTCAGGACATTCATGCGCTTATGTTGACTCGGCTGTACCTAATTTGAGATAATGGTTGTAGGTGGGCCCACTAGCACAACTTCCTGAGGACTGGCACTCATCTATCCTCATCAGACTTTGATCCAGAGCAAGAGAGAGAAAAACTGAAAAGTGGGAAAGAAAAAGGAAGAGAAAGATGGAAAATTGTGACAAAGAAAGAGCAAGAATGAAAAAGCACCTAAAGAGTGGGATAAAGGAACAGGAGTGTCTTGTTGTGGATGAAAGAGGTATGTGGTGGAATCAAGACTACATAGCCTTGGTATTCAGCACTCCCACAATTCGATGGGCCTGGCGGAGGGTTTCGGAGCAAATCTTTGGGAATCTGCTTTTTTTTTTTTACTAATTAACAACTATGGATAGGTATTGGCCAGATAGTCAATTTCATTTGCGCTATCAATCGTAAAGTAGAACTGTACATCCTCTGCATGCTGGTGGAAGTAAATATCTGCCTTGGAGAATATCTCGTTCAGGAGTTCAACACACAAGTTAAATAATACTTGGCATGGAATAGATCCTTGTGGTACTCCAAATGAAGTACCTGTAGAAGCATATAAAGAAACATCTGTTTAATTAAGCATGGGTGATCGGACTATGGCAGATGGCAGAGGAAGATGGGCTATAGCCCAACTAGTTATCTATGATACCAAATATGTTTTAGCGGTGATCTATGGGCCTCATATAGATCACCCTTTGGTTTTTAATATGCTAATGCTTACTCTACTCAAATTCCTGGGAATTCTAATAGTTATGGGAGACGTCAATTGTATTATGAATCAGACTTTAGACACAACTTCTCAAAGCTCTGTTTTAAGGATGGTAAAAGTAAGGAAATCAATATCAGAACTTGCAAGGGTGCAGAATATACAAGATGCTTGGTGAACCCTATATCCAGATTCCCCGGGTTTTACATTTTATTCTTGTCCACAAAGGCAATGTTTGAGACTGGATATGGCTTGGGTTAGCAATGCAGTTTTGAATACAGCAAAGATGGAGATTTGCCCGAAGGTCACTTCAGATCACAATCCAATTTTATTAACAATTCGACCATCAGGTGTTGTTAAGGCAGGTATACGTTGCATAAACTCTTGACTGAATTTTTTAGTTTTAATATTGGTACTGCCTCTTCTCACATGCTTTTGGGACTCAATGAAAGCGTTCATTAGAGGTATTACTCAGCAATTCATACTATCTAAAAATAAAACCAAAGAGGCTGTTGCTTAGGAGGCTTTAATTGGGATGGAGCTTTCCCATGCACAATCTGTTAGAAAACAGGATGACAATCAATTATCAATTTATTTTAAACTAGTAGAAGCAAAGGAGAAGGCATTAGAGATTATTAAAGAAAGAGCGGCAGTGGTCTTTAATAAATTTCGCTCAAAACAGTACGAGTATAGTGAACAAGTCGGGAGAGTACTAGCCTATAAAATCGCCGATAAAAAATCTAAAAACAAGTTAGCTGAGATTAAAGGAGTGGATAATCTGATTCAAATGGACGCTAGGGTGATTTTGGAGCAATTCGCTCTTTTTTATGAAGATTTATATGCCCCTTCAAATCTTGTTTAACTAGGGGAGGTATCTCAATATTTAGATAAAGCACAGATACCATCTTAACAGCTCAGGAGTCTGCTTAATTGGAGCAGGAGATATTGGTAGAGGATGCATGGTTAGCTTTGACTTCTCTCACCATGGGTAAGGCCACAGGTGAAGATCAGATCCCGATTGAATTTCATAAAAATTTTAAAAATATCTTATCCCCATTATTTTTAAAGGTGATTAAAGAAATAGGAGAAGCAGGGGTGGTACCTTCCTTATGGATAACACAAATATGATATTCTTTTAAAGAAGAATAAACTGTCAGCTGCTTGCGGATTGTACCGTCCTATTTCACTTATTAATGCAGACGCTGAATGGTTCGCTAAGATTTTGGCCAATCGCCTTTCTCCATTTATGGTAAAATTGGTTTCGGGCAAGAGCATGGCTTTATCAAGGGAAGAGATACGACTACTCATATTAATAATGCCATTATGGCATTTGATTTGGCCGAGAAAGTTAAGAGTAAACTAAGGATGATACTTTTAGACACAGAAAAAGCGCTCCATCGGGTGGCTTGGGCCTACTTATGGCCTACCCTCTCGGCAATGGGAATATCTGATCAATATTTGACATGGGTAAAAGCGCTCCATTGCTCACTCAAGGCTAAACTAAGTTATGAGGGTGTACAGTCTAGGGCTTTTCGGATAAATAGGGGAACATGGCAGGGGTGTTCTTTATCCCCCCTGGTGTTCACCATATACCTTGAACCTTTTATCCGAATTCTTATTACGGTCATTATCTTGTGGTCCTAATGAGCTACAATGTAATGCCTATGCGGACGATATCGCAATCTTTACGTTAGATCTAATTCAGTCGGTAGAATTAATCAATCAGGAGGTCATCAGAATTGGTATTTTCCCTGCTACAAATTGAATACTGACAAAACTCAGATTTTGTTGAACTATACACCAGAAACCCCCATAATGGGACACTGCCCGGAAACTATATATCTTGGCGTTCATGTCACTCCAAAGATTCAGAACATCTTTAAAATAAATTATTAAGCGCTTTTGATCGATACTACTAGGAAACTTAAGAATTGACATAAGCTTCCCATTAGTATCATCGGACGATGCAATATTGTTAAAATGACAATTCTTTCTAGGTTTCTTTATTTATTTACATCTATTCCTTTGAAATTGCTGAATTCATTCTTTAAGAAATTAGACGGGATAGTAGGTAGTTTTATGTTGGGGTATAGGCGGGCACGTCGGGCTATTAAGTTTTTAAAATACCCCTTTAGTCAAGGTGGTCTTGTACTGCCCGACTTTAAATTATATTATTGGGCTTCATTTATGAGAAGACTTCGTAGCCTTCTCTCTAGTAAGGACCAAGATTTTAGCCATAAGCTTTTGCTAAATAAGGATAGTAATAGATTTCTTTATCGTACACATGTCCCTAATTACTATAAAAGGGTACGTTTTAAGACCCTAAGGAACATAGCTATAATCTGGTGAGAAATATCTAATACGTTCTGTTTGCCATTTTATTTTAATATGTTCCCGCTGTGTGATAACCCACTTCTTCCAGACATTTTTCAGGATAGTAAAGCCAAACAATGGGCTAGCCTGGAGGTAGATAAACTCAGAGATCTATATGACATGGAGGGCTTTCGCACTTTTCAAGAGTTGAAAGACTCCTTTTCTCTACCACAGCAGCACTATTATAAGTATTTCCAAATTAGGGATTATTTCTTGAGATTACAAGGACTCAAGGCAGTGAAACTCTATCAATTATTGACTTTTTTTCATGAACCGTTACAGGGAAAATTAATTTGTACTGCGTATCAAATATTAAGCCAGGAAAGACCCAATCCTATTGGCCTTTTAGCTGAGAAATGGAGTGCAACGCTTGGGGAGGAAATTTCCATCACAGCCGTAGACGCTGCTCTTATTACAGTAAAAGACGCAGTATGGTCTATGAATATAAGGCTTCAACAACATGAAACCATATGTATGTTGTATTACACACCTGATAAAATTGTTAGATGGGGGCAAGTAATAAGACGTGTTCATATGTTTGCTATGCGCCCTATGTTAATGAGCTTTTGGCAAGGGATTCGGAATGTATTAAGAAATCGACTTGAATTAGATTAGGTTTTTACTACAACTGAGATAATGCTGGGCTATAGAGACAATGTTAATAGAGTGAAGAAGGATTTAATGGCTATAGCTATAGTCTCTGCTAGGTTGACTATAGCCCGGACATGGATTTCTCCAAAGCTGTGTAATGTATTGGAGTGGTGGAGTATTTTTATCAAAATGTTTGCACGAGAAAAAACTGGCTAAAATTCGAGGCTTTAAGGAACTATAAAAATGTAATGCTATTTGGCAAGGTATGATTCACGATTAAGCTGCTAATTGTTTTTTTTCCTGTTTTGTTTTTTATTGCCTAGTACTTAGTTTTTCTTTCTTACTGCTATTTTTTGTATTAATACTACCCCCTAGGGAAAAGGAAATTAATATGAAAAAGTATGTGACAGTTGATATTCTGTTTATTTTGTGATTGAATCCTTTGCAAAAACAATAATAAAAAAAAGCATGGTAGAGATTTCCGCAACACTGGCCTAATCTCTCAGAAGTTCCAATAATTCGTGTTAAGATTGTGACGTGTAATGCTTGTGATTATGCCATTACACCACGTTAAAAAATACTATGTTAAGGCAAAAAGTATATCATAGGAACAACACTAGAAGGCTTTATGGAATCAGAGTGGCTGTTGTATGTGCTGTATTTTGTTACCACGCACCAAATATTGAGTGAAAGTAATTTCAAATTCATTTTTTACTTGGAAAAATTACTCTGCAACATTGTTTTCGCACAGCATCCATCACTTTTTGTACTAAGGAAGTGCAACGGATTTTGAGGCTACTGTGCCAACATTAGCAACTTGCTCTTCCTTTCATTAAGACTACTTCCTGTTCTTTAAGTTGTTGGTTGGTCTGGTTTGCATTCTGAAAGGAAAACATCACTTATCCTTTTCCAGCAGTCTTTGCTGTATTATCCACCCATGGATTTTTTATGTTGTGCGAAAATGAAATAACTTCAATTTCTTGACAGCATGAGGTTTGAACTAATGATTGCAGGACAGGCCCATGTTGTGTTAAGGAATAAAAGTATAAAGTGAAATGGGCATTTTGGGGTTGCAAGGGTCTGGGAACATTTTTTCCCTTTTCATGTGTTTTATATAGCATTATGATTATACTGTGTTGTTTTACTCTTTGGATCCTAGTCTGCTGTGAACCAATGACAATATTTCACAGTTGTTTTACTGAATCATTGACATTTCCAATGCTTCTGTGCTAGAGATAATTTAAAGGCATTTGATTGGCCTTGAAATGTTGCTTTTTTGTCTGCCTGCAGCTAGCGGAGGCTGTCTACCATTTGTCTTTGCTCTCAGCCATTGACTTCTACTTTTTCTTTCCACCATATTGTGTGTGGGTTTGAGAGATGGTTGATTAATGTGCATTTACTGCCAACCTTTAAAAGTCTTGGCTGGTTCAATCATTTCCTAGGACCGTTTGTGTCTGGTGATTTTTTAAAAGTTTATGTTAATGCTTTGTCAGTTTTTAAGTGGCTGTCCTGTTATAATTTTTATCTTAATTGGTTTTCTCATTCTTGTTGCTGCTTTACTGGTGGTGGATGGCCTGTGGATGGGCTGAGTCACTTTTGGGTATATATCTCTGCAATTCTTTCCCTGCAATGTTTTTGTAGGTGGTAAGAAGAGGCAGAGGCTCCAGAACAGACAGCTATTTTCAGTTTTTCCTTCATGCTGCCTCCTTCTTTTATGTGTGCTAATTTGTGAAATTAGTGTGCCTCATACGTAGCCATTTTGTCTTTGTTCTCAATTATTTCTCTTTTTTTTTAGATTTTATGTTAACAACTTCTGCCATGTTAATGGGACCTACTAGAACACTGCCCTCATTTTTAATTAATTTAATCCATTTTTGCCAGCCTCCACCTTGCTCTCTTAGGGATCACCATGGGCCCTGAAAGGGCATTAGACACTTATTAGATCTTTTTCTTTATCGTGGGCCTCTAGGTGTTGCTTTAGTGGTGTTATGTCCGAGTCATTGTATCAACTGTCAATATCAAGGTAGCTTTTAACATTGAAAAAACATGCTTTAAACATTTCTGTAGCTTTTCATTAATTTTTGACTACCTAAAGCCTAGTCTAACACGTAGTTAACACATTGGCATTAGTGTTATAAGTTATGATAGCTTGCATTGCGTAATCTAGAATGGGCAAATCTGACTGCCTTCCTTCTTATTCCCGTCAACAGCTGGATGAGACTGAGACACAGACAACTCTGAATTAGCTGACACCAGACTCCAGCTACCTCTGCGCTAAGTCCTATTGCTAACCAATGGGAAGTGAAGAAGATGGTACTGAAGAAACACGCCCCTATTAAGAAAACTGCCAATGAATAGTAGAAGTATGTCGCCACATCTGGCAAGACCTCTGATATCCTTTTCTTTTTTCACCAGTGTGAGAAATATAGTGAATCTGCTTCACCATTTCTGGACAGGAGGACATGTTCCTCAATCTGGATTTTCCAAGTGAAAAGTCTAAAATGAACTGTTATTTCAGATATACATTAGAATCTGAGTTATAGTATGCACAGTCTCTGTGGAAAATTACAATTTAAAGAAAACTCAGACAATGAGGGTCACATTTTGTCATTGTATTACCCAAATTAGAATTCAAAGCAGTAATCAGTATTTAGGCAAAAAACCATGGGCCTTATTTATGAAGCTCTTGCGTCAGTTGTGCGCCGCCGGTGCGTCACTTTTCATAAATGAGGCCCCATGAGTCTTGATAAGCAATTACAAAAGGTAGTCTAAACCACACAGTAGCATAAATAACTCAAAAGGCAACCTTACTACGAAGAATGAAACCTAGTATTTTCGCCACACAAACTCTGTAAAGTTTGCTAAGAAAAGGGATATTCCTTCCACCAAGAAAGGCAGTATGATGGTTCGAGACAGATCTGTAGCATAGGCATATAGTTCGGTCAGTCTGGATTAGGGAAAAATTGCAAAGACGTGTAAGTCAATATTGTCGGCAAGCCTCACTGACAGGAGTTGCAAAGGTAGATGGGGAGAGGAAAGTCATCATCAGCAGCCTCAGCATCGGGAAAACAAGGAGTGCTAAGGAAATTATGTCTCAGTCTGAGAGTCTGAAAGCATGTCACTGAGAGCCAGCATCTGCAGGTGTCTGAAAAAGGAGAGTATCTGTGTGCTCTGCTCTGTAGTTTCGAAAAAAAACTTTCTTTCTAAGGGTCCTTTCAATGATATATTACTTGCTGCATTCAGAGGTAACATCAACCATCATCCCACATTGGACAGTCATCCATGTGACGATCTTTCAATCACAAGGTGCAAAAGAAGATACTGTCAAGAATTTCCCTCAGTATCCATGGGAATTGATCATCTGTGCCGAGCTCACAGGCTAGTTCACAAATAGCAATTCAATATTGCTTTCCCATGTACTAGTGTCAAGATCTCAGGTTCTCTCAGGGAAAACCATGTTGAAATGTTAAAAAGTGTCCTTTAGGCATCAGGAATGTCATGTGAAAGGACGAAAAAAGATACATGAACAGGCAGACAGAGTTCGTTCATGTCAGTCCATGAAGAAAATTACAATCCTAAAAGGCAAATCATTAATAAATATAAAGCAATGTGATTCTTATGAATAAACAACAAATGCGCAATTAGATCTAAGCATAATACATTCAATTAAGTATGCATGTCTAAATAAGCAAGTATTCAAGACAAGTCAATCAATCTTTATTTCGGCCGAAAGGCCATAAAAATACATGCATAAAATACACAAAAGAATAAAAGGAAAATCTATATAAATTTACATTATAGAAAACAAACCACATAAAATAATGATAAAAGCATTAAAATGCACATCAGAAAAAGGAAAAGCAGGTATCAAGTGAGCACCTTTTTCTGTCTTAACCTCCACATGTACATTAGATACCTTGAGACAACAAACACAATACACTGCCTGGTGTTGTTTCTGAGTAGTTTAAATGCAGTCTTATAATTTCTCAAATCCAAGTTGCGAGAGACTTGCAAAATCCTCTTCTTCTTATACCCGAGATAGGCTGGGCAAAATAAAATTATATGTTTGGCCAATTCTACCCTTGTCCAGTACAAAATGGGTAAGCTCTATTGAAATCAAGGTTTTCTCACTTCCATGTGGCAGTAAATGCATGTATTGGTAGAGTCCATAGATGGAACTTAATATACAAGGTTCTAGCATGGGGTGGCTCAACCACATCCAAGAATGGCTTCAGGTGGTAGTCAACTTTGAACTCTGTAAAAGAAGCGGAACCCATATTATGTTGATCAGCATAATGCCAAAAGGAAGTTTTCAATGCCTGCTTTGACAGTGATACAGCTTCTGCTGTTGTGGACCAAAAATGTCCATGCCTAATCTGCCTCAGCAGTCTCTAACCACCCTAAACTAGGAAATCTTACTGGCCCCCAACTGCCCCATTACCTTCTCGAAGGCCTTTCGGATAGAAATGAGCTCCGGAGCTGACCATAATCTCCTCCAGTACAATAGAGGTCTCAAGGCCACTATATCATTGATACGCCTTAGCCCACAGTCTAACCATATTGGGCACACTGTAGTGCTTACTGGAAGGTTATTTAAGCCTCCCATGAGACGATTTTCTACTAGCTCAAGAGACCTAACATCTGAAGTGTCCCACAATTCATCTCCATAAAAAGAGGCCCCCAAAGACTGTCACCTATAGATCTCAAGGCCTGGAGTGATTGAATGATATGCAGATATGCAGATATGCACTGGCCCCTCAAAATACCCCAACAGTGTTCTTTGAGCTTGATCTTACACTTCTGAATATGAAATGACCAAACAAATTGATCAGAAAGAGTCACTCCCAGATAGCCACACACTCAAAACATTCACCGTTGAGAGTAGGGGTCAGATGGGATGTTGGAAAGGGATTAAATGCCATGAATGTAGTCTTGTTATGGTTCATCTCCGGCCCTTGCTGCTTGCAGAAGGCCCCAAAGCAATCCAAGAGTTTTTGAATACCCATAGTTGATTTGGATAGCAAGAGTGTATCATCTGAAAACAGTAGGACGGAGACCCTAACCCCTGCAACAAGAGGGACATCACCCAAACAAATCTCAAAATGTGATACTAAGTCATTATTATAAAAGAGGAAAATGGTTGGGACCAACACACGCCCCTGCCCCAACCCCCGAGTAACGGGACTGCGGACAGTTAGCTCGCCCTGAGGTCAGCATCTAACCTTTGCATAGTTCTTTGAGTATAACCTGATAATGACTTATTTATTGAGGACACTCTGGTTAGGGTTTTTAGCACAAGGGCGGGGAGGGGAGGGAAATGTTTTTTAGTAGGTTTACTTCTTGTTTTTTTAAAGATTCTTCTATAAGCAATTATATACACAGAAGATCAGCACCCACTATATGTTGTATTATGTAAATATGGTCTTTTCTGATCCACAAAAGTTAATAAATTACAACACAGATTTTAACACTATTCAGTTAGCTAAGTTTGCTTCTGATTATTCCCAAGTTCATGAAACTGACTTCAGACATGTCATTTTTTTTGTATACAAATTTTATTGAGTTTTACATATCTGTACAGGCACATTTTATGAAACGAGCTGTGCTAAGGGACACACAGGTCAATTAACGAAAGAATCATTGCATATGATATAAGTATAGTAACTCAGCTGCATACAAAATCCCCATCTCCCTACCCACAATGTAAGAATCATCTATATAGAAATGATCATGTGGTGTACAGTTTGTCAGCATCCTGCATCCCAAACTAACCCTATACTTCTAAAACTAAGACCCCCCACCCAACCCACACACTAGGCGTGTCACTCACAATCAGCAATTGATCTACAGACTGGAAAGGGAAGACCACTCGGTCCCCCCGAACGTATGGATGGGTGCCCCGATCCCCCCGGGAAACCATTTTGGGCGGGGGGCGTGGTTCGGCTGGTATGCCCAAAGCGGCGTAGCCGGAGCACGCCCTTCCCGCCCAGAAGGTGTTGTCCTAGACACCCGCCCGGAAGACCGCGCCCAGTGGGCGTACCTGAGGAGGGTCCCTCGCCCTCCCGCAGACGGATAAATGGAGCGGGAATCCGAAGAAGCGTCCTCTTGTTCCAGTGCTCTGAAGGCTGCACCCCTCGTTGCTCGTGAGCCCTCGACGGAACAAGCGGCAATTTTGAGAACTTGTAATCTTGTTGTTTCTCTTTCAGTCCCAGGAGTGCGAAGGATCTGGGACCTCGTCGATCGACTTGAGCGGAGTAAACGAAGCTATGGCCGGCAAAAAAGCGGGAAAGAGCTCCGAACTGGAGAAGGTACTGCGCACCTTGTCGAATCGAATGGCGATCATGGACCGAAAACTGGGTAAAGTAGATCCGATCGGTCGAGGTTTGGCCGAAGTTAAAAAGCAGTTAGCGGCCCAGAACAACCCCTCGGGCCGTCCTAAGAAGGTGATAGGCCCGGCCTTGCCGAAAGTCGGCCCTGAGGGTAGGGGGAAGCGTAGTAAGAAGAGGGCGGTCTCTGGGGAGGACCCGGTTCCGGAGGTACCCCCAGCTGCCCCCATCACACCGGCAGACAGCCTGGTTCCGAGTCCAGACATAGGTTTACCAATCCCTGTTGTAATTACCCCGGTTAATGATGATCAGATGCCCCCAGAACTGGCCCTCCAGTTAGCGGCAGTGTTGCCCTGGTTTAAAAAGAAAGCAGGGGGGGCAGTGGCTGCGGGGGATCCAGCCGAGGAGGCTAGATTAATAATTGAGCAGTTACGGCAGTCGAGAGAAGCCAGGACGGCGAATGTTCCTTCTATTTCCCCACAGGTGGCGGCAGGAATAACTACGGTTGGCCGGGAAAAGACAGCAGGAACGGCGGTTGAACCCGGTAAGAACCCATTGCCAATGGTGGGGGAAAGTTCAGTGCCTTCAAGGCGCGAGAGGGTGGCCCAGCACATCCCTGCGGCCACGAAGGAAATGATATGGGGGGACAAGTATTTTAATATGTTTTCATTATTGACCGACCATCGTGAGATGGAATACGCAAAGACTCAGAAAGATCTATGGCACCCCAGTGTATGGCGGGCCAAGATGGCGGAATTTAGGGTCGATGAGACTGTAGCGAACTGGGTGAAGGCCTTCTCTATATTTACGGCAGTAATGGGGGAACGTAAGCCTGAAGTGTTGCCCGAGCTATCCTGTTACCAGAATAGGATCATGGATTTTTATAACATGTACGGGGGGAATGAGTGGAAAGGATATGACATGCAATTCCGAAAAGCTAAAGAGTTTGATGTAACGCTGACATGGGATTGCCTCGACACAGTATCGTGGCATAAGCAGCTCCTGCTTGGATCGGCAGGTACGTCCTTGCCGGGCGGGAGCGGGCCTGGGTCAGTTCAGCAAAGGCCTGCGCAGCCCTTTCGAGCAAGCGCCGGTGGGGAGTCACAGCCCAAGACCGGCGGAAATGGGGGCAAGCGCGGGGTCTGCTGGGGTTTCAATAGAGGTAACTGTAACAGGCCCCAGGGAACATGTAGGTTCCGGCATGCTTGTGCGGGCTGTGGGAACTCCTCACACCCGGAGAGTAGCTGTAGATCCAAGAATGGTGGTTCGGGAGGAAAGGGGGGGTCCAAGCCAGAGTGAGGTGATGCTTGGGAAGCAATCGTCTTCGCCCATTGACATAATGGCTTTGACTCCCTGGTTGAATAAATACCCTGATCATGTATCCGCCGGGATTTTGAGGAGTGGTTTCCTGTATGGCTTCAACATCCCGGCGGGGAATTTTCGGGGGAGCCCCTTTTGTAAAAATCAGCAATCCGTCCAAAACAACCCAGCAGTGGTAGCCAGGAAAATCTCCAAAGAAGTCAGCTTGGGGCGGGTAGCAGGACCTTTTCCATGCCCGCCGGTGGCGGACTTTGTGTGTTCACCTCTGGGAGTAGTTCCGAAGAAAGACCCGGGGGAGTATAGACTCATTCACAATCTGTCGGCCCTGAGGGGCGCCTCGGTGAATGAAGCCATTGATCCGGATATCTGTGCAGTCCGGTATGCATCGTTCGACGATGCCGTTGCCCTACTGAATCGCCTGGGCCCCGGTGCTCTGATGGCGAAATCGGACATCGAATCGGCATTCAGATTGCTCCCGCTACACCCGCGGGACCAGCGCTTGCTAGGTTTTATGTTCCAAGGGAACTATTACATGGATAAATGCATGCCCATGGGTTGCTCAATTTATTGTGCTTATTTTGAAATGTTCAGCTGTTTTTTATAATGGGCGTTCACCAAGGCCACTGGGCATAGACAGGTGATGCACTATTTAGACGACTTCCTGTTCTTAGGGCCGGCAGGCACTACGAAATGTGCACAGGCGCTGCGGGACTTCTGCATCCTCATGCAGGAGTTCGGAGTCCCATTGGCACCAGGTAAGACGGTGGGGCCATCTACTTCACTGGAGTTTCTGGGAATTGAGCTCGATTCAGTGGAGGGATGCTTCCGTCTGCCAATGGAGAAGGTGGGCAAGTTCAGGGCTTCCTTAATACAATGCCTGGGCAAAGAAAAAGTGACCCTGCACCAGTTACAACAAACAGTGGGTCAGCTTAACTTTGCCTTGAGAGTAATACCGATGGCTCGCCCCTTCTCACGCTCCATTGCACAAGCTACGGTTGGCCTCAAGGAGGGACACCACCGCACGAGACTGTCGGCAGAGGTTCGCCAGGATATGCGCATTTGGTTGGCATTTCTGGCGGACTTCAACGGTCGAGTAATGTGGAACAAACCCCCTGCATGGTCGGACGAACTGGGTTTGTGGACAGATTCAGCCGGGAGCCTGGGATTTGGCGCCATCTTTGGTAACCGATGGTCGGCGCAAGTATGGCCGACGTGGTGGCACTCCAGCGGTCTGACAGGTAACATTGGGTTCTTGGAGCTATTTCCCATTTGAGTTGCTCTGTTGGTATGGCCAGACGATTTTAGGGACCGCTCAGTAGTGTTTTGGTCGGACAATATGACTGTGGTTGAGTGCATTAATCAGCAGGCAGCCCGCTGCAAGTGGATCTTGAGATTGTTGAAAGAAATTGTTTTACGTTGCATGAGATTGAATGTACAGTTCAGGGCAAAACATGTGCCGGGTGTACTGAATAATGCAGCTGATGCACTCTCTCGTTCACACATGCAGGCTTTCAGGGGCTATCTACCCACAGCGGACCTAGTGGCGGCACCGTTCCCCGATGCACTATGGCTGATCGGTGCCCCGGATTACAAGACCTCGTGGCAGCCAGCTTAGCGCCCAGGACGAGGAAGGCTTATGAGGGAGCGTTTCGTTCCTACTGCACCTTTTTAGGCCCGGCAGGGAGTCATAGCTGGGGGCAGGAGGAATCCTTCCTGGGTTTCTTAGTAGCGCTGCATAGAGAGGGCCGATCAGCTGCAACTGCCAACAGATATAGGGCGGCCATTTCATTCATGGCACAGCTCAACGGCATAAGGGACCCAACGGGTTCCTTTGTAGTGAGGAAAGCGCTCCGCGGCTAGCAACGCCTGGAGGGTCGCAGACAGGATACGAGGCGCCCGATTGGTTTAGAGAGATTGTCTCGGCTGTTAGCAAAACTGGATGAGACATGCTCCTCCCCTTCCGAAGCAGTTCTGTTCCGGGCGGCTTTTGCCTTGGCATTTCATGGGGCCATGCGGGTAAGCGAACTCATGGCGAGGAACAAGAGAGATATGGAGGGAGGCTTATGCAGGGATCACGTTCAAATATGGGGTGATTCGATGCTGATCTCGATAGCCAGGTCCAAGACAGACCAGGGAGCTATGGGAGATAGTCTTGTTGTGCAGCGCGCTCGAGGGTGCCCCACTTGTCCGATAAAGTGTCCAGAGGAATATTTGGCACAGAGGCCGGTGACATGGGGAGAGAGCCTGCTTAGGCACAAGGATGGCACCCCTCTGACGAGATTTCAGTTTCAGAGGGTGCTAGCACTTACAATCGCTGCGGCGGGCATGGACCCGTGCGATTTTGGGACCCACTCATTTAGAATAGGGGCCTCTACAGAGGCTACGGCCCGGGGTCTGGGTGCAGAAGAAGTGAAACAGCTAGGCCGTTGGTCCTCGAACTGCTTCAAGAGGTATGTGCGATTGCACATGTTGTAAAAGACTGGTGAAATGCACTCACGCTTGTTGTCTTTTGTTTGAATTACAGTTTCGCAAGCCTGTGACGCGGGGCGGAATTTGGAGTCAACCCATCACCAGGAGACCAGCGGTCAAGGATCACCGACTGGAGAGCAAGTGGTATGGGTCGTGGGCCACTCATACGTGAGGCGCGCCGGGGACGTATTCATGGCAGGTGACGCGATTCACGCATCTGGGGAATACGGGTTCAGAGTGACCTTCCATGGGAAAGGAGGCCTCTGTGTTGACCAATTTCAACCATTTATGGAGGGTCTCTTAGGGCGGCAAAGGTCACCGCCATCTATAATCATAGTACACTTGGGGGGCAATGACTTAGTAAGACTGGGAAGACGAGTGTTACTGGAACACATTTTGTCGGCAGTCAGCTGGTTGGCGAAGAGGCTCCCAGGGTGCACAATCGCCTGGTCCCACATGATCCCCAGGAAAGTTTGGTGGGGGGTTTCTCTGTGTCAGCGTTGAACCACTCGGTAAAGAGGGTCAACAATAAAATTGGGAAATTGTTTCGCTCCGCACAGTTGCATAGCATTCCCCATGGGTGTATTCGGGGTGATCACTTTTATTTGAATGATGGGGTTCACCTGTCCAGGGCGGGGAATGATTTACTCATAGGAGACTTCATAGCATGGCTAAGGGGTTTGAGGAGGCATGACCTTTAGGAGGTTTGGGGGGCCGGATAGTCGGTCAACTATCCGGCCTGTGGCGGTAAGGTCATGATCGGTGAGCAGTAATTTCAAGGTCCCTAGGGGGGGCGCCACCCAGAATGGATGGGAGCGCCCGGGGGGAGGCGGCCATTGGCCCCTCCCACAGGGAGGCGGCACCCACTACGGATGGGTTGCCTAGGGGGAGACGGCCATAGGCCCCTCCCAGGGGGGAGACGGCTAGAGGCCCCTCCTACGAATTTCCCGGGTGCCGGATATCCGCTCCGGCGGAAGAGAGTGTGGGGAAGGGGGGAGTCCACGCTGTCCTTCTTACAGATACCTCACACGGGAACTCGGACAACCTCAAAGATGGCGTCGAGTGAAAGGGGGTCCCCACGACAAGGGAAGTTACAGTTGGCAACGAGGGTAAAGTCCTCTGCGCATGCGCCACTCACACCGTGAGGGCGGGAGTTTGGTAGTAGGGATCTGACACCGGTTAAGACCTTGCCGTTGGCCCTTAACGCTAGGATGTACAATTTTAATTTAGAATGTATGCATTTTCAGGATGCTAGACTCGGCTAGGAAACCTTTGTATTAGAGATCTGTTAAGGTTAGCCAAAGAACATGTCTTCATCAAAAATGTAATGAAAGTAAAATTGTACATAATTCATGAAACGTTTTAATTTAATGTTTTAAATTTTGTTTCATATTTTAATAAATACGGCTGGGGGGGTAACTCCCCCCCGCCTTCCAAAAGCTCAAACCTGTGTCTGTCTCCTCCCCTTGGGGAATTGTGTTGGGAGGGGGTGGCGGGCATCCCGGCCATATGGAAAGTGAAGACCACTCGGTCCCCCCGAACGTATGGATGGGTGCCCCGATCCCCCCGGGAAACCATTTTGGGCGGGGGGCGTGGTTCGGCTGGTATGCCCAAAGCGGCGTAGCCGGAGCACGCCCTTCCCGCCCAGAAGGGGTTGTCCAAGACACCCGCCCGGAAGACCGCGCCCAGTGGGCGTACCTGAGGAGGGTCCCTCGCCCTCCCGCAGATGGATAAATGGAGCGGGAATCCGAAGAAGCGTCCTCTTGTTCCAGTGCTCTGAAGGCTGCACCCCTCGTTGCTCGTGAGCCCTCGACGGAACAAGTGGCAATTTTGACCCACCCACCAGCCCCTATTGCAGTGTTTGTTTGAATAAAGTAATTGTTGATAATATCCGATGGTATTAAAGAGATGCAGTCACGTTTTTTCAGCATTTATGTATGCCTTGGATTGAATAAATGTGTATAGGCCTTTTTTCCTTTGTAGAAAAGTAAAGGAGTGTATCACATGAGGACATTGTCTTGTGCTTTAGGACTTTTTCCCTTTGTAGAGATGAAAAGTGGATGAATCATCAAGCTGTTTCAGATTAGGCGAATTTTCTTTCCTTAGTAGGTAACACAACTGTCGTATTTATTTTGGTCGGGCGGTAAGGTCATGATCGGTGAGCAGTAATTTCAAGGTCCATAGGGGGGGCGCCACCCAGAATGGATGGGAGCGCCCGGGGGGAGGCGGCCATTGGCCCCTCCCACAGGGAGGCGGCACCCACTACGGATGGGTCGCCTAGGGGGAGACGGCCATAGGCCCCTCCCAGGGGGGAGACGGCTAGATGCCACTCCTACGAATTTCCCGGGGGCCGGATATCCGCTCCGGCGGAAGAGAGTGTGGGGAAGGGGGGGAGTCCACGCTGTCCTTCTTACAGATACCTCACACGGGAATTCGGACGACCTCTAAGATGGCGTCGAGTGAAAGGCGGCCCCCACGACAAGGGAAGTTACAGTTGGCAACGAGGGTAAAGTCCTCTGCGCATGCGCCACTCACACCGTGAGGGCGGGAGTTTGGTAGTAGGGATCTGACACCGGTTAAGACCTTGCCGTTGGCCCTTAACGCTAGGATGTACAATTTTAATTTAGAATGTATGCATTTCAGGATGCTAGACTCGGCTAGGAAACCTTTGTATTAGAGATCTGCTAAGGTTAGCCAAAGAACATGTCTTCATCAAAAATGTAATGAAAGTAAAATTGTACATAATTCATGAAACGTTTTAATTTAATGTTTTAAATTTTGTTTCATATTTTAATAAATACGGCCGGGGGGGTAACTCCCCCCCGCCTTCCAAAAGCTCAAAACTGTGTCTGTCTCCTCCCCTTGGGAAATTGGTGTTGGGAGGGGGTGGCGGGCATCCCGGCCATATGGGGTTACTGCAGTGTGTAACTAAAGTAATGCTTAGGGAAAATAACCTGCATCAGGTGCAGGGGGCCGCTTGTGTTCAGTGTGGTAAACAGTCAAAATATCGATTTTTTTACATCGACCTACACTAATATCGAATTTTTAATATCGTAGGGACAGAATATCAATGTCAAGAATATCGTTGACCAGACTATTGACCTTAAGGTAAGTAATATTGTTTTTTTATATTGAAGTAAGTAATATCGAAGTTAGTAATATCAAAGTAATATCGTTAGCAAAAATATTGTTGTTAATAATATTGATATTTAAATTAGTGATATGTATTTTAACATGTATTTTATATGTATGTTTAAAAATAAAAAAAGTTGTGATGTATTTTCATAATTTTTAAATATATGTATTAAAAGTTTTGCAAATAGTACATTTTTAAAGTAAATTTTACGTTTTAGTATAACAGTGGGTTGTGGGTTTGTAGGGGAATTGGGTGGGAAGTAATTTAATTATAATTATTAATAAATATGTTTTTATTTATTGTTATTGATTAATAATGTATTGTTAATTAATTATTAATTTATTGTTCGTTAATTACTAATTGGTATTTAATTTGTACTAATTGATTATTTGCTAATTACATTAATTATGTTAATTTTTATGTGTAGCAGGTTGTGGGTTTATAGGGGAATAGGGTGGGAAGTAATTTTATTATAATAATGAAGTAATATTTTTTATTTATTTATTGTTATGGATAATTAATGTATTGTTAATTAATTATTAATTGGCAATTAATTTATAATCATTGATTAATGTATAGGTATATTAATTATAATTAATGTATTATTATTTTGTATGTATTGTTATTGTTATTGTTAATTAATGTATTGTTCATTTATTATTAAATGTTAATTCATTTGTATCAATGTATTAATTGACAATTTCATTATTTTCGTTTTTTTATATGTAGCGGGTTGTGTGTTTATGGGGGAATAGGGTGAAAAGTTATGTAATGTTATTTAAGTATATATTAATTTAATTGTATTGGTATTTAGTATTAATTTGTTAATTAATGTTTAATATGTCATTTATTTTACAAAAAATATTTAAATAATAAGTATGTTAATTTAACCCCTACACTATCCTACATTGTCCACACTGTTACATTCCCTGGAGTTGGAATATTAATTTAAACCCCTACGCTATCCAACACTTTCTCTACTGTTGCACTCACTGGAGTGGAAATAGTAATTTTTACCCCTACGCTATCCAACACTTTCCCTACTGTTGCACTCCTTGTAGTAGTAGTATTTATACTTATTAAGCGCAGCTGTCACCCAAAGGGTATCCTGGCGCTGAGACCATATCTAACCATCAGGTGAAGTGCACTACAATGCTCTTGGAAACAGGTAGGTCTTAAGATCCCTTATGAAGGAGGTCAGATCTTGTCTACTCCTCAGCGCCAGAGGATGTAATGTAATGTTATTTAAGTACATATTAAATAAATAAATGGAGTGGGAATAGTAATTTTAACCCCTACGCTATCCAACACTTTCCCTACTGGTGCACTCACTGGAGTGGGAATAGTAATTTTTACCCCTACTCTATCCAACATTTTCCCTGCTGTTGCACTCCCTGGAGTGGGAATAGTAATTTTTACCCCTACGCTGTCCAACACTTTCCCTCCTTTTGCACTTCCTGGACCGGGAATAGAAATTTTAACCCCTACGCTATCCAACACTTTCCCTACTGTTGCACTCACTGGAGTGGGAATAGTGATTGTTACCCCTACGCTATCCTACACTTTCCCTACTTGCACTCCCTGGAGTGGGAATAGTAATTTTTAACCCCTACGCTATCCAACACTTTCCCTACTGTTGCACTCACTGAAGTGGGAATAGTAATTGTTACCCTTACGCTATCACACACTTTCCCTACTTGCACTCCCTGGAGTTGGAATAGTAATTTTTACCCCTACGCTATCCAACACTTTCCCTACTGATGCACTCACTGGAGTGGGAATAGTAATTTTTACCCCAACACTATCCAACACTTTCCCTACTGTCACACTCACTGGGGTGGGAATAGTAATTTTTACCCCCACACACTGTTTGGAGTTGGAATAGTAATTTTATTACCTCCGCTATCTAATATTTATTGTAAATTTTTAGTTAACATAGTATATAATTAATATCAAAAAGATTAAAAATGATTACATTTTTAAAAATGTGTTATATATATTTATTTACTTTGCATTTATATTATTGATTTATGTGTATAGATGTATTTATAAATTATATGATATTTTTAAAAAAGTAAGTTATATTAATGATTAAAAATGATTAGTAAGTATATCTATTATATATTATATGTATATGGTTAATTTATTTTTACATTATATATATATCACTTATAATTTTTAAACATTTTAAAAAATGTTTAACTATGTTCATTTTAATTATATGTATTATGTACTTTATTTTACATCATGTTTTAAGCTTAAATAAAAAACGATATTTTTAACAACTATATTTTTGACATAGATATTTATTTCTCGATATTTATGTGCTTAACATACTGTAGATAGGATGTTGATATTCTTGACTTTGATATTCTTGCTTTGATATTTTTGTAGGTCGATATTCTGATCTTCGATATTTTGTCAGTGAGTTTGAGTGGCTTCAGACATGTCATGTGTTGAAAATTGTTCATTGTTTGTATAAAGACATATTCACATCAACGTAGCCAACGCAATTCATTTCATTGCGAGAGACTTCTTCAAGGCTACAAAAAAAACACACAAATAACATATATACCTATTAAAATTATATACACACACAACAAATTTAAAACATAGTGCCAACACACTGTAGTACCCATCCATATGTGCTTGTATAAAACAATGTGCAGGAACAAAAAACATAACCCAGAGTTGTTTAACAAATTTGATTTTTCATTACATTTGTAGTCTTTGGTACCCTCATTGTATGGGCATCATAATACTAATATGCATTACATTTATTTATGCTAAAAAGTCTCTATTCATGTCTAAAGATTCTTGTTATCCTACTTGGCATTACAAATTGTCAATACGATTTGTGATCATATTTTAATATTTCAGTTCCAATTCGAATGCCAATTCTTGATGGAATAAAGAGAGACAGGGAAGAAAACAGAACATAGCAATCATATTTATATACTAGGCTACTAGTCATCTTTTCATTCTAAGATCTGGGAGAGTCTGAGTATGTCATTCGTAATGCTACACTTCATTAGAGCCTATATTATATCAAAAACAGGGCATCCTGATGTTAGGGAAAAGGGATACACCTTAATTGTAATCCCATCATGTTTACCTTTGTCCTTAGTGGAGAAGTGTTTCTCAGAGCATCTGCTTGTATTGAATGATTCAGAGAAATCCTTGTAACAATATGAGAAGCATCAAGTCATGAATCTATTCCATACAGGCAAACATACTTTAAAAAGTCTACATAACACAGGGGTCCTGATTCCGATGCGGGTTGGAAAGCTTCCTGAACGAATCCGTTTGGAAATGGTTACCAACTAATCCGGATCGGGAGAGTCCGACCGACGGAGTACGATGCATGCAGATGTTTCCAAAAAGGATTTGGTTGGACTCCCATTGACTTCAATGGAAGCATATGGTCCAAACGTATCATAATTGGGCCCTGGGTCAGGAAGACACGTTCCCGATCCGATTTGGAAAGAGCAAATGCCATTAGGAGGCCTTCCTAACCGCATCAGAATCAGGCCCTAGGTGGGAAAGCTTTCCTAACCGCATCAGAATCAGGCCCTGATTGTCCATACATACCTTGATTATTAGATTAGAGATCTTTGTTTCAAGATGGAAGATTATATCAGGAAATTCTAGAATTTTCTAGCCCATGTTGGCATTTAAATCTGATTCTATCAAAAAGACAGTAAATCAATACCAACGCTTAACATTACTATCTCTTATTTATCAACTGTAAGGTTCATTGTATGCACATTACAATCTCTTTGGTAAACCTATTTCAATTACAGTGTCAACCGTTGGGCTAAGCCAGGGCTCCTGCAGTTAATAACAACACAATCTCCATCAACACTCTTGATCCGAGATCTAATCCAACCCACCCTCTTGTCTAACAGAATATCATCATATTCGAATAGGCTAAAATTAGTATTGCACATCAGCCAATAGTAAACTTTATTTTTAAGATCAGCAGAGGATTCCTTGCTGGGGTCATGGAGGGAGGGTACACCCCTAAGGACTGCTACATAGGGGCAGCAATCGGGGGGGGGGTTGAGTCGAGGCTACACCTAAGAGTTAGGCTCACTAACAAGGGGAATGGGCCTCTGTTAAGTTGCACTATGAGCCCTATTCGTAGCCCTAATTCTGGGGCCATTACTCGTGGCCAGCCCCCCTGACTCTCCTGCCTCAGACATAACCGTCCGTAATTGGGACAGGCCATCCGACACACGGCAGGCTGACATGGCCTGTCACTACTCCAAGGCTTAAAGGATGCTACCACACAAGTAGAACTGGTTTCAGCCTTAGACAATTGGGCATGTACAGGTGTAAATGAGTTCTAATGAATGAAGCTTTTCTATCAAGGAGGATGCACATTTTTAAACCACTAGCTCAAACTTCACCAGAATACCGCCCCAGTCATTATGTTGTATCTCTTTTGGTGGCAGCGAAGACCGATTCATCAACCCCTTACAATTGCCACATCGCTAACATGAGCTGAAGGATAGCCTGCATGATTTGACTTTCACTTGCGCTTGGTACAAGGGACATTGTCACTAAGGTACATAGCATTGGGGTCGCAGCAGGAGGTTTTATGAGGCTTGGCCTCAGACTTTTGCACTATCGCAGGGGGGGTATACAGTCATAATATCGAGAAAAAAACATATCGCCTGGCCAAAATATCGAGTTAAAAATATAGAATGGACACAATATCGAATGGACAGAATATAGGTTACAAAAATATTGAATAGAATAGCAAAATATCGAATAGAATAGCATTAATATCAAATCCAACATAAAGATTGGACAAAATATCGAATGGACAGAATATAGACAACAAAAATGTTGAATTTGAGGTAAGTTAATATGAATTTTTTAAAGTATTTTTTGTTACTTTATGTGCGAAAAGTACATATTTATGTTATAATTCATTTTAATTAATTCATTTACTTGTATTTAATTTTTGCGTAATATAATTCTGTAGCGGGTTGTGGGTTTATAGGGGAATAGGGTGGGAAGTAATTTAAATATAATTAATTAAATATGTTAATTTATTTATTGCCATTTATGTTGAATTAATTGGTAATTAATTATTAATTGGTAATTAATTAAAATATAATTGGTAATTAATGATAATTAATTGATTAATTGATAATTATGTTAATTAAATTAATGTATTTTCTGCAGCGGGTTGTGGGTTTATAGGGGAATAGGGTGGGAAGTAATTTAAATATAATTAATTAAATATGTTGATTTATTTATTGGTATTTATGTTCAATTAATTGGTAATTAATTATTAATTAGTAAATAATTAAAATATAATTGGTAATTAATTTTAATTAATTGATTATTTGATAATTATGTTAATTAAATTAATGTATTTTCTGCAGCGGGTTGTGGGTTTATAGGGAAATAGGGTGGGAAGTAATTTAAATATAAATAATTAAATATGTTAATTTATTTATTGGTACTTATTTTGAATTAATTGTTAATTAATTATTAATTGGTAATTAATTAAAATATAATTGGTCAATAGTTTTAATTAATTGATTAATTGATAATCATGTTAATTTTATTAATTTCTTTTCAGTAGTGGGTTGTGCGTTTATAGGGGAATAGTTTTGGAAGTAATTGAAATATAAATAATACCATTTTTTAATTTATTTATTGCTTATTTTTGTTGTAATATTTAATTTTTTATTAATTGTTAAATAATTTAGTGTTAATTGGTAAATAATTTGTATTAGTAGGTAATTTTTTTTAATAATTAAATTTCATTTGTATTTTTAATTGATAAATTAATATATTATATAAAATTGCTAATTATATTATATTATTTGTAATTGGTATTAATATTTAATTTCATTTAATTCATATATGAAGTATTTTCTTTCCCTACTGTTGCACTCTCTGGAGTGGGAATAGTAATTTTTACCCTCCCGCTATCCAACGTTTTCCCTACTGTTGCATTCTCTGGAGTGGGAATAGTAATTTTTACCCTCCCGCTATCCAACGCTTTCCCTGCTGTTGCACTCTCTGGAGTGGGAATAGTAATTTTTACCCCTACGCTATCCAACGCTTTCCCTACTGTTGCACTCTCTGGAGTGGGAATAGTAATTTTTACTTTCCCGCTATCCAATGCTTTCCCCACTGTTGCACTCATTGGAGTGGGAATGGTAATTTTTACTCTCCCATTATCCAACGCTTTCCCTACTGTTGAACTCACTGGAGTGGGAATAGTAATTTTTGCCCCTACGCTATCCAACGCTTTCCCTACTGTTGCACTCTCTGGAGTGGGAATAGTAATTTTTACCCCTACGCTATCCAAAGCTTTCCCTACTGTTGCACTCTCTGGAGTGGGAATAGTAATTTTTATTCTCCCGCTATCCAATGCTTTCCCTACTGTTGCACTCATTGGAGTGGGAATAGTTATTTTTACCCTCCCGCTATCCAACGCTTTCCCTACTGTTGCACTCACTGGAGTGGGAATAGTAATTTTTACTCCTACGCTATCCAACGCTTTCCCTACTGTTGCACTCTCTGGAGTGGGAATAGTAATTTTTACCCCTACGCTATCCAACGCTTTCCCTACTGTTGCACTCTCTGGAGTTGGAATAGTAATTTTTACCTCTACGCTATCCAATGCTTTCCCTACTGTTGCACTCTCTGGAGTTGGAATAGTAATTTTCACCCTCCCGCTATCCAATGCTTTCCCTACTGTTGCACTCACTAGAGTGGGAATAGTACATTATATGCCTAGGCTTTCCAACGCTTTCCCTACTGTTGCACTCTCTGGAGTGGGAATAGAAATTTTTAATATCCCGCTATCCAACGCTTTACCTACTGTTGCACTCACTGGAGTGGGAATAGTAATTTTTACCTCTACGCTATCCAATGCTTCCCTTTCTGTTGCACGCTCTGGAGTGGGAATAGTAATTTTTACCCCTATGCTATCCAATGTTTAATCTACTGTTGCACTCACTGGAGTGGTAATAGTAAATTTAACCCTCTCTACTGTTGCACTCACTGGAGTGGAAATAGTAAATGTAACCCTCTCGCTATCCTACGTTTAAAATATTGTATATGTTTTGTTAATAATATGTATATATATGTATATATATATATATATATTCACTGAAAAAACCATAGGTTTTACACACGTTATAGTTAGGAAATAGCATTTGAAAAACCTATGAAATTCACTGAAAAACCCATAGGTTTGACACCAGTTATAGTTAGCTGGAAATTTTACTGACATAAAACCAATGAAATTCCACGTTATAGTTAGTTGGACTCACTATAACTTGCGCGTGTAATGCACTGCTGATGACATTACATATTACATCACTCATGACATGGTCAGTGACATCACTCATGACATCACTGATGACAGACCTCCTTTAAGTGTAATGTAACCCTTAAAACACATATTGGAAAATAGAAATTAACGTTTTCAAAAAAATGGAGATACCCATACCAGTTACAACAACCAATTCAGTTCACATAGCAGAGTAGTAAATAGCACTATATACACTCCGTCCCTTAATTATAAGAGACTTATTGCTATGTGAGAACAACTTTTGTTTTCACGCGATAATGTGAAATGCTGAGCCTGTTACATAATTTTATTTCACATATATGTTACTATTCTCCTTCGAGCACTAACACCGTAGAAAATACCACCAATAGCGGTGATATTTTTTACACCGAGAACGGGCGATTTGTATCGCTTAGAGCCCTTACAATTATAAAGTTTTATTTCCTAAGTCTCTGATCTCACATTGTGCAACGTGGCTCCCCTGTGTGTCGTAATAAGGTCCATAAACAAAAACTACAGGGCCAGCATTATACACATGCACCCTCCTATTGCGTACAGGACCTGACACTTGCATGTGAAGTCATGTGACTTCAAAACAACACTTCTAATTGGTTCTTGGTAGTTTCTATTCTGGAATTTACACGCAGCACTCCACCCACTTCCATCACTTTCTTTTCTACTCTCAAGAGAGAACAACGTTGAACATCTTCCCGAAGACTTCGCTGCAATGGCTACCGTTCCGCATTCATCTTCCGAATCTGAAGGAAATGAGCGACCACCTTTGACAAGAAAAACGGAGGCCACGCTATTACCATCAGAAGTAATCAGCACATCTTCCGGTGGACGACCTGTATCTCCATCGAGTGCTGAAATGGACTTGAAACCATATCTGGCGAACGTGCACATGAAATGCACGAACTGTGGAAAACTTCTTGTATACGGAGAGCAAAGCTTTACTCTAATTAAACACAAAATTGAGAGTCATAAATGCTCCAAGAAAAGTTAAATTTCTTCACTTTATTTGGATAGTATGACATACTGAAAAATGTCGTAGTAACTTTAAGAAATCAAAAGCATCATAACACATGTTTCCAAAAAAAAAAAAAAAAAAAAGTTCTTTTCAGAACTAACTCTTTCTACCAAAACGTGCTCCAAGAGCATATTATAGGATGTTTTTTCACCGCTTACATTTAGTGCGCGACCGGGTGCGCGCACCCACCTATCGCGTACAGGCGTCGAGACACGCATGTGCAGTCATGTGACTTTAAAACAACACTTCCAATTGGTTCTTACTAGTTTCTATTCTGCAATTTACACGGAACACTCCACCCACTTCCCTGGAAAACCAGTTTATCGAAAAACTTTTAAAGCCTCCTCTTATGAAATATTCGACATCGTTCACATAGCAGAGTAGTAAATAGCACTATATACACTCCGTCCCTTAATTATAAGAGACTTATTGCTATGTGAGAACAACTTTTGTTTTCACGCGATAATGTGAAATGCTGAGCCTGTTACATAATTTTATTTCACATATATGTTACTATACTCCTTCGAGCACTAAGACCGTAGAAAATACCACCAATAGCGGTGATATTTTTTACACCGAGAACGGGCGATTTGTATCGCTTAGAGCCCTTACAATTATAAAGTTTTATTTCCTAAGTCTCTGATCTCACACTGTGCAACGTGGCTCCCCTGTGTGTCGTAATAAGGTCCATAAACAAAAACTACAGGGCCAGCATTATACACATGCACAGAACCACAAAACGACAAGAGCCGACATGTTAATATATATCCTTAATATAATAAACCTCTGAGAATAAATACATATTTCCGTGGCACCCCATAAAAGAAATTTGGCGTCCTCTGACTCTGCTTCATTACCAAACACCCTAACCCCCCGCCCCCCTCACTCTTCACTAAACTCCACACTCCACCCCACCTGGACCCCCTATTACAAACCCCCAACCTACCCTCCCTGCCCAAGCCCACCATGAACCTCAAACCGCCCCTGGAAAACTTATAAGACACAGGATTACTAAAACTCAAAGAATAGGCAACAGGCAGATAATCTAAATAGTACATAAAGGCACATATTTTTTCCATAATACTATTGAAAAACATGTTCTATTTTTTATAAATCTATCATGCATCTGACCCTCTAGAACCGCTTTCAAAACGTGAACTATAAACCTCTACTTTTCATTTTCAAACCATACACTTTCAATTACATTATTTTTTTTTTTACAATTCATGTAATGTTACACACCTTTTCTAAAATACACCAGTCCCTGTTATTTATAAGGATTTATTTTCAGTCTTCATCAGTGACACTTTCTTAACATATAATGAAAATCACTGTAACTTTTTAAACGACAATGCTAACGCGGTAAAAATAACCCTTCATTTCCTTTCCTTTAAGAATGCAGACTATCTACCCCACGCATGCGTTTCTTGATCTTTGTATTTGGCAGCGAATACCAACCTTGAATCGGAAGACATGAACAAGAGCTCCATTGTCACATTTAAAACTGAACGTTGCATCTGCTCACACACATATCTTTCACTTAGCTAACATTCACAGAAAACAGCATTGATGTAAAAAAAAATTGACCTTGCTTTACAACTTGGTCAAATGACTCCCTTATTTTTTAACGCATCCTCCACTTCAAGAAAAGCAACTTTTTTGATAACTACTAAGCAATATATAAGTGACTAGACTCCTAGAAAATTTATCAAGTCATTCTGCTCCTCTCCACTGCATAGCCGGCGACCTAATTCTGTGGAGTTGCTATACAACCGGCAGTGCTGCGCCGTTTCCTTTACCATCTTGGGAAATTCAAAATGGATGTCCCTCCTGCCTTCGCAAACGAGCCGGACTACTTAGAACTATTTCGACAGAGAATGCTTCTGTACTACGGCACCTTACCACTCTCAACTTTGAATACTTCATATCGATTAACATTTCGATATTCGTATTTCACCTGTGTGCAGCCTGTATTTCATTGCCTGAGCTGTGATTTCACGTGGGCCCTGGATTTATGTCTCTGCAATTTGGTACCTCCTGAACCGAATTACAATCACCTCATGAATCCGTTACTTGATCATGAACAGCTTTGTTACAACGGAGGGTTTATGGCCTTTGCAGCGATACAAGGAGTTCTGGGTCATTGGAATATATTCGCAGTGGCGCAAGATTTCCTACCAGAGAGCTACATCGAAAACCCACCGAGCTGCCCTATGATGGTAAAAGACGCTCCAATAATGACAGATCATGAATGCTCCTTTCATCTTCTCAATTGGATGGCTGACATGTTTTCAGATGATAACAGTGATTTCCTGTTAGAAGCACTTGCTGCATACTTTGCCTACACAATGGACGGTTAACTCTTTCCTAACAGAGAACTACATCGAAAACCCACCGAGCTGCCCTCTGATAATAAAAGAGGCTCCGATTTTAACAGATCATGAGTACTGCTTTACTCTTTTCCATTGGATAGCTGACATACTTTCAAATCATAAAAGTGATTTCCTGTTACAAGCAGAAGTTACCTATTTTGCCTAAACAATGCTTCAATAACTCTTATACAAGCCATTGACGTCCTCATTTCCTTTTGCTTCCCTATATTCTTCACGTTCTTTTCCATATTTTCTTTTGAAGAACAGACCTATTGGCTTTACTAACAGTGGACATTATGATTTTGTGTTGTTTAAATTTTGGTCTTTTATGTGGACTACATTTGTTTCTTCAGCTACTCGATTTTCAACTTTATTTTTTTACAGTCTAATCTCAACAATTCTATTGCATATCTTATCTAAGGTTATTTCAAACGTACTCGATGCAAAACTCGCTAATATATGCTACATGTACCCTAATTAATGTGTAAATTTTAAACGAGTTTTTTATAACTGTAAACGCCATTTCGCATCTCAACTGCTTATTTCCGCCTCACACGCCTCTGCTCCTTTAATTTTCTATAAAATTATTAATTTAAAATACTTTACAGAAAAATATGTTCTTTCAACAATATTTCCATTGTTACTTGTGCTGTATTTCAAATGCAATACTGCAACCCTCAAAAGATATCTCAATACAGTAGTTCTCCTCAATAGTGATTTGCGCAGCATCCAACAGATTACATACATGCACCTCTCGCCATTTTGTCGCTTTTGGCGCCTTTTTTTCCCCGTACACAGTAACATAACACAAACTTGATAGTGCTTCGCATGTAGACAGCTGATTGATAAAGTAATGATGTATAACCACTTGCATTTTCATATATCGTTCCTAAACTGAAAGGCCAGAGACCTTCTTCCATTTATTGAAATATAATATACTTCCTTATAAGAGTGTACAATGTTTTTTTCCAACTATATTCATTTTTCTTCAACTATAGCGTTTGTATTCCATGTACTACTGACAATACCAATTACTGTGTTTTTTGCAATTTCTGTACTCATATTACATAATGATTTGCCTTTAAAACAGTACATTTCTAAATAAACATTTCAAATATTCACGGTTTCTCTTTTAATCCATAATCTCAACTGAAATGATTTCATATTGAAAAACTATTCATGGGTTCCACATAACCTTAACTGTAGTCACTGAGGACCTTATTTATGAAGACTTTCCGCCGCCGGTGCCTCATTTTTTAAAATGGGAAACAGTGACGCACCGGTGGCGCAAGGCCTTCATAAATAAAGTCCTGAATGTTTTCTTTTCTCGACCTCACTTACTGATACTAGAACCTGCAAGCCAATTACGGCCCGTGAACTCTTTCTTAGTAGGTCGCGCACCGTACAGACAGTTATACCACTGTTAAAAAATTTTTTTTACTGTTACCAAGCACCGCCACAGTTCCGCTTCACTCAGACTTAATCACTGCTCCCACGCTTCTACAGGCCAAACGCTATGTCGTATTTCTCTCCTTATCACCCTTTCATCTCTACAATAACAAACAGTTGTCCGCCTGCCACCACAGAACAGAGTCAGACACAGAGGCACCAAAGAGTGAACCCATCACCAACTGCCATCTCCGGCTGTTTCCATGGTTACACCTCATTCTGCACCTTGCTGAAGGCACAGGTCAAAAGTTCATGTCTCAACGTTCTACAACAAATTAAGAAGACTATTTTCTCTCCAGAAACACCTGCCAATCCACAGCTCTGTTACATGTCTTGTTTTTTCACACCCAATAGTACTTCTCGTTTAACATAAACATTAACATGCAACGTACTGTTCAATCTCCACTTATTACAATCAACCAATCATTTTTATTTTTTTAACCACACCCAGCCTCTTCCTTTTTCTTTATTTAGAATTTCAACTTCTAACTACCATTCCACTTCCAGAACCGATCGGAGGACGACTACAAATCCCTTGAAAATGAAGGTCTGGCTTATAGGACACAGTTATATTCACTGGAGTGAAAAATATGCAGGAAGCAGACGAATTTGCAACCTCGGCTTACCAAATGTACACATAACATGGATTGGCAAAAGAGGATTGAAATGTCACCAATTGATTCCATTGGTGAAAACTTTTATGCATCTCCCAGAACCAGACCTTATAATTGTGCACTGTGGTGGGAATGATCTAGGCACAATCACTGGGGTAGGTCTGGAAATGCTTCTAAAAGACACCTTTCGACAATTGATGACACTTTTTCCTCGATCTGCCTTGGTATATTCCAATATATGCCAAAGACAGAAATGGAATTGGTCCAATCAACATTGTGCACAATTTGAGAAAGCAAGGAGACATGTAAATAAATCTGTTTCTGCGTTCCTCAGAGATTATAGCATGGGTTCTATTTACCACAACAACTTGCGATACCACATGCAAGACGTCTATAGGAGAGACGGTGTTCATTTCACGAATGAGGGAAACAGAATCTTCCTCTGCAACATCAGGCTCTGCATCGGTACTTACTTATAAATGCAGAAAACACTCAATTAACACAATGGCTCTTTTCAGAGCCACCTTATATCTAAGCACTCAAACTTCTGATTTATCTCCATTTTCACACTCTTGTAAATAGGTGTGCGCGACCGGGTGCGCGCACCCCGTATTTTTTTCGGGAAAAAATTATATCTTTTTGCGTTTAAGGGCCTTACTGCACACCCCGAGAAAAGCTACGTAGCAAAACAATCACTACCTTCTCCCCTTTCCATGTTTCAACGCTTTGAAATGAACAATATATTTACTCGCAGTGACAAAATGGCGAACAAAACTTCCTGATTTCCTTCGAATCGAACGTTAACAGACGTCACGCAGCAAAAAAAGAATTCCGCTCATGCGCAGCCGCTTGAGTGCGCGCACGCGTGCGCGCCTATCGATATATAATTGACTTTAACTTTAATTTTCTCAACAACTACTGAACGGATTTACACCATTCCAAAAAAAGCGTAATCTGCGAACCGGACTCTACAGTTTTGCCAAATTTCTTATAAATCCATTCAGCCGTTCGACCTGTAGCCGAGTCTAAAGGTCCTATGGTAAATAACATGCAGAAAACACGTTTTGGGACCCCCCTTATATCTCAGCCCCCACTTGACCAATCCCCCCCAAACTTTCAGGGAAGGAGCGCAGCGGACCGAGCCATCTTCTTTGAGAAATTCGCTAAGATTCTTCAACCAGGGCCAAAGTTATTCCAAATAGAATGTTGAGGATTTTCTATGGAAAACAATCCTAACTATAACTACCTACTGGCGACCGCCAGTAGGTAATATATATATATATATATATATATATATATATATATATATATATATATATTAAAATTATTTTACATTTTTTTTAAGTTTCATTAATTATTTATTAATTTTACATTTATTTAAGTACTTTAAGTATATCTAAATTAATTATATTTAATATTACAATAATTTTAAATTACTTTTAAGACATTTAAAAAATTCGATATTTTGACTGCCTATATTTTTTACAACGATATTTTGAAGTCGATATTTTTGTACTTACCTGTTTGAAGATAGGAATTCAATATTCTGGTATTCTATATTTTCTCCACGATATTTTGGCAGGTCGATATTTTGCTCCTCGATATTCTGTCAGTGATCCCGCAGGGGGCAGTTTGGGGTGCTTTAAAAAGGCACCCTAGCAGGTTTGTCAATAGATTCATTAGGAAGAACTAGTAAACCAGCAGGGGCTGTACCAAAGTCTAGAGATAATCGTCTGTCAGCTAGCTCAAGCGACTTTGAGATGACACAGAATGAACTAAAAGGTTTCTAAGGTTGCACAACTTGTCTTGGTGGTATGCAGTGGCGGTTTTACCGTAGGGGCAGTGGGGCGTTGCCCCACTAATAATTTTCGGCACACTCCGCACAGTCTCAGATAGATTAGTTTTGTTTACATTTAAATGCGCACCATCGCGCTGCGGCCCCGCACCACCCACGTCATAATGAAAGTCACGATCACGTGACACTGGGACAGGCGCTGACTCACACAGTACCACGGTGACGGTCGCACCACACTGCACATGAGGTGTTTTCCCGGCTGCCTTTCTTCAACTACTGAAGCCTATGGCATTTGAAAAGCAAGCACCGCTGAGTACGGTGTTTGCCTCATGCCACAGACTTCAGTGGTTGAAAAGGGGGCAACGTTTTTTTCGTGCTCATACCAATCCTGACGCTGCTCTCTTTAGAGAGCAGCCCTCCTCTGAAGAGAGCAGCGTCAGGATTGGCTAGTGCTGAGTTCTTGTGTGCTTGCTGGCCTGCCTTAAGTTGACAGCAGCAGTCTAGTGTTGCACCGCGGCCGCGGGGGTGGGAGCGTCCAACGGTGCAATGCCCAATCACTGAATGGCTGAACACTGTTCAGCCATTCAGTGATTGGACAATCCTTCAGTTGCTGGGCAAATCGGGCCGGCCCACAGGCACCTCATCATCCGACCCCATCTCAGTGTGAGTCTGCACACGAGAGCACGTGGACTCGAGGACGGAGGAGTGTAACACTGAGTGAGCACTGAGCACAGAAGTACAGAATACTACTGACCATCGTCGACCGACCACTACAGTAGAGTACAATGTTGTCATGTGTATGTATATACTAAGATATATGTATGTTATGATTATTGTATGTATTCATGAGATAGCTTGTTTCCACTTGTTGAGTGTGGAGGGAGCCGGCATGTAGTGGTGACACTGTCCAGTGGTTTGAGGTATGATTTGTTTGCTTTTCTAAGCCATTTCGTGCACATACGGTGAAGATTATATTTTTCAGTATTATATGAGGTTTGTTCCATACATGGAAGTGTTTCTTTTCCCCTGACTGTGGTTATGTATTGAGCCACATTTTCAGCGGGTGGTCCAGATTTAGCACACGTCCTTTTATTTTTTCAGTTGGCGGTATAGTTCCTATGCGGGGCATGGAGCTATGGTTTTTTGATTTTTGATTTGGATTATTAATACTTTTTAGGTTTCGCTCTGAGCCACTGGGCTTTTGTTTATGTTAATCATTCATTAGTTTGAGTATGGAGTGTTCAGTTCCTGCTTCATTATTACTATTTTTATTTATTATAATTTTGACGTTTGTATTTCAGTCATGTTGTTAGTGTTGGCAATCTACATTAGTTCTTGATAGCGCCAGACTCGTGTTCTTTATAAATTTAAGTGTTGAGCCATGCTGTAGTGCTGGCACCCCACTTTATCACCCGTCATGTTCAGCTTTTACCAGTTCTTGACAGCGCCAGACTCGTGTTCTTTATAAATTTATTTGCAGTTTGTTGTTGAGCCATGCCTGAAGTGCTGGCATACTGCTTTATCCCATGTATAGCGATAGACACGTTTTCGCGAACCAGACTTATTTGTGTAGTTCGGATCTGGTCTGGCTCAACCTATTTTAAAGGGATACCAGCTGGGTCGGAGCAGAGAAATTAAACCGAGACTTCCCACCTCCTCAACAGAGCAGCTCCTCCAGGCACGATAAGAAAGAGGCGCTTGTCTCGAGAGTGAGGGGGTGGGGGGAGGTGAATAGTGTGCACGGCCGAGCGTTTCAGGCAGAGCTCTGTAAGAGAGTAGCAGGCAGCCACCCTGCAGGCAGGATGCATCAGAGCTCAGCATACCGCACAGGCATGAAGCAGAAGCCAGAAGAACACAGGCATCAGCGGACATTAGAGCTCATTGCATAGGGCACAGGCAGGAAGCAGCCGTCAGAGAACAGGCAGGAAGGAAGCAGCAGGCATCAAAGCTCATGCATAGGGGAGGGCACAGGCAATAAGCAGCAGGCATCACAGTTCAGGCATCGAGTACAGGTAGGAAGCAGCAAGCAGACTTAAGGTAGAACTGGAGCGCCAGCGCCCACGCTCTTCAGCTGCTGCAAGCGTTTTCCCCTCAGCCTTCAGAGTCCACTTGAAAACGACGCTGAGTTAGCCATGGGGTGCGGAGTTCAGGGTCTACCGCCTACGTGAAGAGCCTGGGCATGAGGGACTTTGGGTATTGGCATTGTATGTACACATTCAGCCCCACTCTTCAGAGCCTACTGAAATGAATTCAGAAGTGAATGTCAGCTGCACCACGAGTCTGCTGCCACAGGTAATCATTTTTGGGAATCCCCACTTATTTTTCCTCAACAAACACCACCCTCCCAACCACCCTGGCACGCGACACTCATCCCCAACTTTTACGCCCTCCCACTTTCAAATGTCACCAGCCGCCACTGGTGGTATGTGCCGGGAGCATCACTCCTGCAACTTTCCTTTTTACCATAATTTAAGGGGCCTGTGGGACAATGAGACAAAGTAGCGGCAAGTAGGCTTAGCCTAACCCTGCTCAATAACGCCGCACTGCACTGCAAAACCCAAATCAATGTAAAAAACATTTCAGTTTGGCCAGCCTCCCCCTCCCTGTCAGCCAACACTTCCAGACTCGTAGATTATAAATCTTGTTGGGCTCTGTCAGGAGACTAGGAGCATTCTTAGAGGGCCTCTGCCCCTACTTTGGACTTACAGCAAAACACTACCCATTGTCCCAGAGTCAAAACCAGTTGCAGCCCTCAGAAGTTGCAAACAGGGATGGGACCCAAAGTCACCAGGGCAGGCATTCAAAAAGCTTCACCTTCAACTTGGAGCTGCGGGCCAGGAGTGATCCTCAGCAAGGAGGGCCAGCACACAAAGTAAATTTAAATAATTTTCACTAAGGCGTCTCCTGAGAAAATCAAGGGGGGTGGTCTGGCCCCACCCTGCCTCTTACTGGCACTGATGGGCCAAGGACAGGCCTTCCCTCGGCCAGGGCTTTGTCTGGGTACAGCCCGTGTGCGTCCTGTGCTGCGGGACTTAAGCGCACTGTTAATAGCGCCAAGGATGAGGCACAGGTGATTCTGCCCAAAGCCATTGTGGGACTGAGAGGCACCCCCCGCGCCTAGGGGAGGGGGGCCTTTAGTGGGAATTCCGGGCCTGGTGAAATGGTTTCGTTTCTCCACTTCTAGTCATGGGGAGGGTCTCGAAGTAACTTGAGATGCCAGGGTAGGCGTCTGCGAGCCCTCCCCCAAGATGATAAAAATGCGGCTCCCCACGGAGTAGCCCTCTTTGTCTCTCTCCTCTGGGGATCGCCGGAAGGGCTCAGCTGGAGCAACAGTTGAGTTGCAGGGAACGGAGAGGCCCGGCAGTGCTGGTGGCGATTACAGAGGTGGGAGGCCGCGTAGCTGTTTATTAAGTGTTAATAGCGGAAAGTTAGCGGGATAGCCCGCGTGTCATTCTGGCTTTGGCTGAGGAATTTATGGGAGGGCGGGATACTGTCTATTGCAGATTAATCCTTTTAAAGGGGTGGGCACCGTGATACGGAGGTGCGTTGCATTTGAGGCGGAGGGAGCGACAAAGTTTGACACCGGCAGTCATTATTTAATTATTTGAGCATTTTATATAGCGCGGACTTTTGTGCACTCTACTGGTAGTGATGCTAAACCCACAGACGTCAGCGAGTGTACAGCAGCAGCAGCCTCATGTTATCCACGCACATTTTCAGAAAAGGCGAGGAACACTTTCACATTGCCATGGAACGCAAAGACAAATCAGCTTCAAATGCCGCGGAATCGCCAAATCGGCGAGTTTAATAACCTTGCGTTGTGATTGATTGACTCCGTGGTTGCCGCGCAGCAGCTCGTTACGCCAAGAAGCTTGGCTCTGTTGTCAATGTTCGCTCTGTAAACTCAACCTACAATTTATATAATTACATTATTCCAGCTGTGAGATTCACCCCATCGCAGTAATCCACGTCTGCTTTCAGAACGCTGTGTCACAGTGGAGGAACATCTGTGATAACCTTCTGATCAAATATATCCTTTTGGGAAATGTTGCCTTGCTTACTCATCCGAGTACGAGATTAGAGACAGGAGGCATATGGGCGTTTCATGTCAAAACCGTAAATACTGGCATATTATCGAGAATGTCCAAATCAGAAAAAGTCCAAGAGGCTGCAGGTGCAAAATATATAAACACAAGTGATTGTTGGGTCAAGGAGTACAACTTAATGTAAAATGTACACCAAACACATCCTGGCAGAATTTACATTCCAGTATTTGATATAGACAGGACTGAAAAAATAAATGTATGGAGTCTCAGTGCGTTGAGCAAAGCCATAAAAGATTTAATAATATTAAGTACTCATGTTTACAAAGGGTCACATTTACACTTTTAGGCCTATAGAGAAGGGTAGGAACATTACAGGAGGGGTTGTAACGCATGGCCTAGTTTGGCACGGGGGAAACAGGTTTGAATCCCGGCTAGACAAATTACACGGAAGAAAAGCGCGAAGGGTGTTCAGACTTTCCAATTGGCCAGCCACTTCTTTCCAAAACGGGGTTATGTTTCTTATTTTTTATTTTTTATTATATGTTCCTGTGGCGTGGGATCATCTGTGATTTACCCACTAAGGGGCACCAAAAGACTGATTGCAATGTTGGGCACATGTTGTGCAATGTAGAAGTTTGCGATTAGAAAACGAGAATGCCCAGGCGTGTATACAAATGCATTAGTAAGGGAAAGTAGCATAAATAACTGGCAAATACAGGTTTTTAGATAGGCTTGGTCTTAATTTTACTGGTCGCTAAAGCCAGAGCTTGTGGGTCCGTGTTCCATCTGGGGTGGATCATGGTCATTTTAGGATTTAGAAGCGCCTTGGTCGTAATTTTACAGAAGAATATAGAAGCGCCTTGGGGTTAATTTTACAGGAGAATATAGCAGGGTCGATTAACATGAAAAGCGTCCTTTAGCGTGCGCAGGAAATATTCTATTGAAAACCCCCAGAGCCCACGGTGCCTGAGTGATAAAGAAATCGGCCCGCTTACAAAACATTCTGATCCGCAACCACAAAACACTTGTGGTGTCACGGAGCAGCGACACAATCACATGCCACTGAGGCAGCCGGTTTTATTTTCAGGAGGAAAGGCGTGCCTGCACACATGGCCTGTTAGGGGGGGAACGGAGCACACAGGGTTAAGGGTGGTATGCGTAGTGTTGTGAAACCTTCACGGGAACGAGGGAATTTCCGCCACCTCCATATTTGCTGAATCAAATCAGGCACACCATTTGTTCCGCCTCTCTTGTGCTTAATAGTGTTTTTTTTGTCCGGTAGACTTTGACCATATTCAGAGGAAAACGTCACTTATGTGGGGAGATTAACAGCAGCCGATGAATGTTTTTGCACCTTCTGTGGCATCAAACGTTGATTTTATTTCAATTTTGCGGCTACTGTCCTTATCTAACAGACTAACGCTGATTTTCTTTCTTCCGGCCTATGTTTGCTGGAGGCTGACGGTCGGAAACGGGGTGATGGAGTGATGGCTGAATCCCCCGTAAGCAAGCGGAAGATCGCAGCACGGGTCCTTAGGTTGGCTGCACCGACGTGGAGAACAGAACAGATGGTCCGGTGGTAACTCACAGGGGCTCCGGAAGGATATGGTACGAGTGGCCTACGAAGTTGAGGGTGGAATTGAGGCCCCGTGCCAAGTCCTGGCGTCGACTCAACACCAATTGGTTAGTATGTGACAGGCAGGCGGGTAGTTGTTTTGCCTTAATTCTATGATTAGGGGGGGGGTCAATAATTTTGGGATCGGGTCAGTTCCTTTACCTACAAATGCTGAAAAGCACATAGACGAAAGCAGGAGGGCATGTGGTAATGGAAAGGTTTGGCGGTTAAATCATGATAACTGCAGGACGACGTAGGGGTGGGTAGAACTGTCCCTGGAGGACATAGCAGGCTTCGTAGGTGGAGCAAACACCAAGGGCAGAACACACGAGCTGTTGACCTCCAAGGGCAGCATGCTACTTCTCAGGGGCTTGTCAGGGTAAATGTAATCTGCCCGTACTCCCCCCATCCATTTTAGCCTGGGTTTGGCAGGAATACCCGGCTGCGCATTTGACCGGATAGGGAGCAGTGCAATAACACAAAGGCAGAAATTATCAGGTGCCTCTCGCACATACGTATGTTTTAGGGTCAGTACATCGCTCTTGGTCAGCTCGGACAAACGGGGAGCTGGAGTTAGCGCTGTCCTCGCTGTAGGGGAAAATGAAAGAGTAGGTAACTCCATCGGCTGCATTGAATGACTCAGCAGCGATCAGTAGCTTGGGTAGCATATTGGCAATACAAACCAGAGAATTTATGAGTGAGGCCCGTCACGGAGAAGATTTACAACTGTGGTTGTCGTATAGCCCCAAACTCAACCCCACAGCTGCATGTGGTAAGTGTATAGTAGGGGGTTGAACCGAATCTCAGGGTGCATGTGTATAGGCCCAGCAGGGCTGGATTCCAGTCGGATGGCCTGTATCATCCTCCGCAATTATCTGGACAGCTTGGCTTACTCAGTCCTACAGGGGTGCAGCTCATTGGCAGGGAGCTAAAGGGATAAAATAGACAAATGCATTTGGTGATTTGAAGCTTCCGCCACTGGGATCTTGACATTCAAGGGGGGGATAGGAACCAGGCCTCCGGGTCTTCAATTTGGCGTGGGAGAAATTAGCATAGGGAGGCCACCGTGGAAATGAGGTGATCGCCTGGAGATGCCATCAAATACTGCATATATTTACATTCACTCCAATTAATCTGGGTCGGCACAACGGGGCCACCATTATACTTGCAAGAAAAGCGCACAGAGTGCCTAAGGGGCATAGTCGCCCCCCCGCTTTTGTTAGCAAAGGGGTATGTATTACTATATGGCGGAGGGCCAACTGGGAAGTTGGTGGGCCAGGATAGAGTATAGCACGAAGAGCAGTCATTCTGTGGTTCTGGGCAAATCCTATGAAAGTTACATGTACTAATCCCACTTGTGCCTAAGGGTGAACGTTTCCTTCAGTCACGCGAAGCCCCTGGAAACTGTCAGGCTGGGTTCACGCTATGTAACATTGCAAACTAAGGGGGTTGGGCGGTGGACGGGTCCCAGCATATCCTTCTTTGAGAGCCGGCACGTTCGCCCTCATGAACATAACCATCATGAACATAAGGCTTGCTATAATGTTCTGTTTTCGGGAGGGCGGCAGCATCAGAGGACGTAGATGCGGGTAGGCCTAGTGGCACTACATGCTTGAAGATGCTGCTAAGCTCCTAACAAGACTTGGTTGTTTCCGTTCTTGGCAAAATTCATGCGGAGTTAAACATGGAATCAGTGAGGAGGATCTTTGGGGTGGTAATGTAATGTCCTTCCACATATTTATAGTCATGGCTGGCAGAGTGCAAGGGTGGCCAATGTTAGATCTGGGGGTCTCTAGCTGGCAGAGGTAGGCCCCAAAGTCCAAATATGGACCCTTGCCTCTAGTCAGGGTAAGGGGGATATTTTCTTTAGGTAACCCCTGCTCATCCCCTTGGTAGCTTGGCACGAGCAGACAGGCTTATCAAGGGCAATGGGTAAAGTGTTGGTACCAACACTTTAGCCTTTAGTCTTTAGCTTTTTTTGGGGCGTTCCAGATATCAGAGCTGGAGCCAAGCTCCAAGATGGACAGACAAGGGGGAATGACTTTGGGGGATGTGGTTGTGGCCGCTGAATTACTGCAGATGAGAGTGCGGAGGTCGAAAACAGACCCGCTAGGGAAAGGTGTCTGGATGCAACTAAGAGCGGTTAAGGGGGCGGGTTACTGCCCGGTGATGTTGATGGAGAAGTTCCTGCAGATCAGACCAGGGTGTGGGGATGATAGGCTGCTGATACACGCAGATGGTACACCTTTGACGAGATTTCAGTTCACACGATTATGTAAGCGGGCGCTGGAATTGTTGGGTGAGGAAACAGCTCATTTCATATCACATTCGTTCTGTATTGGGGCGGCCACTACAGCAGCGGAATTGGGACTCTCATTGAGCGCAATTAAGAAGGTGGCAGGTGGAGTTCATTGAGTTTTGAGCGCTATGTGTGACCACAGCTGGTGTAGGTAGGGTCGGTATTTGCGACAGATTGGTATTTATGCACCTCTTTCTCTACTTTCTTTTTGGGTATCGCATGCAGGGGTGGCAAGTCAGAGGACACAAGTATGCTGGTGTGGAGATTCAGTCATATTCAGAGCAGGGCAATGGTTCGGAGAGTACGGGGTGGACAAGACACAAAGGGCCATGGGAGTCGTTCATAATTGGATAGGGATTGAGGGGCAACGGGCGGAGGATGTCTCAGCTCATTTGCCGAGTGCGATTAACAAAGGTTTGCCTATTCCAGACGTTCTGGTTATTCACTCGGGGGCAAAGGGCATGATCCCGGGGGGCAGGAGGGGAGCGAAGGAGGCCTTATTCTCTCCTCTTACATGGATCAGGAGGGCATTGCCGGACACGATGATAATTTGGTCAGAGGTGCTCACTCGGAGAGTCTGGGGTGGCGACGTTCCATCAGCCGCAGTGAACACGTCGGTGAGGAAGATGAATAGGGAGGTAGAAAAAGCAGGGTTGGAAGTGTTTGTGCATACCATTCTCGGGCCCATTGCTTTACACCTGGGGAGAGGAGCAGGGCCTTAGTGAGGAAGCAGTGGTCGGAAGGGGGGAGGGCAAGAGCGCCAGTGGGGCTTCTTGCCCTGTGGCGGGGTCCCGGATAAGAGAAAAGGCCGGGGGACTCTTTTTGGGCGGAAAATAGATGACCCTACACCAGGGAGGCAGTTATGGCGGCTTTGGGCTGGCGGGAGAGGGGGCCGTCCTGCTGGTGGTCCTGGACTCTCTGGCCCTACCCTAGTAGCCGGTGCTTGGAAAAGGGGGGGTGGTGTTGTGTCCTGCTGGTACAACACGCCTCCAGAGATGCCGAATTGTAAATACATGTTAACCTGTGGCGCATATGCCGGTGCTTGGAAAAGGGGGGGTGGTGTTGTGTCCTGCTGGTACAACACGCCTCCAGAGATGCCGAATTGTAAATACATGTTAACCTGTGGCGCATATGCCGGTGCTTGGAAAAGGGGGGGTGGTGTTGTGTCCTGCTGGTACAACACGCCTCCAGAGATGCTGAATTGTAAATACATGTTAACCTGTGGCGCATATGTATGGAGTGCATCATTTATATGTGAATTTAATAAAATGGTCAATGTGGAAGGTTTTACCCACAAATAAAATGGTGTTTTGGGCAAATAATAAAGCTACGCAGTGGACACCATTCAGTTGTAAGCGTTTCACTGGGGGAGGGGTGATCAAAGGGTGGTGAGCGAATGGCACGGATATCCCCACTATGAGAGGCACCCCCTGCGCCTAGGGGAGGGGGGCCTTTAGTGGGAATTCCGGGCCTGGTGAAATGGTTTCGTTTCTCCACTTCTAGTCATGGGGAGGGTCTCGAAGTAACTTGAGATGCCAGGGTAGGCGTCTGCGAGCCCTCCCCCAAGATGATAAAAATGCGGCTCCCCACGGAGTAGCCCTCTTTGTCTCTCTCCTCTGGGGATCGCCGGAAGGGCTCAGCTGGAGCAACAGTTGCCCACCCAACCATCCCTAAGTTTAATAGTTGAGTGGCGGGGTCCCGTATAAGAGAAAAGGCCGGGGGACTCTTTTTGGGCGGAAAATAGATGACCCTACAGCAGGGAGGCAGTTATGGCGGCTCTGGGCTGGCGGGAGAGGGGGCCGTCCTGCTGGTGGTCCTGGACTCTCTGGCCCTACCCTAGTAGCCGGTGCTTGGAAAAGGGGGGGTGGTGTTGTGTCCTGCTGGTACAACACGCCTCCAGAGATGCCGAATTGTAAATACATGTTAACCTGTGGCGCATATGCCAGTGCTTGGAAAAGGGGGGGTGGTGTTGTGTCCTGCTGGTACAACACGCCTCCAGAGATGCCGAATTGTAAATACATGTTAACCTGTGGCGCATATGCCGGTGCTTGGAAAAGGGGGGGTGGTGTTGTGTCCTGCTGGTACAACACGCCTCCAGAGATGCCGAATTGTAAATACATGTTAACCTGTGGCGCATATGTATGGAGTGCATCCTTTATATGTGAATTTAATAAAATGGTCAATGTGGAAGGTTTTACCCACAAATAAAATGGTGTTTTGGGCAAATATTAAAGCTACGCAGTGGACACCATTCAGTTGTAAGCGTTTCACTGGGGGAGGGGTGATCAAAGGGTGGTGAGCGAATGGCACGGATATCCCCACTATAGTAGTACCCAGTGGCAGAGATGGAATAACGCAATGGCCCTGCCTAAAGGCTATCAGTGCTGGTAGTGCTGGTAAGGTCCTTAAAAAGAGGCAGCAGGGCAGAATAGAAATCCTTGCATTGATGGTAAACAGTGTAAAATCACGCCCCAAAACCGCAAGTATCACAAGTCATTATCAGTGCTTGCATAGAAATGTTCAATCCTAAGTATAATCATTGTTATTTGAATAAATCTAGGTTATTATAAGTGTAAAGCAGCCACAAAGAAAGTTTCATTCATGTAAGTTGTATTTACACCATCTTTTTAATCTCTATATTGCATCACAATGGAAGCATAACAAGATGGCTTTTTCATTTGTTATACACACAGCATTATTAAATTGAGACTCGTGTAAGCATACACATATGACTTATCAAGTTTAGTTTACTTTAGTTTGCATATTTTTATGAAATTGTATTTCAACTTTAATAAGCCATAAGTAAAGATGATTATTAGAAATGCTAAACACACAATATATGAATTCTATTTCTACAGCTCAAAGCACTCTTTTACAGTGCGTGTATTCTCGTTTTCACTCAGTATCATTGAAATGCACTAAACATGCGCAACGTGTTATTTTGTTTTCATGTGTTTTTGTTGTTGTCGCATCCAGTACTTGTTCAAAAACGAGTTGCCAGCCGTTATGCTGCATAAGTATCTTTAGTAAGATGATTCTAACGTTGTAGGCCTTGCGGGCCTGATAAAGAGATATTGCCTGACTGTATTTATTTGTGTACTAGTTGTGTATGGCACAGCTCCTTTACACAAAACCTGGCGTCAGATGGTGGCTGCTGCGGTGCAGGTTACGACATTCGCACCACAATTAATCAGTGTTTCCTCCTCCTACCCACTGGCGGCTGCATCAGCATCTTCCGGTGTTGCGCTTGCATGTCGCTACGCGCATCCCGCCGCTGAGTCTTCCATGAATGTCCTCATTGGCTCTCCAGCTGCCTCCCTCCTCGCGCGGCCCGTGGTCAGCAGCCTTTGCACGTGAGAGTTTTGTGCCTCATCTTCCGACTCCCCCTGAGTGACTTGACCTCTAGAGCGATGACATTTCAGTCACACAAGATTGCCCCATTTAAACGAACATTTACTCGCTGTTCTTGACGTTTTGTATGTGACCAGTACAGGCCGTTGTGCTTTCTAAATCAAGTACCTGGGTTGTGAAGTGATTTATGCTACAGCTCGTACGTAATAAACGTAATAGTTCAGAAACGGTGACGTCTTTTCCCTGAGCTACAATTTTGAAGAACAAGCACATGTTTAAAGGGACAGTCAGTTGGTATGTTTGAAGGAAATATACTGCTGAGCTCTTTGGAAGTCTTGTGCACGGCACAATTCAAATTGCAGGGTGACGTGTCCATGATGGCACATACTTTCTCTCAGCCTCGAGATCTTTGCCGAGCCTTTTTCTTTTCTACCCCATCCCGACTGTTGATTTTTTTTAGCTAAAATATCAGCAATGCACCGAGACATTGCAACTGTATTTGTATTCTTTAGTCTTGCTTTTATATCATATTTCCAAATGTCACCAATATAAAGGTAGTTTACATGCTGGAAAGACAGGTCGAATAAACCCATGGTTGCAGAATTTTACACTGCAAATGTTTGTAAGTTGTAAAGAAGACAACAGATATCGTACATTTTGAGTGTTTGTATCGCCGTGAAGTTCATCGACACAATCATGAGTTTCGAAATTCCACACATAAAGCCAAATCTTTGCAGTTGTGGTTTACACAATATTTCTTTTCCTATACGTTTTTCTAATTTTATACTTTCTCTGTTATTTTACCATTTTAAAAAGCTTAAACATAACTTCAAATTGTAAAAATGTGCTTTATGACTTTTAACAATAACTTTTTTTTAGTGTAAAGCTTTTCTTTAGTTAAATGCAACTTCTATATTTAGCATTTTCTAATTTATCGACTGTAACATGTTCAACGATTTTTTTCAGAGGAAAAACTGCAGGATAGTTTCTTTCTATCTAATTGGTTCATTCAAACGACAATGCACATATTGCAAAATAGGACACACAAATATATCAGTCCAGACTTCATAGTTTTCAAGTTCTACATTAAAGGGTAACAAGTTCTACCATCAGTGTTAAGTCTACTCTAGGTACAAAACAGATCAAAATTATATAACAGTTATTAGGACAGAAAGGTTTAAGGCATATACATTGACAAACTATTCTGTCAGAGAAGATCGTAATTGATGCACAATTTCCAGTAAATAAATTTCTAATATTGGACATAAAGTAGGTACATTTAGTTATAACGATCAGAATCCTGCAGGGACCAAAAATGGGCTTGGGCCCTGAAATAAAAGTGGCACCATTTAGCGAATCGTGCAGATAAAAAAGTGGCCCACATTTGCAAATCCTGCCAGTCTTGAGATTCTAAAGACACACTGTATGACTATTGTCCAAGGAATGGGAGGATGCATGCATTTATGTTTGCTGCAGGCAAAGTTTGTGGAGATATCAGGGACATCCATAGGAAAAAAAAACAATAAATCAGGCCCATAAACTGCAAAAAAGCCAGCCCACACACTGATCTGTCAGACCAGCCCATTGGACATTGCCCGAGGTGACCTCTCCATCAACCCAGAGGCAGAGATACATGGTCAGTAAGGTACTGCGACCCATGCCCACTCCTGTGAAGTAACTGGTCAGAGGTGGGGTTCCCCATAAACCAAAGACAAACATGCAACAAGGGAAAACCCTGATTGATTCCAAAGTTAGATAGTTGCACCACAAACAAGTCTGAGATAATTTGCCTCAATAAAACCTGTTTGGCCGAAGGCTCACATTCCCCAGAAATACTACAAAGCTAGATACCACCTGTTGTTAGGCACACTCAACCAATCAGGAAACGACAGGCACTCCACACGAAGTGTTCACACGCTCCTCATGCTGGACATTAGGACCCATACACAGTGGCCCACACTAGCTCTCCCCGAGGTCGAGAGCCATCGGTGTCCTTATCAGATGCCCGTGTTTGTTGATTTGCCACTCAGATGCCTTTTTGGCATGTAGAAAAGTGTTTTATTATACCTCATGAACTGTATAAATGGATGGCCAAAGCTTTGCACATTAAGAGATTTTGAGCAGACACATTCTGTCCAGGCTCTCCCACCTGCATTGCTTAATTAAACCAACTTGTTTGTGTTTTGCCAAACTCTTCTTGTCTTTTCATTTATTTAAGGTAAACTTGTATCTGAGCAACATTTTGGCGAGCCAGCCCGGACAGATTGGTTCATGAAGCCTGACTGCTGTTGAAGGAAGGACCCCAGCCCAAACGGCTTCATCTGCTCAAAAAGATTGATGAGCTGAAGCCAAAGTGACTAGAAGTTCTGCTGAATCCACGGGCGGAGGTCCGTCCATAGACAGTGTTCAGAGGGTAAGAGAGCTACAACTGAACTTCAATCCCAGTAGTGGTGTGTGGCAAACTAGGACATGCACGTAGATCACTTCTCTTTTTTTCCTAGTCAGTACGCAAAAAGAAGGTGAAGGTTGCCACAATTTCTGGTATATTACCATGGGTGCAGGGTACGGCTAGTCCCTGCGTGTCAGTAATGGATCGCTTGTACCTCTGAGCATGGTTCAGAGGATACGATTAGTCCGTGGGTGGCAGTAGGTTATAGCTTGGACCGCTGGGCATGGTGGCAAGTTGGTTCGCATAAGTTCTAGGTGTGATACAGAGCAAACATCTCAAACTTAATTTTTATTTTGTTATAAAAGCACTTCTGGTTGTTGATTCCAACACTGATAGCACCTGAAAAAAGTGAGAGGTGTTCCCTTTTTCTCTCGGCTTGGATCACTGGGCATTAGATAATGATATGCACAACGCCATGGTCTAATAAAGGGTGGAATTCGGCAGTTAGGGAAACATTTCGGACCTGGAGGAATCATATAGCTCATGCCTGGCTGCAGAGGGCCGATGGCTATCAGTTTATTCCTGTTTCTCCATTTGAATTGTTGCAAATTTTTGTCAGCTGAGCCGCTATTGACAGACTATCAGGCTTACTCAGCTCCAGGTACTGTGCAGAGCATCCCCTGTCCTTGGGCTATAAGAACTGTGAGAGGGCTCAGTTTTTTGGACAAAAGAACAATTTTTTCTGTCAGCCTTTTTAGTCTATTAGATTTTCCAATTTTCATACATTTGTTAAGCTTGTGGTGCTGTTGAAATTTTGCAACTCATGCTGCATGTTTAGATGTTATATCTTGTTAATAAGCCTATGCTTTTAAGTGATAATAACAGTTTTTCAACTCAGAAGCTCATGATTGATAGTTTTCTGCAACAAAACAATCCGTATTGTCCTGAACTAACAATTGCACTTTTGGTACAGGTTATTATTTCTTCATTGCATCGTTATCTACCTTGACCTATTTTTGTTGAAATATCAAGTTGTTTTTTGAGCTCATAACCAGTAGTTTGAGTTTTTAGCACCACTCCCGTGTACACAGTTCCCCAAAACAAGAGTAAAATTGGTAATTAATTTTAAAGCAAATCTTGAGATAACCACAAATTTGCAAACCTTTAAAACAGACAAATTATTCAATCCTTCATGGAGACTTCACTAGACCACATGCGAGCGAAGTTCCCCAACCAGGCTTGAAGATCAGAAAGAAACGGCTGTGATTAGTGGCACGCCTATAGTAAGACACTCATATTTTCCTGGCCTAAGGGTGGCACTTTCAACAGCAATATCATAGAATGAACCAAAACTTTCATTCACACCAGACCCAAGGGTCATAAGAGAGAACTGCAAATTACCTTGTACAAGATGTTGGCCGACAGAAGGACAGCCCCAACACCGCCATATATGGCCACAGAGCTCACAGCAGCAAAGAAGAAGTCTCCAGCTCCGCCGAGTCTGACAGCGAGAGTGAAAGGCTAGAATGGGGCTTGCTCAGCTAGGTGGCAGATAGGGAGTTCTTGTCAAAGAACACCAAGGCACATAAGAGCATTCTCAACCCCCTGGCAGTCCTGGACAGCCTTGAGGATGGCCTCGTGATCACAATTCTCATAAGAAAAACACTGTAACACTTTCTGGTGGAGACCAGGCAGGCTCGGTTATGCCTAAGGGAATGAGCAGCCCCTCTATCAAAGAACACTGCCATGATACAGGGTATTTCAGGATCTATGGCCAAGGTCCCTCTTACTGAACCCGTCAAGCTGGAAATAAGAAAAAGTAAGATCAGGGAACAATTGTTGTATTATCCCTCCTCTGCAATTAATGTCCAAATTGAGAATGTCCATCCAGTTCACTGAGAACAGAACTATAGTCTGCTCCTACCATGGACTCGCCCTCTTCGAGTGTGAACCAACAACATCCACCCACTCCTCAGGGATATTAGCCAGAACAACTTCGGATGATCGAGTGCTCCTCAGAGGAGCAGTCTGGGGTTATATGGAAAATCTTTTAAAATTGTACAGCTAGCACAACAGTGGATGGACCAAGCACACCATTGCTTTGTAGAAATGGCCAAAGCTGTAGAATTTAGGGTACTCAGGGAATCAGGGATCCCGGATCACAACATGCACAGGAACATCACATCCTTCGAGGTTAGGAGGAGGCTAGCTCAAGGCTACCCAATTCGGCCTCCGCCACCACCCTAGTGTCTCCTCAAAGGAAGAAGCAGCCCAGGTGAAGCGGCACCCGGCCACGGGTCACATTATCCACACTAAGGGCTAGATGTAGGTAAACTACATTTACCGATTCTAAAATACGAAATTTTACCGATTCAGTATTTTAGAATCGGTAAATGCTATGTAGGTAATTACTCGGTAAGTATTACAGAATCGGTACAATTCGGTATTTACAGAATCGGTAAAAACCGATTCGGTAATTTCCATTCATTCCTATGGGCCTGTAGGCCCATAGGAATGAATGGGAATTACTGAATCGGTATTTACCAATTCGGTAAAAGTGAGGAAACATTCAAGGGTGGCAGGGTGTCACTTCGCCAGTGTTTTTCAGGCCTCCTCCAAATGGAGGCCCGTCTATAGTTCCAGAACTGGGTGAAATGCTCCAGTGGTGGAAGCCAGATCTTCCAGGCATCTTGGGGAAGTGGGGTCAAAACAAACACTAGAGCTCCACGGGTCTCACACTGCTCCAGCGTCGAGTCAATAGATAAATCCACCAGTAAGCAGCTGTTTCAGTTCACTTACTCACCAGCTACACACCTGACTCCCTTCTAGGAGCAGAGCATTCAGCTCCATCCTCCTCACCCCCAAAACACCTCCAAAACCTTATGTCGATGACCCATTGGATCACACCTCACCAAAAGTTATAATCTGGAACATCCAGGGTCTGGGCGAGAGGGGGGCGATGGAAGGTAGAGGGTCTCTACAGTCGACTTTCTTGGCCTGCATCCAGGGTACGAGATTGGCTAGGCCAGCCATGGCTAGCAGGTCAAAATGACACTCACAGGGTCCGATGAGGCAGCATTCAAAGAAGTGGACTGCCTGATCCCAGCAATGGCTCAGTTCAAGCCACAGGGTCCTCAGACTAGCGTTCCAGCAACAAATCATCCAACCCTGAAGAAAGAACCCAGTGTGTGGGCCCCAAACCATTGAAAAGTTAAAACCAAGTTAGTTCACGCCACCTCAATCGGGCCAGACCCTTGATTCTCGCTGAGAAAACACTGCAGGCAACCATAGTCCCGGCTATTTTTCCCACCAGACCCCAAAAAGGGGTCCACACACAATCTTTCAACCACCTCCAGCATCCCTTGTTAGAAATGGCAACACCCAAGAACTGGGAAGCAACCCTCCCGGGACACACACAATAAAGCCCCATGGTTCTCGACCCTTCCAGAAGAAGGGGGGCCTGGAAATTAAGCCCAATTAAAAAACCTTGTTCCATGGCACATGCAAGAGGCAGGCATGTGTCAGCGGAAAATTAACTCAAAAAATTAAACATCCGCCTCTCCTCACAATTGCACGCAGCCCAGATAGGTCAAAAGGATACCTCAGCCTATGCTAACACATTGCGTTCCTTGCAGAGAAAATACTACTGTTGTAGCAAGGAGAGGGGAAGAAACCCATAATACGAACAACATTAAAATTAGTTTAAAAATCAGGGTTGCCCCCAAAATACTAACACTTACTGAAGGTAGTTTACAAACCTTAAAAACCTCAACAACGCTATCACCTCCTTCCAGTCCCGATAGGAAAATTAGATCCCAAGTAAAACCATATGCAGGATAATTTTGCTCCTGCTCAGGGCCCCTCCCTCTTCACGCATGTCTCTTTGTAAATTGTGCAGTGCTTGGATGGCAAGAACCAGTGTTTCATTGTCCATATCATTCCCTGGGGTAGACATGCAGCAGGGCTCACCAATTTTGCCCCACACCTCTCCCTTCATTGCGTTCATTAAGTCTAACACATATCGGTGCTGCATCACCATGATGCTGATTGCTCTTAGTACTTTCTTGATTGAATTAAGGCAGAGCTTAGTGCTGTTCATCATTTTTAGCATCTCCCACCTGGTTATCTATAACCAGTGGGCATTTACTTTTGTCTGTACTGTAAAGAAGGGTATAGCCCGCTGCTGATACGTTTGGGTCCATGAACAGTCTGACTTTTTCTGGAATGCCCTTGTACTGAGCCCGGCCAAAATATTCAGCAGTTCTCTTCTCACGAGCGTTATGCAGGAAAGTTGCCTTCTTCCTTAATGGGCGCTGGTACAAGTCTAACAGTTCTTCTCTGGGTATGACCAAGACCAGGGTGTATGTGGTTACCAGGGAACAGAGTCTGCGCCATCAGTGGATGAGCTGAGTATAAGCAAACTTGCTGCACTGCCAGAAGAAATTCATCAGCTTGCAGGTGCCCCATTGCTTATCCAGAATGTGCATATTCGTGCCACTGTTCTTCCTCTTGCCCAGTGGAAGGGTTAGTTTACCTTTGAAAACACAAGAAATACATTGTAAGTTTCTGTACAATTAGGGGTTGCGCCTTCCCTTCTGGCCAAGTGTATCCACCCGCCTCGGTATCCTGATTTTCTGACATGAGTTGGTCATGCTCTCTTCAGCCCTCCCCCACGTGACTCATTCCCCTTTTTTTCTTAAAGCTGGATGGCCCTACACTGAAATTCCATGTCGGGGGTCCACTTGTTGTTAAAGAAGACTGCCCCATATACGTTAAGGGCTCTGTGTAGTTCATGTGGGATGCTAGTGTTTGGATTAGTGTAATTGTAGGTTACATGGGAGAGATCCCAACGGAAGTACTGTAAGGTAGCACCCATAATAGTTAGAGGGTAGAGAGAAGTGCAATAATACATAACCGATTATTGGGCATTGCAGGTCTTGGTATGGGTCCCCAAAGAGACGCCTGTGGTCCTCAGGTGATGGTGGTTTCCCATAACAGTTAAAAAAAATGTTTGCGGTGTCGTTTTAAAGTCTTGGCTTGTACACTCCCTGTCCATGCTGGGGTGTTTGATATGGTAGCTGAGTGGTGGTGTACTTGGAGACTCTGTGGTTGACCTGTTTTGGATAAGAACTCGGTTCATACGTTAATTCAGAAACATTATATGTGCGCCGTAATTAATGATTTTTCGGGGTTCCTTTATTTCCTCTAGCGGGCTGTTTGCCACACTCCACTAGTCACGATTTTTAGTGAGGCACCAGAGGAGGCCCCATGCCAGGGTATCTTTTAAGGGTGGTTATTGATCATCAGACAGGTTATTCTCTGTTATGAGCCATTGAGCCACGCCCCCTCTGTACCTAACTGGATGCTTGGAATGGTGCAAAATATTATTGAGGTGGTCTTGTGAACATGGGGATGGATCACCTCATGTTTTAGCACGGGTTGAATGGGCCCCCCTAGCTTTCTAAGAACTTGTCTCACTTGGTGTGCGCATTGAGCCACTGTTGGTGTGAGTCACGTCTTTCAGCCTACTTGTGCGCAGGACTGTGGAATGAGGAGGCATGTCACTATCTAGTGCTGTTTGTTGTTGCAATGAGCCCTGAGATCATGTGTGTGTATATCTCTCAGTTCCCAGCATGTGGCATGCAAAGTGACCCTCCATTGTTGCGCCAGATATCTTGAACCACCCTTTCTCTAGAGACTTCTTTTTGGGTTAATTTTGGGCTGCTTTTGTTGTTTTCTTGGTTGCTTCTCTAGCAATTGTGTGAACTACTACCTCATTTTTAATGAGGCAGAGGGTGTCAGAGATTGTTTCGTGGCCCCCCATTTACCCCTGCTTATGCTGTGATGTGGTGTCCGAGATCTGGCCTACTGCTTTTCCTGGATGCCGCATGCAAAGCTTGGGGCGTTTGTTAGTCGCTAAGCCTGATAGAGAGCAAGCTCCTCTTGCGTCCTACCCTTGCCTGGAGCTGAAGTAGACACTAGGGATCCCCCTCTTTCAGGCACCCCCCTCTCCCTTGCACCACATCCTGCTTCCTTTCAGCACATTTGTGCCTGCTGTTCCTGACTTGTGACTAGTATCTCCCCAAAAACTGGTATGTTTTTGTCTCAATTTGTAGGGGCATGCCATGTTGGTCAGACCATGGAAATTGAAAACAACTGAAAGAAACTGTGCTGGGAACATAAAATCAGGAAATACCCAGGGCTTTGACCCAAAAAATCTTTTGCTGAAATCTGCCGAGTGATGATGATGAACCAGAACTGCCTCAGCAAATCTGAGGTGCCTGGTCACCCTGGTGTACCCTCCAACTGACTCGACACCAAATGGGGGCACCTTGCCGCTTATTGGCTCTTTGTGCCAGCGCTGTGAAGTTTATAGAGTTTCCTCCATCCCAGGTGTATGGGAATTCTGGCTACCGCCTCTTAGGTCAGCATATTTTTGGAGGCCTGTTGGGACTACATGCCATGATGTAAACATTGGTGCTGGGCCGGATATCCGAGAATGGGGACCTTTCGATTTGGTTATTGGAACCTAACCCTATTGACTTTTTGGAAACAGGGACCTGGGTGTCTGGTTTTAAGTACTTTATCTGGGAATTGTGTCAGACTGTCCTCCACTTGGGGTGTGACCGGCCAACTCTGCCCTGGGGGATCAGCAGCACAGTGGGACCTTGGCTCCTGCAAGTGCCCTTGATGTCAAACTTTAGTGAGGATTAACGGTCGACAGAACTCATACAGAAGCCTTGAATCCTTGAACACAAGTAAAAGTTTGAATTCCCAACGTTGTCTCATTGGCCCTTTTTTTGGTTTGGTACAGTTTTATGTGGAAGAGGGTGAATGGGTGCTAATTATTCTTATTTATGCTGGATATTTATCTTTCTACATATTTTGGCTCTGTGATTGTGTGAAGGCATTAACTCCCCAGCCAGTTACCCCTCGCTGCCAAGGTTATGGCCCCTGTTTCTATTGAGCTGAGTTCCCTGTCTGCAGTTGCTGCTGCCATGTGTTGGTCCAACTACCTGATCCCTGCTGTTGTGGTGTTGCGGCTGGCAGACCACCTTCCTACCGCCTAGTGGGGGTTGCATTCTGACTCCCCTGTGCTTGGTTTTGTGGGTGAACATTCATAGGGTTTTGAGGTGGCTGGCCGTGGCCCATCTATCTCTGCTCATTCTATGTCTTTAACCAGCATCTCTCTACCAAGTGGCCCATCCTCTGTCAATAGTAGCACTTAAAAGTGCCTGGTTGATGCCAACCTCTCTGGCCTCTATTGCTATAATTGGGTTGGACCCCTCTGGAGTTCTGCAGTGGAATTCCCTTTAAGAGTGGTGCACTTTGCATGCTCGCGGTCAACGCTGCTCCCTCAATGGTGGTCTTTTTCAATTTGTGTTGGACCAATATAGCAGTGTATCTCTGGGTTTGCTCTTGCTTTTCCCTATCTATTTTTTGTTTCTTTTTGCAGTAATGCGACATGTGGGCTTGTATCCGCTGCCAGGGTTTGTTATCTAGCATAACCAAGCTGTCTAGCCCACTCTGTGTCTCAGTGGGGAGTCCCTTTTTAAGAATATTGAAAAAGAATGCAACTTGTGAGCCCATATCGATCCATTGTTATTCTGTTTTGTGTCCCCATCATTGCCACATTCTATCCAAGAAATCTGTTATGCTATCCCCTGGTTTCATAGTCTCTGCCATAAACCTCAGAGAATATCTCTCTCAGGGCCGTCCATATTTGGTGCCTATATGAATACAATCCAGTCCTTTCATGCTCAGTGTCTGTCAGCATAATTCCTGGAAGGCGAGCTTGGGTGAACACTGCGTTAGTCCATTCTCCGATAATTCCACTTAGCAGATTTTTAATATCGCCTATTGCTAGGTTTATTCCTGCACTGTTCTTCTCAAAGCGTGAAATCCATTTCCTTGCTCCATCCGGCAATGGTGTTAAGTTTGTCCGTACCCCTCTTTAGCCATCTGAGCCCATCGCACATAGATGGCCCCTGGCGTGCCCTTCCGTAGTAATGAGTACATTCTTACTTTAGGTAACTCTACGGGTTTCTTTCTGACATGGCATTCATACCTTTTTAGGAATTCCTGCATGTAAGGGAAGTTCCACTTTCCACTTGGGATCATCTCCTCCATGTCGGATGCAATCTTCTGCTATAGCCTTGTCCTCTGGCTCATAGGATCCTTCCTCTGGTCAACGTCTATCGTATTGGTCCAGCAGGCTAGTACTTGGCAGAACCGGTGCGTAAAGAACTCACCTTACTCTCTTACTACTATCACTTGGGTGAAACAGCATACCTCTTTGTTGCTGCTCACCTCGTGTGCAGGCAAAGGTGCTATTTTATTTTTCCTGTGTCTTGGTTGGGTCAGTACCAGGCCGCCTTGGTCTCTTATTTCCTGGTTGACCCCTCTTCTATGCTCATTTATTAGTGAGGCTCTGATCCTTTCAAGAAGCCTGTCATTTATTTCTGCCTCTGATTCTTCCCTGATCGGTTCCGTGCATCTAATCTGATTCCCTTATATGGGGATTGGAGGTTGTAGCTCTGTTTTCTTGCTGTGGTTCCTGTGTGTGTTCTTTCTCTCTCTAACCTAACACATCTTTCTTCTTCGCCTGTCTAGGTTGTCTCCTTCACTCTGAGCTATGTGATGTTCTTTATTGGCTGATCTTGGCCTTCAAACTCGCTCTCTGTGTTCTCGGCTACCTGGGAAAATCCTGTAGCCGCACCCTCATCATCGGTTGCCGGGAAACTGGGGCTCCCTTCCTCACCCCCATATGCTGTAACACTGTCTAGAACTGCCACAAATCTTCCTGTCACTCGTGTATGTTCACCTGAATCAGTGGGAGTGCATGTTCTCCATGCTGCTGAGGTTCTATATGTCGGTCGTGATAGACTAGGGGTCAAGCTTCTGGGTACTTTTTCAAAGGACTTGTTTTGTGCTGGAATTGTCTGGGCATGCTGGCCTGTTAGTTTTTCATGCTTAGACCTAACTGTTTATCTTTCGGTGAGGGACCACCCACTCCGACTATTTCTGAATTGGAATATTCTAATGCAGGGGGAGCTGGCATGAGCACCTCCATGCCTGTATCTGTTGGTGGAGGTGCTGACACCTTGCCTGCAATGGGTAGTGTAGGATTATAGATCTGGTGCTTCTAGAAGAAGGCCCATAGCTCTAGTAATGCCTCTCTCCTCTCTTCCATTTGATCTGTGTATTTAGTTTGTGTGCCTGTTTTCGTATGTTCAATAGCATTAGTATCAAAAGTTCCCTACTTAGACCAGGAAAAAGTGTGTGCATTTGTTTGTGCATGTTATTCTTGGCAAAACTTGTTTTGTTTCTTATTCTGTGTATGGAACCTGATTTGCATGTGCTTTAATGAGAGAATCCATGATAAGTATGGTAGTTTTAGTGGAAAAAGTACAACTTAGCTCTTTTTGGGGAGTCTTTGTTTTGGTCCAATTGTGGGTAAAATATATGTGATGCACTCATAATTAAGTACCATTGGCTTAGCGCTATCAATAGATGCATAAAACAATGCAATATGAACATTTCAATAAACACAGATAAAAATGCATATGGAGGGTTGCAACATAGGTAAAAAGCGCAATTGTTAAAAACAGTATCTGAACAATATAAACTTTTGCCGCAAAATATAGTTTGCAAGAAATAACAATACACTCATCTGAAATATTGAGACATAGATGAGAAAATGCAATGTTTGAGAAAAATTGCTGATCACTTCTTGTACAAAATACGGTTTGTAATAAATGACAGCACTATACCATCACACATACATTACACCAACTCAACAAAAACGCAAAGTGGGTGCTGTGTTAATTAAATAAATCTGCGGCCGCCATTGTTCCCCCTCCCTCCACCATCTCTCTTCCATCGAGGCTTAAAAGGGTGGTGGGCGAGATGTGCAGCCTTTTTTTTTTACCTTGCACACCTCCGGAGCACTTGGACGACCTACGACATGGGTGGAGAATAACACACATTGGTAACCGCAGACACTTTCATGGCGCCTCAAGGTGAGTCTGGAGGTACTTGAGAGCATACCTCGACCTAGCCATGTCATGAACAATGGTTACTGATGCTTGTTTTTTAAATATGTTCACCTGACTTGCTCCGAAAGCACCAAGGCTGTTCTTATCGTGTCACGTTAGATGGTGCTGGAAAAAGTGGACTTGGTAAAGCGACTTTAAAGGCAAACCACCTCTCAAAACAGCAGCGATCGTTCCTTCTATCGTTTCTATTGACGTGCATTCGGCATCCATGTTCTTGGCAGGAAGGAGCTATTGAAGCAATAAACTAACAGCTGAAGCCCCAGTTGACACAGGTTGCTATTTTTAAGTAAAAGCACATTCCCTTCCCTTTTTGAAAACAAACTAATATGGCGTACTTTTTTAATGTTGACTACACAACAATGTGTTTTGATTATTATGAGGCAAAAGGAAGAAACATAGCAAACCTTTCGCATCATATCGTACTCATGTTGTTTACAATTGTTTCCTCAGCTGGGAAAGGGGAGGCCAGGACTGCACATGCGCTTCTTTACTACAGATCTCGAGTGCAGATGTGCTCTGCTGCTTCTCTGAAGGTCAGTTATCCATTATTTCCCCCTACTGGTTTACTCTGCCAAATGTATGTTCTTCATGTGGGGAAGTGCGCCATCGTATAAATTGCTGAGGCATATTGACTTTTTATTTTTAACATATACCCACATGTTTCTTCTCATCCTATGCTTCTACTCCCCTCCCATAACCCCTCCCGTCCACATTTTTTCCACCCCCCCTTCGGGTTTATTATCCCCTCCTGCAGGCCCTCCTGTACCTGTTTCTCCCCCTTCCCAGTTTCCAGTCTCCATTTTTTCTACCCCTCCACCCACCTGAGAGAAACATAATACCCTATAAAGCAACAAGCACTGGCCGCTTTATAGTGCTTTTTTTAATCATCCTGTTATCCACCCCCACCTCTTCCCTGTACCCACCCTCACCCACTGGACTTTAAACACTATTAAAGAGTAACTTACATATTCAGTTATTCCTAGTCACTTCAGAGCAAAACCTACCTTGATTCCTTTCCTTCCCAAGGGATGCAGCACATATTATAAAAAACAATGTCTTCTTGGAACATGAGTCCGGGGCGACATCACCCGACAAGCAGCTACACTAAACTCAGACGTGTGTGAATGTTCAAGGGGAATATGGTCAGGGACTTCCGACCACCCCTCTCCCTGTCTTGTGCACCCCCACAATTAAAGCAATTGGACATGAGAGGAGTTTCTTTGGAAGGAGGGGAGTCTCGCGACCACCTGGCCGTATTTATTAAAACATGAAAACAAATTAAAATTTGAAATAAACAGTATTTACACAAGCATTTATGCAGAAAACCTACTGACACTAGATTACAATTAATGTAGACAGGTATCAAAGGGCTAACCTTAACAAATGTCTAAAACAGCATGTTTCCTAAACGAATCTAACATCATACTTTTCTGCATATCCTAGTTTTGGGCCTACGGCAAGGTCGCTAACCGGTGTCAAATCCTTATTAGCCAGCTACGCCCTCACGTATGAGTGCGCATGCGCAGAGGGCCCATTTACCGAGAGGGTACTTCCCCCCTCCCGGTTACCCCCATACGCTCCATGAACTCCATTAACCAAAAGGGGGGCCCTTGCACTCTGCACCATTTAATGACGTCATAGTGCATGTGCGGGGTGGCTAACCAGCCCAAAGAAAGCGTGACTCCCCCCTCCCCCGCACCCATCCAACCAAGCGAATGTACCGCTCCTGGAGTTCTAGGAGAGACCACTTGTCCCTCCCCCTGGGCGACCCCATTCAAGAATGGTGCCATCCCCTAAGGACCTTAAATTGACTGCTCACCGATCATGACCTTACCGCCTAACCAAGGACTATCAATAAATACGACAATTATGTTACCTGTAAACGGGAAAAAGGCCTGAGGAAAAGAGTTTACACAAAACGTTACTGTGAAAAACGAGCATAACTTGATACTACAGCCTGTAAACAGGAAAAAAAGGCCTAAGGAAAAAACACACCAACACACAGTTACTGTGAAAAACAAGCCTAAAATTGATACAACAATCTAACACACAAGCACAAGAGTCTGCTTCAGGGGCTGGTGGGTGGGAAAGATTATTTGCGCCTCGGTTGAGGTGAGGGGCAAGCCTGGGGAGCGCGGGAACAAGAGGGCGCCTCCCGCTCTCCCCCGGCCTTTTAACCCCCCTGGGGCAGCCCAGTTACAACTGGACTGCCTCCTCTGGCTCCCCCCTTTGACCCGGAAGCGATTAGATTGCCTCCGAGTCAACGAGGGAGCCAGCACCAATCGGTGGTGGGGTGCGCCCGCCGCGTCATCAAGACGCGGCGGAGGGTCACGCCCCACCACCAATAGAGCGTAGGGAAAGAAGGGGACCGGTGCCCCGCCATACGTGCGGGGGGCCGAGCGGCCCCCCCTTTCCTTATGGTCAGGGACTACCGACCATCTCCCTCCCAGTCTTGTGCACCCCCAAAATTAAAGAATTGGGCATGAGAGGAGTTTCTTTGGAAGGCAGGGGGTCTCGCGACCCCTGGCCGTATTTATTAAAACATGAAAACAAATTAAAATTTGAAATAAACAGTGTTTACACAAGCAATTATGCGGAAAATCTACTGACATTAGATTACAATCAATGTAGACAGGTATCAAAGGGCTAACCTTAACAAATGTCTAATACAGCATGTTTCATAACCGAAACTAACATCATACTTATGACTTTTCTGCATATCCTATTTTTGGGCCTACGGCATGGACGCTAACCGGTGTCAAATCCTTATTAGCCAGCTACGCCCTCACGTATGAGTGCACATGCGCAGAGGGCCTGTTTATCGAGAGGGTACTTCCCCCCTCCCGTTTACCCCGTACGCTCCATGAACTCCATTAACCAAAAGCAGGGCCCTTGCACTCTGTACCATTTTATGATGTCATAGTGCACGTGCGGAGTGGCTAACCAGCCCAAAGAAAGTGTGACTCCCCCTCCCCCGCACCCATCCAACCAAGTGGATGTACCACCCCTGGAGTTCTAGGAGAGACCACTTGTCCGTCCCCCTGGGCGACCCCATTCAAGAATGGTGCCGCCCCTAAGGACCTTAAATTGACTGCTCACCAATCATGACCTTACTGCCACAGCCCAGCATAGTTGCCCGACTATCTGGCCCCCCCCTATCCTCCTCCCCTGAAAGGTCATGCCTACTTAGAACCCACCCAGCCATGCCAAAATGTTCTCCAGAAAAAGTTTGTTGCCTGCCCTAGTCAGGTGGACCCCGTCTTGCAAGAAGAACTGTTTCCCCCAGATACACCCATGTGGTATGTTCTGCAGTTGAGGTGACCGAAATTGTAGTGTAGTTCCTATTTTCCCTATAGGCTCTGCGCATTGGAATAACATAAACAGCAGTGTAGACATAGGACTGAGGTCTTCTAGGTCTCTACTGACTATGTTAGACTTAATTTAGGTTTGCGCCAGCTAGCTCAGAGGTCACTGGAAACTTTCTTGAATGAATAGGAAGGGATCCGCTTCCCTGGCTCAGACAAGAAGGGATTCATTTTCCGACAACCGCATAAACATGACAACTTTGCTCCCTCAGAATAATAGTAAATCTCTAGAGTCATGTGAAAACAATAGACAGCTATTTCACTCAGTCAGATGTGCATTCTTAGTTTACCAGAGTGCAGAGAATAGAGAGACGGGCGTTTTCAATAAAAGGTATTATTTATTGTGCAGTCTTCCTTCTCATGCAAGAGAAATGAATTGCCACAATTGCAATACTTAATATAAAGTAAAGTACGTACAGTAAAAGGAGTATTATGAAATAATACTGTAAAAGCATTGATATGGTTTCTTAGCCATAAGACACTTTAAAATGGATAAAATATATACATATATATATATATATACATTGGCTAATGTGCTCAACTGGTGCTTCTAAAATACGCCTACCCCCACAATTAAAGCAATTGGACATGAGAGGAGTTTCTTTGGAAGAAGGGGTGTCTCGTGACCACCTGGCCGAATTTATTAAAACATGAAAACAAATAAAAATTTGAAATAAACAGTATTTACACAAGCATTTATGCAGAAAATCTACTGACACTAGATTACAATTACCTGACCTAAGCCTAATACTTGGGCAGGAGTAAGTAAGTAGCAGTTTAAGTTAAGTAGGTTTTTGCCAAGAATCTGATACAAGAATTCTCTCTAAGGGTTTAGTCAGCACTGTACCTTGGGAATAGAATGTAGGAGGTCTGGTATCTCTCTCTCAGGACTCGATATCCCAGTCACCCGCAAGGGTAGGCTGGAAACGCCGGAGCTGGATTTTCTCGGCAGGAGAAAAGACAGCTTCTTTCTCAGCGCGTCAAAGAGGAGGGCAGCGTCCGTGGGCTTTTCGCGTCTGCTGGGCTCTCGGCAAGTAGATAGCTGCTCTGCTCCAAAACCACCACTGTGTGTTTGCTTAAGGCAACGTTGGTATATTTATACCTGAAAGGTGCCGAGTTTGACGTAAGGTTTGGACATAAGACGTCAATAAAGATGTCACTAAGAACTGGCCGTTCTTACAGTGCTCGCAGGAGTTCTATTACAAATCAAAACAAAGCACATGGGGATTTCCCAGGTTGCTGGAGGTTTGGTGTGTTGAAAGAACTCGTTGTGCTTTCTAGGAATCTAAGGAAGTAGCTTTTGCCGTGCCTTGGACTGCAAGGGGGATTTACTGAAATATGGATCTGATTCTTATGCCATTATATGGATATTATTGATTATAGTCGTATAAGGGCATAAAATGGTAATATTGATTCTGGTTCCTAGATAAAAACATAATACCCACTCCACGATCTAATGTCCATCATTTACTAAAAACTAAGCAATAGTAAACATTTAAAGGTGCATGTGTATTCCAACCCACCCCAAAATACATTTTTGCATTTGAAATGGTGTATGCAAAATAGACGAAAGATTATAGGTACTGTACGTTTTTTAAGCAGTATAATCATTCAGTAAAAAAGGATGCATATATATTTAGCTGAACGATTTGCTAAAATTACACATGAAATGTCTCTTAATACAGAAAAGAAGGTCGAAACTATTTCATCACATATAAATGCAATTACTTGTAAGTGTGCTAGAGGTTGAGGTAATATTTTGTCTCTAGAATTTACTAAAAATAGAAGCTCTGTTCTTTATGAATAGTTCTACTGTATGCAGAGTACATGTGCCAAAAAAGTAAATATTTTGGGATTTTGGAAAAAATTATTTCGTTTTCAGGGGAAAAAATAGTTCCAAATGTTTTCAGTAGCTTTTGTTTATCAAAGCTGAAGGCCGAATTCAGAGTTCAGGTGAACGCTGTGTGCCGGTTTGCTTAAAAAGTTATTCTTTCTGTTCAGGGGAGAACATTACTTCAGACAGATGTGCAAAAAAACAGTCTACAGCTTCAGGTGAAAGTTCAACCATGGTTGAAAATGCTGTAACTGGGCAGTCGTGAGAATGATTGCTATCATCGGTGTCAGGATCAGCAATGCTCACAGAAGGTCGTACCTGGGTGATGTTGCTCTCATTTCTTGCTTCACTGCCACCTAATCGTAGTGGTGAAGTTTCAACGAATGGCGTCATCAGGATTGGTAACCGCTGGGGACAACACAATGCATGAGCCGTTACAGGACTTAGCAAAGTATCGATATCCATTGGTACTGCTGATTGTAGTGTAAGACAGGTGTCCAACACGCATTCTTCTCCGCATAGCATACATCGAAGCACAGGTAAGATGCAGTTCTGCCATATAGGTCTGAATGAAAGAAACCAGGTCATATTCAGATCTCTTAGCCGGGCTAATCCAAGGACTTTAGTTATGCGGTCCCGATAGCGTATAGATAGGATTGTTTCTTCCATTGTTGCTGGAGTCTTTTTTTTTTTTTTTTTAAATATGTTTTTATTGCAGAATTAGAAACCACAGTTTACAATTGCTCAACCAATCCACTCATGGCGTCCCCCCGCATCAATCATAAGAATGTATACCATACACAGCCATTCAGCCCGCATCCCGGAGGCCGGGCGGCGCAGTGTCCCAAAGAACAGGAAGACATCATGGTGAGCGTCCCTATGGGACAATGGTCGAAAAGAACGTTTTACGTATCTGCTTTTACCCCCCCAACCCCAACCAATAACAACATCAGCCATCCTACAAGAGCAGGTCTATGCTACCAAGCCGCTATCGTTCCACCCCCGTGCTCCGTGAGGCCCACCACGTCTACTCCGTGCCCCACTGTCACCTCCCGCTAGCAACCTATGCCCCACAGGCCCATTCCCAGTCCCGGAATTACCACCGCGGCAGGCTATCTTCTGGCTCCTAACCCACCCCGAACACCCTCGAACAACCCCCTAGTGCCCACTCCCCGGCAACCGCTAATGGTGTGTGTCTTATTCCCGATTGTAGTATATATCCCACTACAGTATCAATAGCAACCCCGGACTAGTATGCCTCGCAGCGTCCTCAGGACCTATCCACTCAGTCCTCATCCTCCACCAACAAGTCGGGCAAGGCCTGCACCACCAATTCCCACGCACGCGCTGTATCCAAGGCTTTCTCATTATCAAGCTTGACAGCCTGCTTCATTCGGAGCGCACTCTCACACTCTGACCACCGCAGCAACTCATTCCTCCACCTCCGCACTGACGGCCCTCCCTTGGATTTCCAATGCCACGAAATCTCCCTTTGTGCCAGTATCAACCCCAGGTCAATGAATTTGCTCGTCACCTTAGTGTGTTTAGTGTGCGGGAACCAGAGCAGCAGGCACGCCGCCATATCAAAGTCCACCTCCCTGTCAGTCACTTCGTTCAGGAGGTCCCCCACCTCAGCCCAGTAGGCCTCCAGATTCGGGCAACCCCAGAACAGGTGATCCATGTCCGCCTCCGGTGACAAGCACCTCGGGCACCGCGCGTCCTGCACCTGAAAGTACCGTTTTATCTTTTCCGGAGTCAGATAGGCCCTGTGTAACACAAAGAAGTGCACCTGCTGGAAACGCGCATTCCTCGTGCCCTTCCACGTACGCCGTAAAATATGGCCCCACGTCGCGTCCGGTATGGGCCTACACACACTTTCCTCCCACTTCGCCTTGAGCCCCAGGAGCGGTTCCAGTCCCTCGTGTAACATCCTATTATGGAGGCAGGTCACCGCCTTAAAGGTGCCCGCCGCCATTACTACGTACTGGCACGCCATGGTCGTGCCCGGCTCGATGAGCCCTCCCTTCCAGTGCTTCTGAATAGCCGCCACCACCGCCGCATGTAAGTGGAACCCCCCGTCCGGTAGCCCAAACTGTTCTTGTAATACTCCGAAGGGCGCCAAGGCCCCATCAACATACAGGTCCCCCACCACTTGAAGTCCCGCCTCCTCCCATTCCAGCAATGGGGACCAATTGCCCCCGTGCGGTAGGGCCGTCAGCATGCCAATCGGTATCTCAGGCGCATACGGGCGGGTCGCCCTCGCCCTCCTGAGACTCCTCTGCCATCATAACCTAAGCGTCCGCTCTTCCATAGTGAGGCCGCGCAACTCCAGTCTCTGCTGCATAACGATATAAGCCAGCACATGGCGCTGTATCCCCCGCTCATGATCACACTCCGGTCCCCGAAACACCCGAGCCACGCGTTGCGTAAGAACCTGGAGCTGCGCCGCCAAGTAATACAATTCAAAATCAGGGACGGCCATCCCCCCCTCAATCTTAGGGCGTAGCAACGTGCTCAGTGCCACTCTACGGCGGCCATGTCCCCACAGGAAACCAATAACCATTGTCCTCAGGTCTCGAAAGATCCTCTGAGGAATCCAAATGGGCAGCGTTCGAAAGTAGTACAGAAGTAGGGGGAGCGCCACCATTTTCAAAAGAGCAACCCTACCTAGTACTGTCAGTGGAAGGGTCGCCCAAAAAGCCATACTACCTCTCAGCGCCCGTACACACCGTCCGATATTGCCCTCTAATAGGTCCGCGGTCACGTGATAGATACGGACTCCCAAATAAGTGAAGCAAGATGGCTCCCAAACCACCCCCAGATCACGCGCAGGGCAGGGCGACTCCGCTCGTAGCGGGAACACACAGGTCTTCGCCCAATTGACCTTGAGGCCCGACAACCGGCCAAATTCCGCCAACAGGTCCATTGCTCCTTCCAACGCCCGCTCCGTGTCGCCCAAATACAGCAACAAATAATCCGCATACAGCGAGATGTGGTGTAGCTGCCCACCGCTGTCTATCCCCTCGTACCTGTCTCCCGACCTAGCATGGGCCGCCAAGGGTTCCATCGCCAGGGCAAACAGAAGGGGGGAAAGGGAGCACCCCTGTCGCGTGCCCCTACCGACCGGGTAAGCCGCGGACACCAATCCACCCAGGCGCACTTGTGCCGTCGCTGAGGAATACAGCACCTTCGTCCATCTGCGGAACCCCTCACCAACACCAAACCTCTCTAACACTCCATCCAGAAAAACCCACTCCAAGCTGTCGAAAGCCTTTTCAATGTCCACCGACAGTATTGCCGGGGCCCCGTTCACATCCGCCACAGCGTCCATCACCCCCACCAAGCGACGAATATTCAACGCCGTATTCCTCGTGGGGATAAACCCTGCCTGATCCCTGTGCACCAGGCCAGTCATATGCGGAGCCAGCCTGGTGGCCAAGATCCGGCTCAGTATTTTGTAGTCCACCGTCAGCATGGACAATGGACGATAGGACCTTACATCCGTTGCATCCCTGCCGGGCTTAAGCAGAGGCACTATCAAGGCTTCCCTCATTGATCTAGGCAAACCCCCCGACTCAAAAGCCTCCGCGTACACCACCAGTAGTCTGGGTGCCAAACTATCCACAAACTTCTGGTAGAACTCTATCGGCAACCCATCCACACCGGGTGTTTTATTCCGCGCCATATGCTTGATGGCCGCCCTTATCTCAGCCAATGTGATCGGCCCGCCCAGATCCGCCGCGTCCTCTTCGTCAAGGACCGGAAGCTGCCTCGCTCCCAGATACTCTGCAATATCGTGGGCCTCCACCCCCAACTGACTCCGATACAATTCCTCATAATACACACGGAAGCACTCCAGTACCGCCACCTGAGAATATACCGTTTCCCCCAATGCGTTACCGACGCTAAGGACCGGGCAGCCCCTAATATCAGGATTAGCAAGTCTGGCCAGGAGCGTGCCCACCTTATCCCGTTCAGCATGGGCTTTAATGACGTATAGCCGATAATCGTAGCTCCTCAACCGTTCCATTGCGGTAGCGACCTCCTCCTTCGCTTCCAGCAACCGGGCCTGCAAGTCCGGTCGGGTCGGCCTGCGCCGCTCCAGGTCTCTTAGTTTCACTTCTGCTTTAGCAAGTGCATTCAACACAGTCGTACGCGCGTTCGAGAACCTGCCCAGGCACACCCCTCTCACTACCACTTTCATTGCATCCCACTCAGTAGACCTACACGTAGTGGAACCCTCATTCTCATCGAAGTAATGGTCAATGCCCAACTGGACCGCAGCACTAAACACTGAGTCCTCCAACGTGTCTGGCTGGAGCCGCCATGTTGGAATCGCCGAGCGCTCCCGTTGCCACTGGACATGTATCAATAGGGGATTATGATCTGATATAGTTCTGGCTAGGTATTCTGTATGAGAGATCAATGGGGCCAGGGGGCCGCTACAGAGCACCGAATCAATTCCCACATGTAGCGCATGGAGGGCTGAGAAAAAGGAATAATCCCTGACATCCCTGTGTTGTTCCCGCCACACATCCAGCAACCCCCATCTATCCTGCCAATCCTTCCTGTGCATGGCCAACTTGCGTACCGGGGAATCAACAAGGGGAGGGTGAGACCTGTCCAGGACCACATCTGTAATTGAATTAAAGTCCCCTCCCAATATCACCGGGCCCGCTAGGAAGGAGGCCAAGGACCCGGACAGGCCATCGAAGAATCGGGCCTGATCAACATTTGGCGCATACACACAACAGAGAGTCACATCCCGGCCATACAACCGCCCCTCCACTGCCACAAACCTGCCCTCAGGGTCCACCACTTGGTTCAGCACCTGAAACGGTATCCCCGCTCTCACCCATATCAGTACCCCCCGGGCATAAGCTGAGTAAGTGGTACCAAACACCTGGCCCGCCATCTTTTTTGCAGTGCTGCACATTCCTGCTTCGTCAAGTGGGTCTCCTGTAGCATGGCAACCTGAACCCCCCTTCGTACTAAATACGCATGTACCTTGTGGCGCTTGCCCATAGTTCGCAGCCCTCGGACATTCCACGTCAGGCATTTTAAGTTAGGTAATGTCCCCATACTGATAGTGAACATTCCAAGTCAAACAGTGCCAGTCTGTGCACACACCATAGCAGTTGCCCCCCCCGAAACAAACATTGGAAAAGAAAACACCCCGAACCCCACTCCCCAGGACAGAGCCTACAAACCCAACGTCAGCCCCGGTCCAAACCTCAAACCAAACACACATCCGTCTAACCTGCGGTCGCCACCACAGAAGGCCTTTAGGGCCCTGGGGGGGTGAGTTATCGCCGACCCCAGCGAGCGGAGCCCATGCCCCGCGCTCCCATCCCATCATGCCCAAACGGCACCCTGCCCGGCAACCCACCCATTTCCAACAGGATACCACCCTACCAAAACCGTGTCCAAGTTCCAACTATACATCAGCCACAAAAAATTCCATCAGATGTCTGGGGGGTGACCACTGGCCCCTTCGAACTCTCCGCTTCCGAAAGGTCCTCCCCAGTCCTGCCACCTTCGTCGCCAGAGTCCGTCTCCGCCAGTTCACTACCCTGCTGGGACCCCGTCGCCGCCAGAGCCTCTCTCTTGTCCGCAGCCATTTGGGCCTCCCGTTTCTCCCGCTGGCGCCTGTTGCGGGACCGGATCCGTTGAGATTGTCTGACCTGAGGTGTTTTAGGCCGATCCCGTCTACTCCTGTGTGACCTGTCCGTCCCGGCCCTGTACGATTCCAGCCACTGCCAAGCCTCGCCCGGGGACTGAAAAAAGTGCGTGTTCTCATCCAGGATGACCCGCAGCTTGGCCGGGAAGAGCAAGGAGTACTGGATGCCCTCTTCCTGCAGTTCCTTCTTCACCGCCAGAAACGATGCCCTATTCGTCTGGACCGCCTGGGTGTAATCCGGGAAAATCGTAACCCTGCTGTTCTCCACCTCAAAGGGGCCCGACGCCCTAGCCCTCCGGATGAGGAGGTCCCGGTCTTTATAATGGAGGAGCCGCACCACCATCGGTCGGGGAGGGTGGCCCAGCGTTGGCGGGCAGGCCGGCACCCTGTGGGCTCGTTCCAGGGTAAAGAAAGGAGTAAGCCCCTCCGGTGCCACCACAGTTCGAAACCAGTTCTCCATGTAGGCCACCGCATCCTCCCCTTCAATTTGTTCCGGCAGGCCTACTACCCGCACGTTGTTCCGCCTATTGCGACCTTCGGCATCCTCCGCTCTTCGCTCCAGCAAATCCAACCGGGCCAGGATATCCGTGATCTTGTGTTCCGCGGTCACCACCGACGGTTTCAGATCCGATAGGAGCTGATCATGCTCCTTGACCTTGTCTGCCAACTTCGCATGGTCCGCTCGCAGTAACCCCAGCCCCGTGGCGACTTGTGCAATGTCCTGCCGCAACGCCTCCTTGGTCAAGGCGATAGCGTCCAATATGGCATCCAGGCGCCGATTCAGCCGCTGCTCCTGGTCCGTTTCCGGGAGGGTCTCGCCCACCTGGGACAGTGCCGCCAAGTCCTCCTGTCCCAGCTCCAAGGCCGCCGTTCCTCCCGAAGCCGCCATCTTAGGTAACTGCGTCACAGATTCAACTAGTCCCGGCAGTTGCCGTGTGGAGGGCAGGCGTCCCAATAATGTACAGGATCAAGAGCCGCCTCTAATGCCCGCCACTCCAAGGACCAAACGGGTTGGCACCATCCGGTTCGCACTCTTCAAATCCGGGGGGAGGAGGGGGAGGAGGAAGGATAGCAGCAAGTAGTCGTCCCCGAGGCCCGAGCCGTGTCGGGTTACCGGTCCCCCAATTTTCGGGACCGTCTCCGCAGTCCCCACAGCGCCGATCTCACAGCAGTGGGTCCCCCCACCAGTTGGTGCCAAGACTGCTCAATGTCGTCGTCCGGAGCCGTCGGTCCGCCCCGCCGCCATTTTCTTCACACTCTCGGCGACACCTCAGTTGTCGTTCATCGAGGTTTCCCCGGGGCCAGCGAACCCCCAGCAGCCAGCCACCGATGCCCAGTGGCCCCCCTACACTTCGTAGGGCAGAATTGTCGACCACGGGTCGCTCGGGGTGCAGGAATCAGGAGAATTAGCGGGATTCCGCGCGGAGCTGCGAGCTCACGCCGCCATCCCGATCGGCGTCCAAGCCACGCCCCATTGTTGCTGGAGTCTTGTCTGCGTTTTGGCTTGGCATATCGGAGCAGAAGGGTCAAAAATAAAATTCCTGCTACGAGTCCCAAAAGTAGTGGTAGGCCGCCAAAGACCAAATTGACAAAATTGGGAAAGATGCCCAAGACTGCTTCGAAGGGTGTTAACAGTCCCGAAAAAATTGTCTTAAATACATGTGCGATACCACTGGCATCTGACATATTTAGGATTTGGCTTAGCATTTCTACGAAATGCACGGGGCAATTAGTTGATAAAAGTGTATGTATCTCTGCCGTTGTCCTTGCAACTTGAAGATCATACGTTTCTTTTGATGACGTAATAGGCACTGTTGTCTGTAAAAGCACAGACTTCATTCTTCTTAAAGTATCAATTCGTATAGAAGAGATATTCAAGGGAGGCCAAATCGTCGCCTCTGTATCAGTAGGTACGTTTGGATACAATGCTTGCATACAGCAAGTGACCATGGATATAACGCTTACGAGATATGCTTTCCCTGGCACCATGCCACAACAGCTGTGATCCGTTATTAGAACGTAACTTCCTTTAGAAAGTTGTCTAAAGAATGGCTCTATCTGTGTTGCAGGTGTGCCGTGCTGGTGGCATGAAAGGTTATTTGAAGTCCCCTCACAGGCCCCATGTAAATTAATACCTTGGCACAGAAGTATACCGCTTAGTGATCGTTTACAATTATTACCACTAAGAAATACGTTCTGGTTTTTGTCACTATAACATGTATGTGTAAAAGGAAATTTCCATGATGACTTAATGTACCCTTTACCCAACCTTTCATACAGGCCTGCTGGTATATACTCTTGGCAATTTTTAAATTGGAAAGTTATTATCGGAATTGTGATTATTCCGTGTATTATCCATTCAATGACAGGTCTTTCTGACATTGTCAATGGTAATCTCTCAAGTTTTTCAATGCTCAGAATCGTATAGTCTGCTCCTTTCTGTGCCAAACTGATTTGTTTATCATTAAGGTTGAAGATAGAGAACAATAACGTTGTGTTGATTAAACGCCAAGGCACATAGCCTGAACGCAGATTTTGCAACGTCCAGCCTAGCTGTACAATAGAACGTATTTGGGACTGACCATGTTGTAACATTAGCAAGTCCTGATCTATTATATCGATAGCAGATGATACAATACTGTCCAGTGAATATATTCTGGAGGACAGAGTCATTAACCCATTGTTCACAACAGAAAGTGATTTTTCCAAATTAATACGATCAATTTCTCGTATTTTCTCTGCTGTCTCAATTTGAGTCACTTTCCATGCTTCGTTGTATGCAGCGTATATACTGGCCGCTATGAAACGTTTTTGACGCTGTTTGCGTGGTCCCATTATGAAATCGCACAAGTCAGCACCATCTTTAAGTAAAGTCAAGTGTTGTTTAATTTCTGCCAGTGTGGATGTCTGTAGCCATTCAAGGCATAATTTCCCTACACTGTATGTTGTTACTATCCCTGGATGTTGTCTCTGGGAGTATCTAGAGTCTGTTCTGGTCATTTTTAACCCCTGTATTTTGTTCAGGAATCTATCATGACAGTTATTTGTGTCTATTGGCCAGATTAACCATTTTTTCCAATCAGGATGTGTTCTGTTTTGGTGTAAAATGTTGGATACGTCTATCTCAATATCTGTGGTTGTATTATCAGGTATTGGCTTTGGAATAGACGGTTTGTTTAAGTCTTTGATCTTGGCCAGGCCAAGACAGGTAGTCTGTTGAATGGTGTCATTCAAGAACATTATTTGTTCTGGGATCATGCAGGCTCAAAATATTGATTCTAAACCTTGGACTTGCCATTCTTTTGACCCCAGATGGTTTTTGTTTCAATGTTGTTTTTCCAGAAATCAAAACCAAATGTAATCATTTTTTCATAAAATGTTTCAGAATAAATCAATTTAGTATTTGTCAGCATGGTTTTTGTCCCTGTTTTATCTAACAGTTTGTAATAAAATGTTTCTGCATCACTTGTGTTAAACCCTGAGAAGTATGGGAATTTCTCATAGAATGTTTTCAAACTGCTTTTAGGTGGAGTTGCACAATGTTCCCATTGATTGTATTTAAAAACATTTCTAGGTTGTGCAGATTTATGCAAATAGTGATGTGCATAGTGTTATAGCAATACATCTGTTCATAGTTCGATGAACCCTGTAAATAATCATGTTCTGTAAATTTTTCTGACATTACTAAATCTGACATAATATTATTTATGCTTTCAAAGTCCCAATCATCAGAGAATGTACTTGGTTTTACAAAGTCACTTAATGAAACCTTAAACTGGTGAGGATATTTCAAGAGTTCGACCGGTCCATAGATTTCGTAATCCGTTTTGTCCCACACTACCCCGCCGGGTATTGGAATGGCTGTGACATTCACTGATGATAGTTCTCTTTTCTCAATGTGAGATGACTTGTGTGGCTTTAGGACCAATTTGATGTTCTGACTTGCTGTGTCCATTGTACTGTATTTTCCCTCAATGAATTTTCCCAAACAAAGTACCATGATGAGCCAAAGCAGGAGGAAAAGTACACCTAACACAATCCAAAATTCAATCCATGGAGAAATCAGATAGGTGTCTTTGAGTTGATGAAAGAGTTCTGTTACTTTGTATTTAAAAGTTTTTGTTGCTGGCGTTACTTCAGGGTCGCTTTGATCTTCAGAAAAGTTATCGAAATTGATGAAGTAGCCAAATGCAGTTCTGTCAATTGTTGGAATTGCTTTTTCAATTTGTCTCTCATTAGCACAGTCTGAGGCTACATCGTTGTAGACTGGTATTTCTTGACGAACTGTTTCAATTTGGGCTTCAAGAGGCACAAGTTCCATGGCATTGTTGCATAGTCCTTTTGTATTCACTGCAGGTTTATCAAATGCGATTAGTCTCTCAGTTTGAACCTCTTGGATTGTAGCAAATTTTTGTATTCTGCTATTTCTTGGGAGTCCACTGGGCCTACTACTTATTATTGGCCACATGATTGTGGTTTACCAGGTCGATGGATACAACTCGGTTCTCCTTTTTACCAGCAAGGGGCAGTAGTACAACTGATCTCGTTCCGTTGACAGCTAAGACAGGTACTGCTTTCCTGTAAGAAGGCCCAAATTCCTTCTTCACCGCTATCTTCTCTCTGACCAGATCCCCAATCTTTGGAATCCAGACAGGTCTTGCTGGGATACGTGGTGTATCTTCAGTGGTTGTTGGCTGTTGTTTTAACTTTATGTTGCTCAGGGCTTTTCTTGTTTCATTTAAGTCCTGTAAAACAGTCAAACAGTCTTTGATGTCAAAGCATTTTTTCTTATCTTCTACCACTGAAGTCTGACTATCTAAATCCTGAATATACATTCTAGTTCCAAACAATAGTTCGTACGGGCTGAAACCTTTTAGAGAATTTCTTTGCAGATTGTTAAGACTACGTTGGACACTTATTAAATGTTGGACCCACCCATCACCCGAACCTAGTACTTTTGCCGTTATAGATTGCTTTATGTCTCGGTTTTTTCTTTCCACAATCCCATTTTGCTCAGGATGAAAGGGACAAGAGTACCGCAATTCAATGCCCATGCTGGTCATGGCCTCCTTATAAGCTCGAGAGCTAAAAGCAGGACCCTGGTCAGAATGTAGCATGGCAATTGCGTATGTGCTGATAAAGACTCGCAAATCTTTTATAACAGTTCTGGCGTCAGCCGAGCGCTGGGGCCACATTTTTAAGTGAATCTAGTCTTAAAAGAAATTAATGGGACGCTGGATTTTACGTATAGATAGCCTTATGCTAACTATTAAAATGGCCATGGCAATACTCCGGTTGGCTTGTTGCTGCGATCTCTGTTGCAGTTAGGACAGCTCTTTGCAAATTTATAATGTTGCAGGCTCATCCCCAGCCACCAGTATTCTGATTGTAATTCTGTCAGAGATTCCTTGATCTGTTTGTGGCTTGGACCTTCACCCATGTGTGCGTCTGTTATTAATAAGACTCTCCTGTTCATGTTTGGAATTACTCTATGCCCCACTCCAGGGATTTGAGCAAAAGGAACGGAGTTTGCGTCAATAACGTATGTATAATTGAGTGGGTAGTTCACGGGTAGTGCTGCACAGTTGCCTTTTGAAGACGTTTTTACCGCCAGCATAGTTTCCCCGTCTATGTATTTTTCTGAACGCTTTTTGTGGCTACGGAAGCCGGTTTAGTTGCTTCCGCTGTGACTGTATTAGCCAATTAATTCCCTGCAACGTGAACGCCATCACGTTGACCACTCAGAGTATGTATCACGTGAGTCTTCTGTAGTTCTTTCTGTAAAAGAACTACCTGTTCCCAAAGCATTTTATGCTTGATTGTGGCACCTGTGTCACCTTTGTAATCGTTTAAAACCCAGTTCTACAAGTCATTATTGTAAGATTTGACGCAGAAATGCGAATCGCACACTATTAGTGTAGGGAATTCATGATCTGCATTTTCAAGCGCCATCTTTAAAGATCTGATTTCAGCTCGCTGAGCCGAACAGTTTCTCAGTGATTCAGTTTTTGTTATTTTTGGTCTGAATTTACCACAGATCCAGCGACCTTTAACAATCGCGCATGCTGCATTGTAGGATTTATTATCCACTTTGTAATGTTGAACAAATCTGTCCGTATAGATTATACAAGAGTACTGTTGGAGAGGCAGAATTTCGATTGGCAGAGGATATTCTTCTTCATATTTCAAGTCATTCAGTTTTTTCATGTTCGGGACAAAATAGTATGTCACGTCTTCTGCAGCAAGAGAAATTTCCCACTGTATCAATTTTGGATCTAGTGCCACCGTTTTTAGATTAACTGGGCTGAATAATGCCTCAAAGGCTGATTCTGCTGTAAAAAACAGTTATTCTTTTGCCTTGGGCTAGGGCTCTTTCTTTTGCTACAGCAGTCTGTACCGCCTTTACAGTATTTTCTGTAAGACTGAATGTTTTTTCTGCTTCTGTGTACAAATGTGATTTGTAAGCTATTGGTACCGTTTCTCCCTCATTAGAGGTCAGATACGTGAATCCGCATCTTCTTGGGATGACTCGGATTACAAGGTTGCGTGTATTGTCGCGTGTTTCTAATTTTGTTTTAGCTAACATGTCTGTTTGCAGTGATCTCAAAATTTCTGTGTGTTTTTGAGTCCAATTGATTGGTTTGAAATCAGCTTTTATTAATTCGTAGAGAGGTTTAACCCTCTCCGCATAATTTAGAATATAAGTTCTTCCGAAATTCAGGAAGCCTAGTATTGATTGTAAGTTCTTCAGTGTTTTTGGTGCTTGGAGTACAGCGCACTTCTCTAAGAAGTTGTCTGGTAGGCTTTTGCCTTCACTTGATAATTCATATCCTAAAAATAGGACAGTTAGATGGGCAATTCGTGACTTTTTAAAGTTGAATTTGTAACCCTCTGCGGCGAACCCAAGTATTATGGTGTTCACTCTTTTCAAGTGAGTATCCAGGTCGTTGTCTGTGAGATAGATGTCATCGACATAAGATAATGCCTCATCATCATACGTTTGTAGTAACTCTGTTACTCTTGCTGAGAATAATCCTGGGCTATTCTTGAATCCCTGTGGGAGTCGACAGAAATTAGTGAACCCATTATTGAGAAAGCGGTTAAATACCTGCTTTCTGGTGCGATATTTTGACAAAAGAATCCATTAGAGATGTCTAATGTTTTGTATTTTTTGCGAACTATGTTATTCATTAGTGCCAGACTGTGCGAATTTTGTACCGCAAATGTCTTGCAACATGAGTTAAGGTGTCTGTAGTCCAAGACTAGACAATATGAATCGTCTGGTTTGGAGACAGGAAACAAAGGATTGTTCATTTGAGAGGTGCATGTTTCAATCACCCCTTGGTATTCAAGTTGATCTAAGAACTCCCTGACCTGTTTTTTAGCTTCTTGCTTTATTGGGTACTGTCTTTGTGCAGTCGGTTGACTTTTTAACTGGATTTTGTGAGGAGGAGAGTCCTCATCCCATCCTACATGATTCTTATATAATGCAGGTGCTTGAGCTACTGCCCATTTTCTGGCATATATGTATTTTCTATGTATTGGAATATGATTTGAGAAGGCAGGCATAATCATTTCTTCTCCATGAGGGCACTCCCTGACAAACTCTGGTGGCCAGTCTTTCTCAGCTAGTAGGATGTCATAGCCTTTTGAGAGGTTATCCCAAAACAGACCCCTTACCTTCCTAGTCTTATCTCCCTCTATATGCAAAGTTATTTCGTATATTTTATGAGGTTTGCTAACTCTGGTATCTGCAGTTTCCACTTGAATGTATTCATTCGTGTCCACTGTCTCCAGATGATTCATCAGGATCTTGCGAGCTATGGTCACTTCTGCTGCGCTGTCTAGCATTGTCTGTGCCCACTTTCCATTTTTCAGCTGTGTCCTCAGTATCCTCGGCATGTTCGATTATCTTAATACTGGCTACCTTCTTTCTTGGAAATAGTAATTTTTTACTTTGAGCAGGTTCCTTGTCTTTGGACTCGACGTGCTCTTCCCTGTGTTCTGACCGCCCTCTTCTTTCCGATTTCTGCGAAAAAGATCGAGAGGGACGTGTATCAATATCTTGATATCTATCAGGCTTTTTCAAATTATCCCTATTTCTAAGGTTGTATCTTTTCTCAGAGGGCTCCCTTTGGGGAGACTTATGTTCTCGGTTCGGAGTTCTTTCCCTCCGCCGAGGAGACCATCCTCTGGACTGGAATCTTTTTTCTTTGGGAGTGGATTGTTTATTTCCATCCCAGCTCTTTTTTGGAGTGTTTAGATTATTTGTAATAAATATCTTTTCAGGATTTTCAAGTAGTTGGGGTTTTACCGGTTTCCCACCCAAACTATCTCTACCTAGTTCTTCATAGGATTTTTCTATGATTCTGGCAAGTTCAATCGGTTGGTCTGCTATATCTGTTTCTTTCAATTCCTGGCGGATCACCACAGATGCTGCTTCTCCTTTTATGTTGGCTAATAATATAGCCGAGACCTGCTTGAAGTCTTTCAGTAATTTCATACCAAGAGTTAAAGCAGGTTCTGGACCGTATTCAGTTTGAATCTGTCTTAGCACATCTGGTATTACCGCCAGAGACGGAACACCATGTGTTTTTGTGTAAATGGAAGCAAAGACTGTGCCCCAAGTGTCACAATCCTCCACATGTGGTGCGACCCCCATTGGAAGGCAGATAGTCAGAATTCTGTGTTTCTCACTAGGGGTAGTATTTGGAAATACTGCCTCTATCTGAGTTATTTTTTGTGCTAGCTAGAATGAAATTTGTTCCAGTTTTGCGGGTGTTTTACCAAGACATGATTGTATGTTCTGTGGTGTAATTTTATTTGTGTTCCCCTGATGAGGGGTCAGCTGTGGAATGTTAATAGCTGGTTGGACTGTTGCAGTCCGCATTACATATTGGACTAACTGTCTGTGAATTTTAATTAGTAATTTTAGCTGGGCTAAAAGTTCCTTGTCTGACATTTTTTCGATGTCTGGATGTGGTGTGTAGCTGGCTAGAACCGGCCACATTGCTCCTGGTCTACCTAGTGGACCGAGCCTGGTGATGTGATCATTATGTTTTAGGGCGCCTTTAAACCAGAGCAGGTGCTCTTGGTAATTTAGTGGAATTTCCACATCCTCGAAGGAGTATATTCTTCCGGAGGTTCCTCTATTTTGTAATAGTGGAATTTGTGTGTTGTAGCGTTTGCCGCTGGAAAGTTTATCCATGAATAGAATACCTCTGTCTGCCGATATTCGTGTGCCTCTATCACGAAAATGACTGTACCACCTCGTGATGTCAGTCCGTTTTCTATAAGTTTTAAAGTTATAGTTTTTCTTATGTTGACCGGAATGAGGATAGCATTCCGGTCATTCTGTAGGAGACTCGTGTCATCCTCTATTAGTTGAACTACTAATCTAGCTGCTTCCTTTTCGTCTTCGCTCTCTAGCATTTTTTCTGACAGAAGGTTTTTTTTTGTTGCAGATCAGGTTTCAAGGAAACAAAAGATTAGGTGCAAAATATTTTGGAACACTGTATCCTTCAACGTTGACTAAACCAAAACTCTACATAGGAATCTCTTCCTACTAAGTTCCGGCGGATTTTAACCTTTCACCCACTCCAGACGTCTATTGGGGTATTTATGGAAAAAAGGGTCTGTGTGAAAAAGCATGACTGAGTTACTCTAACGTCTTGCATTAGTTTTATCGCCTTACCAAACGTTGGGCGCCATGTAGTGTAGTTCCTATTTTCCCTATAGGCTCTGCGCATTGGAATAACAGAAACAGCAGTGTAGACATAGGATTGAGGTCTTCTAGGTCTCTACTGACTATGTTAGACTTAATTTAGATTTGCGCAGCTAGCTCAGAGGTCACTGGAAACTTTCTTGAATGAATAGAAAGGGATCAGCTTCCCTGGCTCAGACAAGAAGGGATTCAGCTTCCGACAACCGCATAAACATGACAACTTTGCTCACTCAGAATAAAAGTAAATCTCTAGAGTCATGTGAAAACAATAGACAGCTATTTCACTCAGTCAGATGTGCATTCTTAGTTTCACCAGAGTGCAGAGAATAGAGAGACGGGCGTTTTCAATAAAAGGTATTATTTATTGAGCAGTCTTCCTTCTCATGCAAGAGAAATGAATTGCCACAATTGCAATACTTAATATAAAGTAAAGTACGTACAGTAAAAGGAGTATTATGAAATAATACTGTAAAAGCATTGATATGGTTTCTTAGCCATAAGACACTTTAAAATGTATAAAATGTATAAAATATATACATACATATATACATTGGCTAACGTGCTCAACTGGTGCTTCTAAAATACGCCTACCCCGGTGTACCTGACCTAAGCCTAATACGTGGAAGGAGTAAGTAAGTAGCAGTTTAAATTAAGTAGGTTTTTTGCTAAGAATCTGATATAAGAATTCTCTCTAAGGGTTTAGTCAGCACTGTACCTTGGGAATAGAATGTAGGAGGTCTGGTATCTCTCTCTCAGGATTCGATATCCCAGTCGATATCTGGTAGGCTGGAAACGCCGGAGCTGGATTTTCTCAGCAGGAGAAAAGACAGCGTCTTTCTCAGCGCGTCAAAGAGGAGGGGCAGCGTCCGTGGGCTTTTCGCGTTTGCTGGGCTCTCGGCAAGTAGATAGCTGCTCTGCTCCATAACCATCACAGAGTGTTTGCTTCAGGCAACGTTGGTATATTTATACCTGAAAGGTGCCTAGTTTGACGTAAGGTTTGGACATAAGACGTCAATAAAGATGTCACTAAGAACTGGCCGTTCTTACAGTGCTCGCAGGAGTTCTATTACAAATCAAAACAAAGCACATGGGGATTTCCCAGGTTGCTGGAGGTTTGGTGTGTGAAAGAACTCGTTGTGCTTTCTAGGAAACTAAGGAAGTAGCTTTTGCCGTGCCATGGACTGCAAGGGCGATTTACTGAAATATGGATCTGATTCTTATGCCATTATATGGATATTATTGATTATAGCCGTACAAGGGCATAAAATGGTAATATTGATTCTGGTTCCTAGATAAAAACACAATCAAATAATTTCTCTATCCTGTTGTTGGTCCTCTTTACCGAGTGATTCAACGCCTTGACAGAGCCCCCTCTCCTCCATATGAGTCTAGGAATCATCTGAGACCAAACTATGTTGCAGCCTTGGCGTGTTTTAGCTAACCAGTATACTTCTGAGATTATCTCTTCCATCAGGACCCTCCTGCCCAATTTCCCAAGATCGTTGCCACCCAAATGTAAGATAACCACTGTGGGCGGTGGGGTGTGTCTATTGAGCAATTCTGTAAAGAACCCCCTAAACTGACTGAGGCAGAGACCCCCCCTACCATGAAAGGAAACCTTGAAACCTCCCTGTTGCACCCTCTGTCTATAGTTACCTGAAAAGAAAACAGATTTAACGTGCTTCACAAATGTGTGACCAACCACCCATACAACTTGTGTCTCCTTCCTATGTTCCTGGGTCCGCCGTGATAAAGATCCTTGCTGTTGGTGATCCGACGACAGATTCCGCCCTGCGTGACAGGCTCGAGAAACTGAAATACAAGCAAACAACAAGACAGGTGTCAGCGTAAATTATCTTGTCACCTCACAACATGTGCAGGTACACATAACGCTTGTAACAGTTGGAAGACCATCTCCCAATCCTTTTCACACTGTTCGCATGCAACCCTCTTGCTGTCGCTTCAGTGGCAGCCCCTATCCTGAAGGAATGCGTCCCAAAATCTTTTGGATTTAAACCAGTCCTGTCGATTGACATTGCCAACACTCTTTGGAATTAAACCTGGTCAGTGGGGTACCGTCTGCATGCATTAACAATGCTCCCTTCATTGCGCCTGCTCGCTGTTTGATGAAGGCCTCCACGTGGAACACTGGGCAGCAAGGATTAGTGCCCAATGGAGTACCAGCCCATCCCCCCGGGCCTCCTGATCAGTTTTTGATTTATGTCTGGTAATCAACAGCGTATCGCCCAGTATTTTTGTGTGTTTTAGCTGAAGACCCCTTAGCATGTCCTGCTTGCTGCTAGCCACCAGTTCACCTACCCGGAATGCCCCATAAAAGGCCAATGTAAAGGCGGCTCTGCACCTGATGAACTGCAGGTGTCAGGCAAGGCATTCAATAATGATGCCTGCCGTTCTAAACCTATTGGTTGTCTGGAATCAGTGGCGGTTGCTTGCAGGCGTCGCCACCCCTTTAGTGCCTTTCACACGATGAAACTACTCGTGGGATCTTTGGCCCCCTTGAGTTGTGCAAAGAAAGAATCAGCAGCCATGTGTCTGCTAGCTGTCGCTGTTGAGCGCCCCTCCTTATGTAATGCATCTAGGTACTGAGTGAAATTCTCTTCCTGATCCCATTTCTCTGCCCATTCCCATCCCAAAAAGGAGCAATAAGACAAAAATGCCCCTTCGTAAGCTGTTCTGGTCCTGGGCGCTAAGCTAACTGCCAGGAGGTTCTGTAGCTGGGGGCACCAGTTTGCCAGAGTGTTGCTAGGAAGTGCGCAGGCGTCGCCTCTGCGGATGGTAGATGTTCCCTGAATCCCTGCATCTCTAAAGCGAGAGAGTGCATCAGCTGCGTTATTCAACACCCCTGGGACATGTTTGGCCCTAAACTGTACATTGAGTTTGCAAACCAGCACAATTTCCTTCTGTAGGCGAAGTATAAGCTTACACCGTGCCGCCTGCTGGTTGATACATTCGACTACCGTCATGTTATTTGACCAGAAGATTACAGATTGATTACACAACTTATCAGGCCAAACTGTTAATGCAACCCAGATTGGAAATAGCTCCAAGAAACCGATGTTAGCTGTCAGGCCGCTCTCCTCCCACCAAACCGGCCACCGTTGGGCCACCCACTTGTTTCCAAGTATGGCGCCAAACCCCACACTGCCTGCAGCATCAGTCCTTAGACCTAACTCCGCAGATGTAGTGGGGGGACCACACCACACTACTCTGCAGTTGAAGCCCTCCAGAAATGGAATCCAAATACGCATGTCCTGGCGGACCTAGGCCGGAAATGTAGTGCGATGGTGTTTCTCCCGCAGGCCCGTCATGGCCTGCAGGATTGAGCGGGAGAAGGGGCGTGCCATGGGTATCACTCTTAGTGCAACATTCAACTGGCCCACAGTCTGCTGTAGCTGCTGTAGCGTCACTTTGTCTTTGACCAGACATTGCTGGAGAGCTGCTCTAAATTTCGTGATTTTGTCTTTGGTAACCTGAAACAACCCTCCACTGAGTCCAATTCTATGCCTAAATATTCCATAGTGGTTGCTGGACCCACAGTCTTCCCAGGTGCCAGCGGGATCCCAAAGGCCTGCATGAGCACGCAAAATTTCTGCAATGCCCATGCACACTCCTGTGAGCCCGCCGACCCAAGAAAGAGAGAGTCATCCAGGTAATGCATGACATGGTGATGTCCTGTCGTTTGCCTGAAAAACTCATTCCAGAGAAGAACTACATTTCTCAAAGTAGGCGCATGAAACAGAACAACCCATGGGCATACACATATAGAATTTACCTTGAAAAAAGAAGCTTAGCAGATGCTGATCTAGTGGATGAACCGGCAGTAGCCGAAAAGCAGATTCAATGTCTGACTTGGCCAGCAAGGCTCCAGGTCCGAGAGTCCTCAACATATCGACTGCCTGGTCATAAGACGCATACTTAACACTACAAATGTCTTCATTCATAGCATCATTTAACAATGCGCCCCTAGGTGCTGACAGGTTATGAATGGTTATGAATCAGCCTGTACTCGCCCTCCTCCTTCTTTGGCACCACGCAGAGGGGCGAGCAAACAAAATTAGGTACAGGGATGTCATTAAAAGGACCCGCTATCCTGCCCAGGCGCAGCTCTTTAGCAATTTTTGTCGCCACCACATCTTGGTTGTGCCTAACTGACAGTTGTTTCCTACATTCTGGTGTTCCGGCATATCCCACTGCTGGGATCCTAAAGCCCTGCAAAAAACCTTCTTGCAACATCCTCGCAGAGGCATGGTCTGGGTACCTGTGCAGCCAAGGAGTCATAGCCAGAACGGTAATGGGTGAATGAGCTACCGCCGGCCTCCCCCCAATCCTGTTTCTTTCTTCCTCTGTTTCCAGAGGCGTTACCTTTAGTGCAGCAGGCTGTTTCTGGGTGGGAAGGTTGGTTACAAATGGAACATGCGCCCCTGAACTTACAAGTGCCTAGTGCCCTGGTGCATGAACACTTGTTAAAATCCCAGCACACCCCTTTTCTCCCACCATTGCTCCCTGTCTTAGTGGCCGTGCCACCCCCCCTGTGCTGGCCGAAAGGGCCGCTAAGGTTTGGAGCGGTAGCTTCTGTTCCAACTTGGTTGCCCGGCCGTAAACTGGTCATACCAGGAAATGGAATCCACCCTATCCCAGGATAGTGCGTGGGCAAACTCTTTAGCCTTCCTGAAAGTCGTGTCATACTCCTTCCACCCATCCCCTACATATTTTTCACTGAAAGTTGTGATCTTACTCTGGTAACATGCCATCTCTGCCTGCAAATTAGGGAAACGCTCTGCTGTAATCACCATAAACAAACAAAAGGCTCTAATCCAGTTGATCAATGTCTCCTCCACCCTGAATCTTGCCATTTCTCACCGCCATTTGCTAGGCGACATCCAGTCTTGTTTCGTAGCATACTCCATTTCCCTGTTATCCACTAGCAAAGAAAACATATTGACATATTTGCCTGCCCAGATCAAATCCTTCACTTCTTGTGTTACATGTTGAGCCAGAGTTTCCGTCCTGGAGGGTATGGTACCTTCACCTAGTACTGGTAATGCCACCTCCTTACTACTTTCTTCGGCTCGCATTGGTTCAACATTCTTGTCTTTCCCAGAGTCGCTGCCCGGACATGTTGCATGTTATGTTGAATAACGGTTCCTCAATAATTGATTACACTTTTACACTTTTTTAGATAGGATGACTTTTGGCAAGATGCTACATGTTCAGTCCTTGAGAGCATCAGTAAGGACAATTTCCATCTATCCATTCTGATATATTATCTAGATGCAGCACCTCACTGGACAGAAACTGGGTTGATTTTGCTTATCAATTTAACATGAAATGATTTCATATTTTGAATCGCTGAATATGTCAGTAACCAGAAAAGTACTACAACTGAAATGAAAATGAAAAGACTACAGAACTCGGCTGCCAGACTACTCTTTCATATCAAACCGCGAGACCACATCTCACCTGCCTTGAAAGCCCTGCATTGGTTACCAGTTGCCAGAAGATCCACGTTCAAGCTGCTTTGTATTATCCACAAAGTGTACATGGAATGGGAATGTTCTTCATCAGGAATAAAATTACCAAACACATTCAACAAAGGAACCTCAGCTCTAGAGTGGCACCTCGTCTCAAAATCGCAAGATACAAGAAAAAAAACATGGGTGGCACATCCTTCTCTGTTCAATCAGCCAACCTATGGTGTCTTTACCCCCCAATATAAGAACCACAGACAACCACCTTATCTTCATAAAACTACTCAAGAATTGGCTCTTCCCCACATAAGCACCATATGCAAACAGCCATATACAGTATATGCCTCTGTATATAAGCATTTATTTGTACCTATGTTTGTGTATTGCTTTGAATAAACATGTAGAAAAATGATGTTGTTAAAAAATAAATAAAATACATTTTTAAGTTCAACAACACTTGAAAACCAGAGTTTATCTAATGCATCTTTAATCTACATATACTTACTTCCTTTGTGCATCTATATACCTTCCATGTACTCTGATCTATATATGTATTATTTGTCTACTAAAAAAGCATATTCAATGCACTACCCTATTTCTCATCCTATACCTCTATCACTATCTTTAATCTACATATACTAACCTCCTTTATGCATCTATATACTTTCCATGTACTTATGGATCTATATATTTATTACTTTCTTCTGATTCAGCATAACCAATGCAATGCCCTATTTCTCATCCTTTACCTCTCTCAATATATCCTCTACCCCAACTTTTTGACTCATCTTAAACCTCTTTCTACTACTCTTTCCAATGCACTACCCTATTTCTCACCCTACACCTCTATCAATATATCCTCTACATCCACTCTCTCATTTATCCCAAACACCATACCACTACGATCCCCAAAATAACCCTTTCTAGACTCTCCCCTACTCTACCCCTCCTTGCATCATCGGACACCTCTTTTACTATACCGATCCCCCAAAACAAGCCTTTCTAAACTCTTCCCTCTGACCTTTCTCCTCCACATCCTTTTTTACTCATCCCAATCCTCCTCCTACTGCTATGACCTCCAAAACAAACAAAAAATCCTTCACTCTTCTATTCCTCCACTATCTTTTTCAATCAAAATATCAAACTAACATGTCCACTTCTCAAATTAGATTTTTGACTATACTGATTGACCACTAATCCTTTATGGGTTCCACAGTAGTGTGCTACTCGCCAAAAAAGCACTTCAACACCACATCAGGGGTACCAAGTGCTATATAAATGCAAACATGTTTCCCTCTTCTACCCCCCCACCAATCTCAATCCAAATAACTGCTAATATACCCACCACTCAAATTATTTTCATATTTCACTATACAAATTGATCATCAATCTTTTAAGGCTTCCAGAGTAGAGCGCTACTCGCCAAAAAAGCGCTTAAACGCCCCATCAGGGGTAGCAAGCACTATATAAATGCAAACTTATTACCCTCTTCTATCCTTCCGCTATCCATCTGTATCCAAATAACTGACTAACCTATCCACCACACACAACTAAACAGGCTCCTGGCATACAGATGCGCTCAATTCAAACTCCTCATACACACATTCAAGGCACAACTCAACTCAGGTCCCACTGACATGAACAATCACACCTACTTCCACCAACCACCCAGACATCTCTGCAGGACTCCTACTAGTACACATTCCACATATACATGGAACCAGATCACAAGGACTGGCGTTCTCCTACATCCCTCCTAAAGCACGGACTAACCTCCCACTCCACATCAGAGTCTCTTATTCTTTTCTTGAATTCCACAAGTGGCCGAAGTCCTGGCTCTTCAATTAACCAATTCACCACAGGCAAGGCAAGGAGCACATTCCTGCTCAGTGACAGGATAACCTCGTTAGTGACAGAACGCTTTACAAATACACATAACAGACCAACACTTAATTACTGGAAAGCACATTTATGTACTTTGAGTCTGCTTTGACTGTATTTATCCGTGTCTTGTATAGGCAAAATTAGGAGCCCTAAATATAATCTCAGCTTTGCTTTGCACCATTCAACCACTTTACACCAAAACGTAGGTCAAAGTACCACATCAAGTATTGTAGCTAAAAGTAAAAATATAAAAATGTTCTGAAGCAGGAGTGAGCGTTAGCATTGCTGTTGTTTATTTTTTTTTTAGTTAGATCTACATTGGGTATTCAAATCTTTAATTAATCATTCTCCAACCCTACCTGCTTTATTTTATGCTGATGACATTGTTCTTCTACCGTGCCACTCAATTTGAATGCTTGTTTCCCATTGAAAGCTACTGTAGGAATAACAATTTAATTATAACATGTTTTAAATAAAAATGCAGGCCTTTCAGGGGATTTAGAACATGTGAAGTGATGCTTTAGATTAATGTTTGATAATAGCCTAGGTTGGAATTCTTTCTTGTCACAAAAGAAAATGCTGATTAAAACACTAATGCTGGACGTATTCATTTATTTTTTTAGAATTTTACTTGCGCGAACAAGACCTAAAGATATCAGGTATCAGAGCACCAGTTTCATTACAGACAGACACATTCATTTTTGTTAGGCACGGGGAGATTAAGTGATTTGCCCAGAATCACAGGATATTGAGCGTCGATGCCGAGACTCGAACCCAGTTCCCCAACTGCGAGGTCAACCGCTGTAGCCATAAGCTATATCCTCTCCCCGAATCCAGCATCCTGCATATCGTGCAAAGATCATTCTAAGCTTAACATACGTGTCTCCGATTTGGATGATGAAAAATATCATGATGTTGATCATATCAAGGGTCCACCGTGAGAGAAAGCTTTATAACTTTGCAAAGCTATACAAATACAATCAGTTAGTATAGAGATAATTGTAAATCTGCAACTGTGATGGCCGTACAGTTCAACATTTTATGGTGGATATGATAGGGAGAAACAGACATGACAGGTCTTCACCAACAATGAATTTGGTGACAATCTTCAAGAGAGATTTCTTATTATTATTTGGCACTGTAGAACCAGTTACATCATTCATATGATCTATTACCACTCAATTCCAATTAGATCTTGTAGACATCAGTCAATTGTTCTCTGTTCAAATATCATTAACATCCTTTTAACTAATCAATTCAGAAATAAATCCATTAATTTCAAATGGACCCAAACTTGTTTGTATCTTTCAATTCAGTACTATTTAGTTCATTTATCTGTGTCTTGAACTTATACATATCAAATAGATCTTGAGTCCCTGACATCTGACTGAACAGCATCCTTCTATCATCAAGCTGACTGTAGCCATGCAATCGGATTGCTAGAAACACAATATTATTCTTTATATCCTTGTTAAAACAAATCATGATCAGATGTGCATAATAGCTTATAGAAAAGCCAGTAGTGAATGAGATTTTATAAAGTATCTTGCCCCAATAATATCGTATGCCAGGATAAGTTGCAACCATATATATCAGTCTACCTCTTTTTGGCTATGCTACCCGTTTAGCAATTTTAGCAGAGGTAATATACAAATCAAACATAAATATGGGACTAATGGGTTCTTAATGAATCAATATTAGTAATTGAATTACTCATAGCACAGATTGAGTGATCTCTGTGCCGAGCTGCCCACTTTCGGGGCACTCTGAGAGTGAGATCAAAGACAACAGCAGGCAGACCACTACTTCCCTGGAAGAATCTTGTTCTTATCCTCCTTTAGGTGTACACTTCCGGAAGCTTTCCACTTGTTTGAACCAGTTGGCATCCCTGAGGAAAAAAATAAGTAAGTAATTAGAAAAAAAATAAGTACAGTAATAAAAGAAAAATAAAAGTCTTAATCCTTTTCCAACTCTTTATTATTTCTCTGTTAACTAGTATTACTTCTCCTTGCATTCTCTTAAATATCTGAATTTTTCTTTATCTTCTTATATGAAATTGAGACAAGTTAATGCTTAATTTCTGCTGCAGGGAAAAATACTCATGAGCCAAGCGAAGGTCAAGTTCTTTTTTTGGTAAGAGGGAGAGCGAGACACAAGTACGCCCCACAGCGGTAGTCTCCATCTGCCACTGCCACATGCTCTATACCCTCAAGGCAATTTCAACCCAGCATTCCATGGATGACGTCACTGCTGTCAGTGGGGAACCTTCTAGGCAAAGCTAGATGACACCACACATCTTCCCCTCTTACAATATTGAAGGGAACAATAAGAGTGAGGGTGGAAGTAAAATGTGCTTTGCATAAACATGTGTGTATGGCCACCAAAGATGCTTAAGTAAAAAAAAAGTTCATGAATACATAAATACATAAATAAATAATTAAATAACAGTGTCAAGCTTGGCTGACACATAAATGCCTAGAAAACAAATAGTGCATAAATACATAAATAGATAAACAGTTAAATAACTATGCCATGTTTGAGAAGTGGGAAAGACAATGTGCAATAGGATAATTCAAGACGGTTGCATAACAAACCCATCATATGTTTTGGGTAAAACAACAGGTCTGCCTGCACGGGTGGACATTTGGGTGATCAGGGTACTGTGTGCCTCCTCTTCCAGAGTAGTGGATCCACTCTGTGTGCAATTTAAGTCACTTGGTTCACATAAGTTGTTAGGTTCACTGTGGACGGTACCACCTTCCTCTGAACCCGTTCCCTGTTCAATATTGTTTTCAGTAGTAGGCTCATGGGCTTCAACTTCAGACCACAACCAACCATCATTAACTTTTGTAAGGTTGTCGTCACCTTTCCACCACAGAACTTTGTTGCCTTCGGCCATTCTTACCAACAACCACATTTTGTTGTAACTTAGCAAAGCGGACAGGGAAAAAAGCTCCTTTATTTGGAGTGGGTCACTGAACTTGCTGTTACCTTTCTAGCACAACCTGCCTAGTTTTACTCTGACCCAATCACCCACAGCCAACATGGTGTCCTTCACTCCATGTCTTTTGTTGTAATACTCCTTGTAGATCTTCTGAGCTTTCGTGAGGTTGCTTTTTACCACTGAATGTGACCATCTGCTTTGGAGTTTGAGATCCACTCATACTGTGTTGTCTCTGGTTCTCTGCCCTGCAAAATCTTGAAGGAACTGTACCCTGTAACTGTGGGTGTTATACGATAGGCCCAAACAGTGTTGGTAATTTCGGTCTCCCACTTACTTCCTGTATTATTGGCAGCTTGGACCTAGCCCATAATGACCCAATTGAAACGTTCTGTCTATCTTTGATCCCTTTCTTGTTAAGGAAGGCTGTCCATTTGTCAGAGATGAATTATGGACCATTGACGCAAATTATAGTTCTAGCGATACCTTCCCTCAAAAAGGTGTTGGTTACAAAGGATATGACAGAGGAAGAGTCCGCTTGTTCACATATTTCTAACTCAGGCCATTTAGAGTATTTGTTAATTAAGACTATGATGTATTTGGGTGTACCCCTTGAGTCTAAAGTAGGACCTAGGATGTCAACAGAGAGCTCCTCCCATGGAATGTCCGGGCATTTTATATTCCTCTAAGGGAGGTCTTAACATTGTTAAGGACTTGGCAGCACTGGTTTAATATGTGCAAGATCTCACGTTCTTTTCGATGTAGTTGTCCATGATTTCACTCTGCTTTTGGATTTTACAATACAAAGGTCTCCTTCATGCATTATGTTGAGGATGCGGCTCCTTATGCTTTCAGGAGGAATTACTTTGTCTTCTCTGAGGATGAATTTGACGTCATCACAGATGGACAGTTCGTCTCTGAGTTCCCAAAATGTTCATTGTTCACTTGGTAACTTTCCTTTTTCTAGACATCCCTGCATTCCAAAATTTCGTAATTGCACAAGGTAAATACAAATGGGACACATTCATGCCCCAGCCAAATGCACAGCTTAGTGCCGTCCTTGCGACATTCAAAACTCTGTCAGTTATCTCAAAATTTTCATTTTTAAACTTTTCCATTTTCTCATCTTTTTCAAGTTTCCTCAATCTCTTATTTTAGAATCCACGTGGGAAATGTGTGCCTGTTTTCAATTTTCTTATATTTACTCTATGTCCCTCCGACTACTTGAATAAATACGATTAATGCCAGGCTCATCTCAGGCAGTGTTTAATCCATAAAAACCCAATGCATTTCGGGCAACGCAGCGCCCTTCTTCGGGGGTCACTAGAAATAATAGAACATGTGCCAATTAATCATCCATTATCAAATGTGCATTTTAAAAAAATGCAATTAAAAAAAGGCAATTTAAAAAAGGCAAATGAACAACTACCATTCAGGTTATTATCAGAGTCTTGATTATGTACCCAGCTGCCACCTCTAAATCATGGTTCATGTCAATCCTATATCATTCTTATAGGTCGTGGTTAATTAAGTCTGTGAGTTTTCTCCCCCCACAGTTAATTGCACAAGGGCCATGTCCTTATTGTAGGCTTCAAATCTTGTGCGCTGATAACATCCTCTTTCCCTTCAGTGAATGCAACACTGTAATCATCCCATTCCTGGTGTAGATGCTCCACTACAGGCAAGGGAGAGTGACTTATATAATCTGCTACTTGTTATTATTACCAGGCAGATACTCAACACTGTAGACATAGTCTAATAATCTTTAAGAGTCATCTTTGCAATTCAGGTGGTGGCTTTTATGTGGCCACTGGAGGTAAGAACTTTAACTAAGGAATTATGATCCGTTCTGTGCGTGAATCTTGACCCCCACAAGTACTGTCAGATTTTTCCATGGCCCAGACTGTGGCCAACATCTCTTTCTCAATAACTGAGAATTTTTCCTCATTAGGGGTGAGGGAACGGAAAGCTAATGCTATGGTAGTTTCTGCTCCATCTTTGGAAAATTGGGACAGAACTGCCCCCAGCTATTTCTCGCTGGCATCCGTGGTTAAGATGCTCAGTGCTGACATCTCAAGTCTCTAGGAATGCCCATGCAAATGTCTGATTTGATGCTTTCAAATTCTATGTTGATATCAGGGTTCCAAGCATAGGCATTCTTTTCATTCATGAGTTGACGCATGCTATGAGTCTTGATGGCAAATGTTTTTACAAATTTACTATATAATTCTGCTAAGCTGAGGAACGATCTGACTTAGTCTTTAGATTTAGGTACTGGAGCTGACTTGATGGCAGAGACAATGTCTTTTTTAGGAGTGATGCCTTTGTCACTTATCTCATGCCCTAAGTAGGTTACAGAACGAAGAGCGAACTTGCATTTTCCTAACTCTGCTGTGAGGCCATTCTCAGATAGTTTCTTTAACACATTTCTCAATTTGACATTGTGCTCTTCTCTGTTCTTGCCCATGATGAGTATGTCATCTTGAAAGTATTAGACGCCTTTGAGATCTGTAAATAGCCTGTGCATTAGCTTCTGGAAAACAGTGGCGGCTGACACCAGGCCAAATGGTAAGCGCATGAATCTGTGACATCCAAGGGGTGTGATGAACGATGTCAATTTTCTGCAAGATGAATGTAGAGGGATTTGGTAGGCCGCCGTGAGATTGATCATGGAGAATCACTGAATCCCTTTTGTTTGTGCAAGCCGTTCATCCATTTTAGGCAGAGAGAACTTATCTATAACAATGTTTTTGTTCAGCTCCCTGAAGTCAATGCATAAGCCCACCTTTCAATTCTGTCTTCGTGCCACAACTAGGGGTGCAAGCCATTTGGCACTCTCAGTGGGTTCAATAATACCATTCTCTTCAAGTTGGTTGAGCTCAAGTTGCACAGCTTCCCTAGTATTGAGTGGAATGTTGCAAACATTGTGGCTCACAGGTGTGGCCCATTCCTTTAAGACAATTTTATGTGAGAATTGAGACAGTTGGCCCCACAAAAGACATCAGGAAATTCTTTTTTTAATTCTTCCTCTAGGGGTACAACAGGATTACCCATCATTAGTAATTGATTTTTACAATAAGGGTAATTCCTAGTGCTCCTTAGTCTGCCCAGCCGAGGATGGAGGGGTCCTTTTTGTGCTACATATAATTTTCTGCTGTCTGTCAGCCCTTTAAGTCAAAATTGAGGCATCTAAAGCCCAACATTGAGATTCTCTCACCGGTGAAGGTCACAGGATGAACATCAGTCGGAATACATTTTTCTCCTAAGACCGTGGCAAATTATTTTTCCCACACTTCTTGTTGCACTATAGTGTATGGCGAACTGGAATCTGCCACCATGGTTATGTCCACTCCTCCAGTTCTCACAAGACGGTTTTAACTTAACTACTGCATCAATGCATAATACAGTTTCTTCAATACACAAAATCCAATCATTTCTCTCAATATCATGTTAATCTGCTTCATCAGAGTTTGCTTCATGCAATACACACTTGACTGTGGCATTGCTGGACTTCTTTCTGCATACCTTGGCAAAGTGTCCTACAATGCCACAATAGGTTCATCTTGACCATTTGGCGGTGACATTTCTGTCACTAGAAATGTGTGCCTGACTACCACATCTAAAACAGCTGGGACATTTGTCAGTGCGTGTCCTACTCAGTGTGACAGTACTTCTGACTGCTTTACTACTCCCTTTGTTCCCAGGACTATTTATATTCTTGTTACAAGAAACAACTTTTTTTTCAGACACTTTGCAAACATTATCATTGATTTCATTTTCTTTCATGCCAGCTATAGCACATCTTTTGGACCGTTCCGCTATTCTCACAATAGCAATAATCTGGTTAAGAGATGCATCCTCACACACCCATAACTTCTCCTGTACACTAGTAATAATTATATGCATTATTATTTGATCACAAATACATTCATCATGAAGGGTACTACATTTGCAATTAATTGCAAGTTTTTTTTAGGGCAGCCACATAGTCCTGGTCAGTTTCAGTCTTGTTTTGCTTACGCTGATTTTTTTTTTACTTGTCGATGGCTGCGCAAATAACAGGTTGGTAATAACTTTCTAAATCATCTAGGACATGCTTGAAAACATCCTCCTCCTCAGCATCTCTGAGTTTTTTCACCATCTCATTGTATACCCTTAAGCCCTCAGGACCAAGGCTGTGCAATAAAATCTTTTTTTTCTGTTACTGGTGAATTCATCACTACCTTCTTCTTCTATAGCGGATAAATAATTTAAAAAATAACTTTTTCAGGCTGCCCATTTCATTGCTGGTTCTCCTGGCTTGGGGAGAAAAAGAACTGGTGGTGTTAAAGAGAATGTTTAGGGACACATGTTGTAGGAGGCTACAGAAATTGTTACAAGGAATTGCAATGCAGAGAATACTTAAGGAGTGTTCCAAAAGGAGAGATGTAATCATTTTTTTACTACATAAGTAGTAAGTGCAAAGGTAAGATTATCATTGCAGAGTACACTTACGCGTGGGAGAATATACTGTGCAAGGACACGCTGTAGAAAGTATGCGTGTCACTCTCAACACGCAGACATGAAGGATGATAGTGTGCATGTCTCTGTGAAGTAAGGCCACGTGTTCTGTAATTAGTATGTGTGTACTGTTGCAACACAAATGCAGAGGATAGTACAAATGACACGCAGAAAGGTGTGCGCATCACAGTGTAATATGCTTTCAGGAAGGTTTCCATTGAAATGCGCACTGTAGAAGAGAAGTGATTACATGCAAAGCTGAAAGGGTGTGCGCATCGCCATGTAGAAATGCACTGTCTGTGTCACTGTGAAGTGAAGCCAGGTGTGCTGTAATTAGTGTGTGTCACAGTAGGAGAATATGTTTCGTAAACTGCTCTTACTTGGCAAAAAGTCAAGAAAAGTTGAACTGTTCAGATCAGTTCCCCATAATACTTTACAATTTTCTGTGGATATTTTTCTACCAATATTTTACATGTTTCTGTAAAGTAGGAGTATTTTTGGATCATAGAAAGATTCTCTTATCTGTAAATATCTAAAGAACCCTTGATGCCATGTGCCAAAATCCTCCCAGATTTCTAGAAATGTTTTAAGAATATTATTAGTAATTGATATAAAGATTGTATATAAGCACACAGTGAGGAAATAGTTATTTGGATGGCCATTGCCATTTGTGGTTATCCCACTCTAAAGTATGTCCATGAAGTTTGTGTATCTTAAATTGTCAGGTAATATTCTGCCAAACTTTATCCAAAGCTAGTATTGTCTTGAATTGTACTTATCTTAGATGACATTTAGGCTCAGAGTATTAAAGTAATGGAAATGGAGGTGTTATATTAAATAGAATTTTAATAAATGGTGGAGAATGGGCCATCTATTCAATCAGTTTCATGAATTTTTTGCCCAAAGCTGCCAAATAAATATCATAGCGTCTAGCTTTCAAAAAGAAAAATGGTAGGGGCAAATGAACTGGTAGGACCCGAAACAATAAGTAGCATATGTAGTAGCATGATTTGGATTAAACTGTCACAACCTACTGGGGAAATTGGCAGAATAGTCGCTTATTCAAGCGTTTGGGTATTTCTTTAAACAATAGCTTATGATTAGCTTCTTCCAGTTAGTCAAGCGTTGGCAGAAGCCAGTGTCCCAAATACTTCCATTTTGATACTGCATACAATTGGTTGAAAGTGCTAGCCTTGGATTTTCATACCTGGGTTTTTCCTTATTTAATGTTTTTTCTGATAGTGACATAACTGGCATAGCAGCGTCTTCTCTGGCCTGCAATATCATTTAAGAGTCAGGAGTGACATCATCTGCATTAGCTAACATCTTAACTTTTTTTTTTTTTTTAAAGTCATTACAGATATGGGCCTACAACCACAGGGGCCGGCCGCTATTGTTTGTAGATTAATTACGTAGAGTCAAAAGGCAGCGGTTGACCCCAATAGGTCCAGCAGAGGTACAGGATACACGTTCGGCAACACAGGAGGTATGCAGGATACTAAGTATTTTTAAGTTTTTATAAAGGAACAAAGAAAAGAACTAAGGAACAAAAAACTCAAGGCGAGAAACATTGTAGAAGATGTCGAGCTCAGAGGGGGGAGACCTACCATACTAGGATAGAGAATCAGGAGGACGATAGAGATGACCAGTGGGGGGAGGCAGTGGGGAAGTCAGGACAATCGGGTAAGGAATACAGTAATCAAGGAACCTCAGAGGTCAGGAGGACAGGGAAGTGTACGGGATGTCTTCGAAGGGGGGCGTACAGATGCTCCCTCGGTATGCGTTCCACTGGCCCCAAATTTTACTCCACGCCCTAGGCTTGCCTCTAGCCAAATATACCGTCTTCTCCCTGAACATGTTCCATACCGACACGGTGGGAGGCCGTTGGGAACCCCAGAGCTGCGCAATATCCCTTTTGGCAATCATGTTCCCAAGTGCCACCCACCGGGCCTGGGCGACGTTGTAGTCATTCGGCTCTCACACATTCAACAAACATCTTCGAGCCTCAGGCAGCAGAGTGACCCCAGTGACACACTCCATTACAGCATGCATGCGGTGCCAATACGCAGCGACATCACGGCACTCCCAAAGGATATGAAGGAAAGTGGCACTCATTCCACAACCGCGCCTACACAATCCATCCGAAGAAAAACCCATAGCAACCAAACGAGGACCCGTCACATACACGCGGTGAACAATTTTGAGCTGGACGAGGCGGAGACGGGCCGGAATGGCGACCTCTTTCGGGGAGGATAGTGCAGACTGCCAGTCCTCGTCGTCCAATTCCTACCCGTCCCCAGTCCAGGCCTCCCTAAGACGCACAAGGAGATCTGTCCGATTGTTGATTAACTTTTTATAAATCAAGGAAATTGTACTGTCGGGCAGATGACCATCAAGAATACGGTCCTCAAGTGGGGAAGATTCAGGGACCGTGGTACCAGCCGTGAAGACCGACAGTAAAGCGTGATGCACCTGTGCATATCTGAAGAACTCCCGCTCACTCAACTCATACTCACTCTGAAGCTCCGCAAATGGTTTGACCGCACCTTTCACCCAAAGATCACCAACTCTACTAAATCCAATGGTGTCCCAGTTCTCGAAACCTTTCGTCATCCAGAGGTATCCCAATCGTTCCGAAGCAAACAAAGGGGTCGCTTGCGTCAGTCGACCATTCCACCCCATGGCCACATTGGCATCCTTCCATACACGCACTGCAATCTTAGTGGCCCCGTTAGGTTCCTCCCCGCCGTCCGAGAGTAGAGTGCTCTGTTGAAGTCGCCACCAGGCAACAGGTATTTATCCATCGCAAACGCTGGATTCGGACCGGGTGCATATGTAGCATGGTTAATGGCGGACAACTGGGAGGCCCAATAATACCTCCTGATGTCTGGGAGTGCGATGCCCCCGTCATACCAGGGGAGAGTTAGTTTTGAGAGAGCGATGCGTGCTCGCCCGTCCCAAACAAGTCTCCTCTGTAAACCCTCCGCCTCCCAAAAGTAGCTCACCGGAATAATATCAAACGAGTTATGAAGTGCGTAGAGAAAACGGGGTAGGGGCATCATTTTAAACAGCGCCGCTTGACCAAGTGGGGACAGCGGCAGTCTACGCCAACGAGCCACGTCAAGCTTCAAGCGCGGAGAGGAGGAAGGAGATTATGCTCGTAGCGTGCAGCCAAGTCCAACGATATGTAAACCCCCAAGTACTTGAAGCCAGAGTGAGAAATTTGAATGGGGAACCTAGTCGGCAAGGGAGGAAGGCCACCAGAGATGACATAAACAAACGATTTAGAACAATTAATAATCAAACCGGAGTTTTTGCCAAAAGAAGTTAGGACGTCAAAGAGGACGTTGAGGGACTTGCGAGGGGAACTGAGATACAGAAGAATATCGTGGGCGTACAAGGAAACCCGGTCTTCAAAATCAGGGGTCCACTGAATGCCGTTTATCGAGGGTTCCCATCGGAGCCAGGCCACGAGCGGCTCCAGGGCAAGAGCAAAGAGCAGGGGGGACAGCGGACACCCCTGCCTAGTACCCCTCCCAAGAGTGAAGGACTGGGAGACCCTACCATTGACAACCACCTGAGCCAGCAGATCCGTATACAAAAGCCTCACCCAACTGATAAATCCCGCACCGAAGCCAAACTTTTCGAGAGTGGCCCAGAGGTACGGCCACTCTATCGTGTCAAAGGCCATTGTGGCGTCCAATGAAGCCAAGATGGCCGGTTCAGACAGAAGCTCCGCCCTGGCGAGGACGCCATGAAGGCGGCCCAAATTTAAAGCAGTGTTCCGGTGCGGAATGAAACCAGATTGATCTGGATGGATCAGGTCACAAATAATAGTGAGGAGACGGTTAGCAAGGACCTTAGCGAGAATCTTAGGCTCAGCATTCAGTAAGGAGATAGGCCTGTATGAGGCACAGCGGTCACAAGGTTTGCCCTCTTTGGGAATTACCACTATAGTAGCCAGGCGCTGGTCACTAGGGAGGGAGCCAAGATCACGCAACTCCGTAAACATATCACGAAGATATGGTGCAACCTTATCTGGGCGTAGTTTGTATAATTTAATGGGCAGGCCATTCGGCCCCATGGCTTTGCCGGAATGGAGGGAACGGATGGCAGTCGCAATCTCGCCGACCGACAACATTGCCTCCATACTCTCCCGATCCTCTTCAGACAGGCAGGGCAACGCAATGTCTCTCAACAAAAAGCGAGAGTCATCCACGTCTCTGTCGGACACCGGGGAGTAGACCAAACGTAAATAATCAGCAAAACATTCCACAATCTCACCAGGGTCAATCACATCCACACCGTCAGAATTCTGAATCACAGGGACAACACGATTCGCTCTCTCATTCTTATCGAGCCAGGCAATCAGTTTACCCGCCTTATCCCCAACATCATACAGTCTACCTTGCTGTTCTCTGTACATCGTTTTGGCGGCCTCCGTCACAAGGGATTTATAATCAAACTGTTTCAAGCTAAGGGCGTGGAGTTTGTGTCGGGTGACACCCGTGTCCAGGTCATCCTCTAAATCCAGTATTTCAGCCTCCAGACTCTCGACCTCCCCATTCCTAGATTTCTTAGTCTCTGCTATTAAAGATAGGGCGTGTCCGCGAATAACAGCCTTAAAGGCTTTCCACAGGGACACTGAGGACGAGACCGACCCCTCATTCCCCAGGAAGTAGTGGTCAAGCGACATCATGAGGCTGGTGCGGGTCTTGGGGTTACGCAAGTGCCAGGGATTGATAGGGGCGACCCGCCCCGCAGAGTGCAGACCCGTATCAAAAAGAAGCAACACAGGAGAATGATCCGAAATACCCCGGGCAAGTGGCTAACTTCCCGTATGTAGGAAGTCTGGACAGCGGGCATAAGGAAGTAATCTAGCCTGGAGAGACTGCCATGAGCACAGGAGTGAAAGGTGTATGGACGTAGCGTCGGGTGCATTAACCTCCAGCAGTCCACCAGACCAAAGGTGTCCAGGAACCCACCAAGCCATGATTGAGACGCGGGAAGGTCCCTGGGGGGGTGACGATCCAAATCGCTGGAAAGTACTGAATTGAAGTCCCCACCCATAAGGAGAAGACCATCAGGGAGCCCCAGCATCATCCGACCAACATCCGAGAAAGTAGAGGTCTGGAAGCCTGGGGGTACATAAACAGTGACCAAGGAGAGAGTCTTGCCCTCCCACCTACCGGTGAGGGCAGCGTAATGCCCTCTGTGAGAAGGTGGCCTGATATGCAGTGCTCACTATTCTAGTGAACACTATGTATCAGTCCAGCAACCCTTATTGACGATTGGTTGTAAGTCAACCTTATAGACCAGCTATCCTAGTAGCGTGGATACGAGCAGTCTAAGGCTAAGGACTCGAGAGGGCGTGTTAAGCCAGTTGTTATACCACATATACCCCTTGAACACCAAGTGAAAGGACACCACACAAGTGTTATGAAAATAAACAGTTATTTATTAAGAATCACAACAGCCCTGTACTCTTTATGTGGACAGGGTACTAAGCACAAACCAAAACTCTTACAAAAATACTTAAGTTAGCACAGTATATACAAATGCCCGAGGGGCACGGAAAACCATATACTTGAAAAGTGGAATGCGAAATTACTAGCAGGTAAGTACAGTACTAATAGGCTTAGGAATCGCTAGGACTTGACTATAGAACCTTCAGATTACTTATAGGAGGCCTAGGGGACTCGGGTGCAGTGTGTGCACTCTCACGCGAGATGCGGGACAAAGTCTATGGTAGCTAGGAATTGCAAAGTTAGTGTTCTCGGGCGAACCCGACCTGGTAGGGAGAAAACGAAAGTAGATTCTGACCCTTGGATAGTGAGGCTATGCTGGGGCACCGAAATGCCGAAGTTACCTAGCCCAGGGGCTGCAGCTGCATAGGACTCAAAAGACGTCGGGAATCCTCGTTGACGGACCAGGAGCCTGGAAGAAAGAAGTTGCTGGCAGGCGACCAGTGAAGAAAGTTCGGTGGATCCAAGCCTGGATCGATGGAAGATGACACCTGAAAGCAGAGGGGACCAAGTTCGAGACTACTAGCCAGTAGTCAGTGGGCACCAGGAGGGCACCGGATGGTAGCCACCTCGACAAGGCGTGTGGGTGACGCTGGGCTCGGAGATCTCACGGACCAGGAGGTGTTGTCGGCGACCAGGAAGGAGGATCGAGCTGTCCCACGAAGATAGAAGCTGTCGGCGTCGCTGGACCCAGGATTGGGCAACAAAGCCTCTGCAAATTCAAGCCCACGCGGTGGACCTAAAATGGCGTCTGGAGTGGACCAGGAGGGTCCGGGGTGCCTCTCTCAAAGAAGGAAGCAAGGGCCAGTCTGGAGCAACCAGACCAGCAGCAGTGATGTCGTCGGGTGTCGTGAAGAAGGCCACAAGCCAGCCGGCTAGTAGCCAAACAACGCGGTGCACAGCAAACAGCAGAAGGGCCCCACGCAGATCGTGGAGATGCAGGGAGGCTGACCTTGGGTGCTGGAGCTGCGCAGGGTCGGGGCTTCTCGGACCCCAAAGCACTCACCAGTGTAGGACACGGTGGGCTTGTTGTAAAGATGTCGTGCAGTCTTGGCGATCGTCGGTCCCTCGAGGTCTCGTCGCACTCACGGTTCTCAGCTTGGCTGTAGAGGTGAGTAGAGGTCAGAGGTGCCAGGGAAGCCGGGTCTCGTCGAGCTGGGTCGTCGGATTCGTGATGAAGGACTTGCAGCAGACCGCAGTGTTCTTTAGGATGGTGCCTGCGGATGCAGGGTGACTACTCCTTAGCCACAAGGGAGAATCTTGATGAAGAAATCGTGAAGTCCTTTCGCAGAAAGTCGTGTCTTGATTCCAAAGATGATCTAATTTGAACAGGGGGCCCGCTCCCATCTTTATACTAAAAAAGGGGGCTGACCCGGTGACTAGGTCCTGCCTATGGGTGGGACTAGGAGGGGGGTGGTTACACCCCTCTGCCATGCCGGACTTCCCCAGGCCAGGGGCTGGTGTGCCCCTGGAACTGGTTCAGACCGGCCTATGCGTAGTGAGCACCGGGGTGCCTCTCCGCAGTCACCTTCCTGAAAAGCCCTGCCTACCCAGGATACACAAAACCATGTCTGGGACGGTGCTAGCACCGCTCCGGACAGGAAACCCTTTGTCCAGGCCTCCCTCGCTGGAAGGACTCCCAGCAGCAGGAGGTCAGACTCGTGTCTGTGGTGGCAGCATCCATTTTGTGGAGCTGAGGCTTCAGTTAACTTTAACCGGGGTTCACAGTTACATACATGTCGTGTCCCTCTAGAAGGGTGGAATGCTAACCCCGTCGCCAGAATTGGCGAGGGGTTAGTATTCCAATTCGTATGACACCTTACTCGACATGTTTTGATAAAGCAATACCAAAGTTAGCATTTAACCGCGAGGATTATAATGCACTTAAGAGTATATGGTATGCGATATCATGGAACAGCTATTAGGACTTGGTTCCGCAAGCTGCAGACAGGCTCAGCTCATGCCAGAGCACCATCTCACACGATTCCAAGCACTCTGCCTTCAGGATTGTCAAGGCCTGCCATAGGAGTGACTGATAGGAATCTGTGTGTCCATTTTAGGGTTAGGTATAGGTATTCTACACCTACAGCAAAGGGTGATTACACGACTTTGCCCCAGCTGTCATGCAGCCAGTTGTGTCAAATTTAGGAGGCCAGCCAGGGGTGGCATAATACATGCTGCAGCCCCTGGCAGCCCTGGGTACACCTATGCCCTGAGTTACAGGGTCTGATAAGGTGGCCCAGTACCAATTGGTAAATGCACCTAGGGTACATGTCGTAATTTAGAAAGAGAACAGCCAGGCTGTGGGTCTGATTGGCAGGCCCACAGCCAGAGAAAGTCGTAAACCAGTGAAACAAAAGCAAAAAAATCTGGGCGATCATAGGATTGCAGACCCTACTCTCCTACATGACCCCCCCCCCCCCAAACTTTGGGACAATAAGCTAACCTTGACCAGGTGAGTCTTCTTGTTCTAAGTGGAAATATCTGGAGAGCCCATCGGCATTGCCATGATCAGTACCAGGTCTATGTTCCACTGTAAAGTCCATCCCCTGTAGGGAAATGGACCACCTAAGCAGTTTGGGGTTTTCACCCTTCATCTGATTTAGCCACAAGAGGGGCTTATGGTCGGTCTGAATCTTGAAGTGAGTGCCAAACAAGTATGGCCTCAGCTTCTTCAGGGCCCAAACCACAGCAAAGGCCTCCCTCTCAATAGCTGACCAATTCTTCTCTCTGGGGGTCAGCCTTATGCTTTAAAAGCAATGGGCTGATCTTGACCATCAAAATTCAGTTGAGAAAGAACAGCTCCCACACCCAACTCAGAAGCATCTGTTTGGACAATGAATGGTTTGGAGTAGTCTGGACTCTTAAGGATAGGTGCTGTGCACATGGCCTGCTTTAGGTCATCGAATGCTTTTTGACAGCCTGCTGTCCACTGAACCTTTTTTGGCATTTTCTTACTTGTCAGTTCATTTAATGGTGTCACAATTGAACCATAGTTCCTGACAAACTTTCTGTAGTATCCAGTCAGGCCCAAGAAAGCTCGAACCTGAGTCTGGGTGGTTGGAGGAGCCCAGTCCCTGATTGACTGTATTTTGCTCTCCAGTGGCTGAACCTGGCCTCCACCTACAAGGTGGCCCAGGTATACAACCTGTGTCTGCCCTATCTGGCACTTGGTGGCCTTGATAGTGAGGCCTGCTGCTTGCAGAGCCTCTAACACTTTCCTCAGGTGGACCAGGTGATCCTCCCAGGTGGAGCTAAAGACAGCAATATCATCTAGATATGCTGCACAGAAGTCATCCAGCCCAGTAAGGACTTGATTCACCAACCTTTGGAAGGTGGCAGGTGCATTTTTCAGACCAAAGGGCATTACCACAAATTGATAATGCCCACCAGGGGTTGAAAATGCTGTCTTGGGCTTGGCATCCTCAGCTTACCTGATTTGCCAATACCCAGCTGTTAATTCAAATGTGCTTAAGTAGTTGGCAGAAGCCAATCTATCTATCAGCTCATCTGCCCTTGGTATTGGGTGGGCATCAGTCTTAGTGACTGCATTGAGACCCCTGTAGTCTACGCAAAACCTCATCTCTCTCTTACCACCCTGGGTGTGAGGCTTTGGCACTAGAACTACTGGACTAGCCCAAGGGCTATCTGAGGGTTCAATGACTCCCAACTCCAACATTTTCTGCACTTCAGTTTTTATGCAGTCTCTAACATGATCAGGCTGCCTGTAGATTTTACTCTTAACTGGCAGACTGTCACCAGTGTCAACCTCATGGGTACACCAATTGGTCTGACTGGGTGTCAGAGAAAACATATGTCTGAAAGACTGAAGAACCTGTTTACAGTCTTTCTGTTGATGTTCAGAGAGGCTGCCACAAAAGACAACACCATCTACTGACCCATCATCAGGATTCTGAGTGAGCAGGTCTGGGAGAGGGTGACTCTCTTCCTCCTGTCCCTCATCTATGGCCATGAGCAAGCTCATGTCCTTCCTGTCGACATATGCTTTGAGCCTGTTGACATGGAGTACCCTGTGGGGACTCCTGGGAGTTCCAAGGTCCACCAGGTAGGTGACCTCTCCCTTTTGCTCAAGAATTGTGTGGGGCCCAGACCATTTGTCTTTGAGTGCTGCTGGGGCCACTGGCTCCAACACCCACACCTTCTGTCCAGGCTGGTAAACAGTCAGGACAGCCTTTTGGTCATGCCAAGCTTTTTGAAGTTCTTGACTGGCCTTAAGGTTTTCAGATGCCTTCTCCATATACTCAGCCATCCTGGAGCGGAGACCAAGTACATAGTCCACTATGCTGGTTGCAGGCTTTTTGAGAGGTCTCTCCCATCGTTCCTTCACCAAACACAGGGGGCCTCTCACAGGATGCCCATACAAAAGTTCAAAAGGGCTGTAGCCAACCCCCTTTTGTGGGACCTCTCTGTAAGCAAACAGAAGGCAGGGAATCAGGACATCCCATCTACGCCTGAGCTTTTCAGGTAGTCCATGAATCATCCCTTTTAGGGTCCTGTTGAACCTTTCAACAAGCCCATTGCATTGTGGATGATAGGGTGTAGTGAATTTGTAATTGACACCACATTCCTTCCACATAGCAGTTAAGTAGCTTGACATGAAGTTTGCACCTCTGTCAGAGACAACCTCCTTAGGGAAGCCCACTCTGGAGAACACTCCAACTAGGGCCCTTGCCACCACAGGTGCTGTGGTGGTCCTAAGTGGAATAGCTTCAGGATACCTGGTGGCATGATCCACTACCACCAGTATAAACTTGTGCCCTGATGCTGTCTGGGGTTCCATTGGACCAGCAATGTCAATCCCCACTCTTTCAAAGGGCACCCCCACCACAGGCATTGGTATAAGGGGGGCCTTTGTTGTGCCACCTGACTTACCACTGGCTTGGCAAGTGACACAGGAGCGACAAAACTCCTTGGTATCCTCATTCATGTGAGGCCAGTGAAAGTGTGAGACAAGCCTGTCCCAAGTCTTTGTCTGGCCTAAGTGACCTGCTAAGGGAATCTCATGGGCCAAGATAAGTAGGAAACCTCTCTGAGACAAGGGTACAACCAGCCTCCTGGTCATGCCAGGCTTGGGGTCTCTTGATTCAGTGTACAGGAGTCCATCTTCCCAGTATACCTTGTGGGTACCTGTGGTGTTCCCAGCAGCCTCAGCAGCAGCCTGCTGTCTGAGGGGTTCGAGAGAAGGGCAGCTTAACTGGTCCTTCCCCAGGTCTTCCCTTGAGGGTCCCCCTGAACCCAAGAATTCAACTTGATCAAGTTCAAACTCTCTGGGCTCAGTTTCCCTCAATTCCTGTAGGTCAGCCTCCTCTGAGACTTGATCCTCAACCTGGGGCAAGGGGGAAGGCACAGCCTTAACCCTACTGCTCTTCTTCTTGGGAGGTGTCTGGTCCATTGTTCCAGGATCCAGCACCTGTTCAGTGGGGCATTTCCTGACCTGTGACCTAGTCACAGCAAACACATGTGCTGGCAAACCTAACATTTCCATGTGAGTCCTCTGCTCCACTTCTGACCATTGTGATGACTCCAAATCATTGCCCAACAAACAATCCACTGGGAGGTCTGAACTAACTACAACCTTCTTTTGGCCAGTTACCCCTCCCCAGGAGAAAGCTACAATTGCCATACTGTGATTGGTAGTGACATTGCTTGCATTGGTCACCAGGAATTCTGTACCTGGCATGATCTGTCCAGGGTCCACAAAGTTAGGTGTCACCATTGTGACACTGGCACAAGTGTCCCTATAGGCCTGAGCCATTTTTCCATTAATGAAAGGTGTCTGTCTGTATTTGCCCAAAGTATTGGGACTTATGTCAGGGGACATATCCATATCCCCTGTACTGACAAGGACAGCCTGAGTGAGTGTACCAACTAAGTTGTCACACCCCTCAGAACCCAGGGTTAACCCTACTAAACCCTTGGGAGGTGCACTACCACTGCTGGCTGTACTAGGGGGCACAGGTGCCTTTGGGGCTGCAGTGGCAGGAGTCTGCCCTCCTCCTTTCTTGGTGCACTCACTAAACCAGTGAGTTTTACTTTTGCAGTATTGGCACCACCTTTTAGATTGGCCTTCTTTCTTCTTTTGGGGAGCCTGACCCCCACCCTCTTTGGGTTGTTGGGGACCTGTCGAAGACTTCTGGTCATTTTGTTCCCCCTTTGAATCTTTACCCTTCTGGTCTGCTTTCTTCTGACCACCTTGATTCTGGCCCTGGTTCTGTTTAACTCTTGATCTAACCCATCTGTCTGCCTTCTTTCCCAATTCTTGGGGAGAGGTCAGATCTGAGTCAACAAGATGCTGATGCAACAACTGGTTCTGACAATTGTTTAAAATTTGTTCTCTCATCATCAAATTATACAATCCTTTATAATCAGTAACCTTACTGCCCAGCAACCAGCCCTCAAAAGCCTTAGTGGCACAATCTACAAAGTCAGACCAATCTTGAGCCTGAGTTTTCTGGGTATCCCTGAACAGCACCCTGTACTGCTCAGTGGTTAGGCCAAACCCTTCAACCAGTGTATTTTTCAAGATTTTGTAATTGTTAGCATCCTCTACCCTTGTGGTGAGGAGCTTGTCTCTACCTTTACCTTCAAAGGAGAGCCACAAGATAGCTGCCCACTGACTCTGGGGAACACCTTGCACAGTGCAGGCCCTCTCCAAAGCAGTAATCCATTTGTGGATGTCATCCCCTTGTTTAAAGGGGGGCACTATCTTACCAAGGTGCTTTGTATCAAAACTCCTTTCCCTATTGCTAGGTACAATGCTGCCACCAGTGGGGACTACCCCACTTAACTGTTGCTCTCTAGCAAAGGCAAGCCTCTCTTTGGCCAGGGCAAGTTCTTCCCTTTCAATCCTCAGATTGGCTGCCCTTTCTTTAGCTTCATACACTCTCCTCTGAGGGGATGTCATCCCTCTTTGAGAAGAGTTGTGAGAGCCATTGGTTTGAAGGGATCTGCCAGAGCCTCTTGACAGAGATCTGGCTCGTCCATTCCCAATGTTAAGCTGACCTGATAGTGGCCCCAGGGGTCCCCCAGTACCACTGTCATGTTTGCTTAAGTTGGACCTGGTTAGTCTACTGACTTCTACCTGTCCCTTGTCTGCCTCATCTCCAGAGGGATCCTCATTCTCATCCTCCTCCACATCTTCATTCTCAGTTGAGAGGTGGATGAGGTCAGGGTCTCCTCTGGTTCCCTCAAGGGGAGGCATGCCTCCTTCTGGATTAGAAGTGCTAAGAAGTCTCTCAGCCTTTCTGGCATCATAAGTCTCTAGGAGACCAATCAGAAAGGAGGTGGTGGGGTTAGCCCCTTGCTTAATCTTCCTAGAGGTACATACTTGTCATAACTCATGGAAGCTAAGCACAGTATATCTTGAAGGGATGACCTGTGGAAGGTCAACTGACACAAGGGGAGACTCAGTGTTTCCTCCTTTGTCCGACATACTGTTTCTAGTGTGGTGTAAGTGATGCACCTACCTACACTATGTGTTTCCCTACTGAACCCTTGCTAAGAGTTGCAGCCAAGGTGTGCTAGGCCTTGAGGAGCTGCAACAGCTGGTTCAGTAGAACTCAGAGTATTCTAAGCTTGGTTATATGTACTAACAGTACTTATGTGATCTTTCAACAAGATATTCTTAGGATACGTGTGGTAAAACAACAGCAAGCTCAAATCCCAACCGCTGCTCACCAATGTGAGAAGGTGGCCTGATATGCAGTGCTCACTATTCTAGTGAACACTATGTATCAGTCCAGCAACCCTTATTGATGATTGGTTGTAAGTCAACCTTATAGACCAGCTATCCTAGTAGCGTGGATACGAGCAGTCTAAGGCTAAAGACTCGAGAGGGCGTGTTAAGCCAGCTGTTATACCACATATACCCCTTGAACACCAAGTAAAAGGACACCACACAAGTGTTATGAAAATAAACAGTTATTTATTAAGAATCACAACAGCCCTGTACTCTTTATGAGGACAGGGTACTAAGCACAAACCAAAACTCTTACAAAAATACTTAAGTTAGCACAGTATATACAAATGCCCGAGGGGCACGGAAAACCATATACTTGAAAAGTGGAATGCGAAATTACTAGCAGGTAAGTACAGCACTAATAGGCTTAGGAATCGCTAGGACTTGACTATAGAACCTTCAGATTACTTATAGGAGGCCTAGGGGACTCGGGTGCAGTGTGTGCACTCTCACGCGAGATGCGGGACAAAGTCTATGGTAGCTAGGAATTGCAAAGTTAGTGTTCTCGGGCGAACCCGACCTGGTAGGGAGAAAACAAAAGTAGATTCTGACCCTTGGATAGTGAGGCTATGCTGGGGCACCGAAATGCCGAAGTTACCTAGCCCAGGGGCTGCAGCTGCATAGGACTCAAAAGACGTCGGGAATCCTCGTTGACGGACCAGGAGCCTGGAAGAAAGAAGTTGCTGGCAGGCGACCAGTGAAGAAAGTTCGGTGGATCCAAGCCTGGATCGATGGAAGATGACACCTGAAAGCAGAGGGGACCAAGTTCGAGACTACTAGCCAGTAGTCAGTGGGCACCAGGAGGGCACCGGATGGTAGCCACCTCGACAAGGCGTGTGGGTGACGCTGGGCTCGGAGATCTCACGGACCAGGAGGCGTTATCGGCGACCAGGAAGGAGGATCGAGCTGTCCCACGAAGATAGAAGCTGTCGGCGTCGCTGGACCCAGGATTGGGCAACAAAGCCTTGGCAAATTCAAGCCCACGCGGTGGACCTAAAATGGCGTCTGGAGTGGACCAGGAGGGTCCGGGGTGCCTCTCTCAAAGAAGGAAGCAAGGGCCAGTCTGGAGCAACCAGACCAGCAGCAGTGATGTCGTCGGGCGTCGTGAAGAAGGCCACAAGCCAGCCGGCTAGTAGCCAAACAACGCGGTGCACAGCAAACAGCAGAAGGGCCCCACGCAGATCGTGGAGATGTAGGGAGGCTGACCTTGGGTGCTGGAGCTGCGCAGGGTCGGGGCTTCTCGGACCCCAAAGCACTCACCAGTGTAGGACACGGTGGGCTTGTTGTAAAGATGTCGTGCAGTCTTGGCGATCGTCGGTCCCTCGAGGTCTCGTCGCACTCACGGTTCTCAGCTTGGCTGTAGAGGTGAGTAGAGGTCAGAGGTGCCAGGGAAGCCGGGTCTCGTCGAGCTGGGTCGTCGGATTCGTGATGAAGGACTTGCAGCAGACCGCAGTGTTCTTTAGGATGGTGCCTGCGGATGCAGGGTGACTACTCCTTAGCCACAAGGGAGAATCTTGATGAAGAAATCGTGAAGTCCTTTCGCAGAAAGTCGTGTCTTGATTCCAAAGATGATCTAATTTGAACAGGGGGCCCGCTCCCATCTTTATACTAAAAAAGGGGGCTGACCCGGTGACTAGGTCCTGCCTATGGGTGGGACTAGGAGGGGGGTGGTTACACCCCTCTGCCATGCCGGACTTCCCCAGCCCAGGGGCTGGTGTGCCCCTGGAACTGGTTCAGACCGGCCTATGCGTAGTGAGCACCGGGGTGCCACTCAGCAGTCACCTTCCTGAAAAGCCCTGCCTACCCAGGATACACAAAACCATGTCTGGGACGGTGCTAGCACCGCCCCGGACAGGAAACCCTTTGTCCAGGCCTCCCTCGCTGGAAGGACTCCCAGCAGCAGGAGGTCAGACTCGTGTCTGTGGTGGCAGCATCCATTTTGTGGAGCTGAGGCTTCAGTTAACTTTAACCGGGGTTCACTGTTACATACATGTCGTGTCCCTCTAGAAGGGTGGAATGCTAACCCCGTCGCCAGAATTGGCGAGGGGTTAGTATTCCAATTCGTATGACACCTTACTCGACATGTTTTGATAAAGCAATACCAAAGTTAGCATTTAACCGCGAGGATTATAATGCACTTAAGAGTATATGGTATGCGATATCATGGAACAGCTATTAGGACTTGGTTCCGCAAGCTGCAGACAGGCTCAGCTCATGCCAGAGCACCATCTCACACGATTCCAAGCACTCTGCCTTCAGGATTGTCAAGGCCTGCCATAGGAGTGACTGATAGGAATCTGTGTGTCCGTTTTAGGGTTAGGTATAGGTATACTACACCTACAGCAAAGGGTGATTACACGACTTTGCCCCAGCTGTCATGCAGCCAGTTGTGTCAAATTTAGGAGGCCAGCCAGGGGTGGCATAATACATGCTGCAGCCCCTGGCAGCCCTGGGTACACCTATGCCCTGAGTTACAGGGTCTGATAAGGTGGCCCAGTACCAATTGGTAAATGCACCTAGGGTACATGTCGTAATTTGAAAGAGAACAGCCAGGCTGTGGGTCTGATTGGCAGGCCCACAGCCAGAGAAAGTCGTAAACCAGTGAAACAAAAGCAAAAAAATCTGGGCGATCATAGGATTGCAGACCCTACTCTCCTACACCCTCTGTCAACAAGAGTGACATTATCAATCTCAAGAGGGAGGGAAGACCGGACCAGAATACCAACCCCTCTAGAACCAGTGGTGAATCCGGAGTGTGCAACCAATCGGTAACCCCACCTATTCATAGCGTGACACACATTGCCAACTAGGTGCGTCTCCTGCATAAGTACCACATCAGGGGACAAACGTCGTAAATATTGCAGTACAACACCCCGTTTTATACGATCACCCAAACCATTGACGTTCCAAGATATGAGCTTCAGCCCACTACCCCCATTCCCAAACATGCTGCATGGGGCTCCCCACGAAGAGCAGGACATCAGGAGCAGAGAAAGAACCAATACGCCACCTTGAGAAAGGAAAACACAAACACAAACACCCCTCCCCACCCCCCAACTAAAACCCGTTGCAACTCCCCCTTCCTGCACCCCTGCAGAAGACTAAAAAGCCACCCCAAAATGCAGTGTGCCTGTCGCCCTAACAATCCCATTCTACAAAAAGACCCCAGAGGAGGAAAGAGGCCCGTTCCCACCCGCCACCCAAAAGTGGACTACTACAGGGCAACATACACAAGAGAAATAGCACCCAGCTGAGCAAAGTCCAATGTTCAGAAATCAGGGACTGAAAAGTCACTTTTGCGTAGGCTCACCACCCTTGGGACCGCCAGGGTGCTCCGTCCGATCGCCTCGACCCAGCAGGGAATCCAACTAGTCACTCACACTGTCCGGTCGATCGAAAAAGAAGGTCCGTTCCTCATATTCCACTCGAAGCCTGGTAGGGAAAAGCATGGCGTACTTCAGGCCCAAGTCCCGGAGACGTCGCTTAACCCCAAGAAAACCCATCCTTTGTCTTTGCATAAGTTGGGTGAAGTCCGGGAAAAAGTTAACCGAGGAGTTTTCAAATTTCACAGGGCCATGCACTCTCGATGCCTGCAAAATTGCATCACGTTCTCTAAAATGGAAAAGTCTCGCAATGATAGGCCTCGGAGGGGCGCCAGGCTTGGGCTGACCGCCCGGGACACGATGTGCACGCTCCACAGCGAAGAATTTACTCAGGCCAGAAGGGGCAAGATGGGTGAGGATCAGATCTTCGACCAGGAGGTCCACCGAGTGAGTCTCTGGGTTTTCTGGAACACCTATGGCGCGGATGTTATTGCGTCTTGCCCTGTTCTCATAATCCAAGTTCACTCGCGGCTCGGCAGCGCTGATGAATGCACACGCTCCGGAGCGCTTTCCACGAAATCAAGTGGACTGCGAGATGTGTTCACGCACCTGGAAGTGTCTCAACCGGACACGAAAATACCAAACAGATTGATTGGAAAGCGTCTGTTGTCCCAGTTACTTTCAGCCACAGAGGAACTGAAGATGGTCCAACTCTAAAGGCCACTGAACGGCCCAGTAATAAGCGCTCCTGTTCTTTTATGTCCTGAAGAAGACCCCAGCATGAGGCTTCAATCAACCCTTAAACCAGGGGTCGAAATGTAGACAAGATCATACCCACCCTCTAATCATAGGAGAAACTAATGGAGCAATACGGATCCTATGTTAAAGAGCAGATTGGAACTAATGAACTAAATTAGTCTGTAAAGGCTGCACCGAATATCATTGTGATTGTATTATGGTCACAACAACCTTTACCCAGTCCTCACCTTTACCCCATCACACCCATCCCACCTAACTGCCTCTTTTCCTTGTCACTTTGAGCGCGTTGAAATGTCATAATGCAGACAATATGTGTGAACCTACATACAAAGTCTATATATGAATCTAATTGAGACCTATGTCCTTCAATATGTGTTTGATCCAATGAAGTAATTGATCTTTCCATATGTTGAATTTGTATTTTACTACCTTTGGTACTTTTTGAATGATACTAAGTACCCAGGTCACTAAATGTTAAAACAAATGCTTTTGTAATACACGGATGGAATCTTAATAATTCACTAATGCAAATATTCCTATGATTCATTTACTGTTATAATTAATCAATAGACCCTGACCATTGTATACGCATCTGTTCTCATAATCCTCCAGCCGATGGGACATCTGGTCATTCACCGATTTCAAATTTCCAAGTTAGGTTTGGAGTTCCACCACATCGGCCGTGAGGCTGGAGGTCTTCAGATCCAGTGATTTGAATTTTTTCGTTTGTTTTAGACAGGTCGGCCCTGATCAGAGTGACATCTACTGCAACAATGTCGATTTTATTAGCCAGGGCCTCATATTGCTGGCCGATGGTTTCCCTCATGCCGGTGATGGCGCCCATAATGTCCTGCAGGGAAAACTCAACAGGAACAGAAGGGTCGTCTCTGACCTCCTCCGGGGTACGACTGGAAAGCCCAGGGAAGCCTTTGGCTTGAGTATACCGGTCCATAACATTTGTCTGGACCGGTCCACCACGAAGAGACGTCTTAGTCTTCCGCCTCTCGGCGTCACCCCTTCCCGCCATACTGGAGACTGCTCCCCGGAGGAGCCCACGCGACCTGGTGAAAATGGCAGCCGGCAGTCCGGGCGCCAACAAAACCACAAGGGCTGGCTCGTATGACCAAGAAAAAGTCACAATGTGATCCAAAAGAGATAGAATGAGGAGGCAGTTCAGACACTAAGTGGGGGCTGGATTGGTGCCCAGCCAGGCAAAACGGTCTCTCAATCAGACCATGCGGGGATCAGGAAACAAAACCGAAAGTAGAGATGCGGCCACCAAGGAGGTCCCACTGCCGTTGTTGTTCAACTCCGTCCCGGATCCGCAAGTAGCCAAGGCCCCAGCACAGCCTCCAGATGGGCCTCGAAAGTTCAAAGTTCAAAGTTCAAAGTGCCGTAATTTCGGTTACCCAAGTCCGATTTCAATTCTGAGAAGGGTTATGGACTCAGTCGAGGTTCATCTTCGAAGAGCCGTCCAAGAAATCATAATATCCTCAGGATAAATTGTGAGGCGTGGCGAGGGTCCGGGGAGCCCTGTGCTCACGCGACCATCTTGGATGCTCGCTAAGCTCCTCCATATCTTAACTTTTTTTGTGGCAGTAGTATAGGTGAAATATTTGGATGATTAAAAAAGATTTTAAGAAGATTTGAAGTACATAGCATAGGAACAAGGAGACAGAGGGCAGCCTTGTTGAGTGCCTAGTGTAATATTAAAGGTTTAGAAATATAGCCATTGAACAATAGCACAGAGGGATCACAATAAAGACTTTGAGAGCTATTCACAAAGGTAACTTACGCTTGTGAGTTATTTACACGTGTAATTTACTCCTAAACTTTTGAGTAACTTTACTACTTTTGGTTATTCACAAAACCTAAGTTACTAAAAAATGTAGTCTTACACATTTTCATCCCTTGAAAAAGGGGGTGGAACCAAATCTATGTGTACAAGTTACTACTGCCAAAAAAGAAACAGTCGTAAATCTAGCTCCACTTATACTTTAACCCCTCTGGATAAATCAATGTAGCTGTGGACTTAAAATTGAACCCCATTGGAAATAATGTTAAATTAAAATATAAAAAATAATTAAAAATATAAATGAATATAATTTAAAGTTAAAAACAGTATCTAAAAAGAATAAATATTTATAAAATATTTTAACTTTTTTTAAACTTTAAAATGTAATCTTAAACTACATTCATAAAACATAATTACATTACTTCTAATTAATTGTGTACATTGCGTTTATAAATTTTGAATGCATAATGATTTTTACTTTAGATGGGAATTTCTATTTAATTTACACTTCAGCTAAATATTTTTTCTTTCATTTAATACATTCAATTAAAGTTTGAATTAAAAATTAATTTAAAATTGGTTTAACATATTTTCTTTTGTTCTGCATTTAAAATAAATATATAAAAATAATTTACAATACTATTCAAGAAACCTTAAAAAGTTTCCCTACACTATACCATAGGGAGAGCTCTGCCCTGGCGGAGTCTACCTTTGGTAAAGTATAGGAAAATCAAAAAAACTTGATTAAACACAAAGAACATTAATAATCAAAATATTTCTCTGCAGTATGATAGTATAACTTTGTATACAAATGTAGTCCACTTTGTGATAGTATTTTGTGAAAGCATTAGCTATTTCAGATGTAGCTGTATAATTTCTACTGTTCTTTTCGCAAAAATTGTTTGGGTTGTTATGCCTTCTTGTGCTTAATGTGCTGAAAGTGGCTCTACTCTCTCTCCATGTTGTGAATATGTTGAGCTGTAGCTTTAGCACTTATTGCTTTAATTTGTGATCGAATTACTATGATTTGTTATCTAAAAATGAATTTGTTTGGGGTTTATTAGTGCATAATAAATTGAGATACTTTACTTCCATTCCTACGTGGCTATTCCTTATCTACTGTTCCTCAGTCTTAGAGAATTTGCATGTCTGAATTACATATTATTAGTTGAAACCATGAATGCCTGCTTTGATGAGTCCAAGACTATCGGCCATGACCTGATGAATAAATAGAAATTCTTAGTTTCCAGGCTCCTGATTATATCCCTTGTCTCAAATTAGCATTTTTGTAAAAAAAAAACACAAATATTATTTCGTTGAGTATAGTCTCCTACCTCTATCTGCAGTGATAGAGGTGGATGGTTAGATACCCAAGTTGGATGAATGTTTACAATACTACTACTTGCTAGCAGTTAACTGTCTAGAGATTTGTCTATGCTGGACCATTGCACATGATCTAGTGAAAAAAGTAAAGACTCTACCTTCCGGATTCCTCTATCTCCATAGATCAATCAGTTCTAATGTATCTATTAAAGAACAAATAGTGCAGCAAGCTTGTGACATCCTAGGCCATCATCTGTATTAGTGAAATCTTTAATAGGGCAAAGTATATAATTACAAGAAGGGGCGTGGCTTGGACGGCAGTGCGAATGGCCGCCTAACCTCGAGCTATTAACTCGGGAGAACGACTTCGTCAGTTCCCTGCTGACCCACCGTCCTAATCAGCAGCCAAAGCGGCGGACCTAATGCCTCATACCTTGCGGAGCCCTCCGGTGCCTTGATCTCTGCTCTTGATGCACTTAGCGAGGACTTTTGCCACCTTTTAGAGCGCCTACGCGCCGACATCGGTACACCACAAAATGGCGTCGCTCCGTCACGTCGGCAATGCCTGACGGTCCGATTCTTAATTGTTCCAATTAGCCATTAAAGCGCCTGAAAGAAGAAGCGGTTCTCCTCTAATTTCATGTAGAAGACCACCTGTCTGCATTCTATGAGGCTTTCCTCGATCCTTGGGGGTCACAACTTTAAGACATATTGGCAATGAGCCCCTAGCCAGCACCTCACTCTGCTTCTGTTATAAGCTGACTCACCTAAATCCTTGTTACCATCTGTAACACCGGCGGCCTTGGATCAGGGGACAGCACACCTATAGACACAGAGCCAACCAGCTTGCCGGCACTAGGGGGTCATCTGGTTAATCGCGCCCGCCTGGTTCTGAGTGAGTCTTCGTGTTTAATCAACCTGACCGACTCACCTCCTGGTGTTGGCTCTCACTGCTTATATTCCAGCCTGTATTCAACTCCCTGTCTTACCCCATCGACGACAACCCCAGACAAGATTTCTAGACAAGGTAGCTGGAAAATTCTCCTCAGACCTCACACCCAAAATGGCGGGCAGAGATGAAAAGACCAATTCAAAGAAGGTGAAACCCGAGCCGCAGATTTCTGATTCCCCCATTAAGAGTAAACCAGACATGGCGGCCACGATGGAAATGATATTGAAAAAGTTAGGAGACCTTACTGTTATCGCCAAATCAACCAAGGCGAACACTGACGCTATGCAGCTCGAGCTAACGGCCATCAGAGCTGATATGAATGACCTAAAATCAGGGCTGAGTATGGCGGAACAACGCATCAGCGACGTAGAGGACCTCTCACGTCAGTCAGCTGTTAGAATACAACGCCTTGAAACCACCACTGACATCCTCAGGCGCCAACATGCTGAGTTGGAAGACAGCTACAGGCGAGGGAACGTTAGAATTTTTGGGATACCGGAAAACGCAGAAAAAGATGCGGACTCTTGCGTGGCTTTCCTGGAAGCATGGATCCCCATGATCACCAACATTGTATTCCCGCACGGTCTGGAGCTAGATCGGGCGCACAGAATCCCCACATTCACTACTAACCGCGAGAAGGGTCCCAGACCAATGATCTGCAAACCACTCAGATACCAGCATGTCGAACTGATCCTACAATACGCAAGGAAGAACCAATCCATCATGTGGGAAGGACACAGGATCATCTTTACACAGGACTACTCTAAAGACACGGTGGAAGTTCGCAAGGGGTTCCTGGAACTCCACGCCAAACTCAGATCCAAGAACATACCCTACTCCTTTGCAGGACCCGCCAAGTTCAAAGTCACATTAAATGGCCGCCCAAAGTTCTTCACAGACCCGAGGGATCTGGAAAACTACCTGCAAAATGGCCCACCTCAGGAAATGGACCAGTCAAATGGCCCATCTAATAAAAGGAAGACCACGTGAATATCCCGACAAAGTACAGGTCAATCGGAACTTTGTCCTTTCCAGGTCGCACCATTGTGTACTTGAAGTTATGACATAGTTGCCATTCCATTGGTCTCTATTTGATGCTAGTCCGCCCACTCACTGATACCAAGTGCATATCCTACTTTCCCACTATCAACTTATCGCTTCCATGCATATTGTCAATGCTGTTAGATATGTGGTGATAGATGGTCTCCTTCGTTCTACAACAGTATTGGTAATTGCTTGCACAATGACTAGCTGGTTCTACTCTCACTCACAGTCTCTAATGCGCGACGCAAATAGCCGCTCCTAGATTGTTATTATTGTTATTATATGTTACTGTGCACATATACTGCCATTGCTAAGGGAAGCTCAGTCCAGTATAACGGTATTGGTAGTTTTAACACAACATTTAGCTGGTTCTACTCTTCTTACAGTTTTCGAATGCACGATGCAGACAGTCACTCCTGGTTTAATATTGTATATTATTGCGCACATACACTACCATTGCGCACATACACTGCTGCAGTAAATAGTACCCGCTGCCACATTTAGGCTGGACATCTCAACCCACTTACGTTTTAACATGGGAACTACTGAACAACGTTTGTTAATGTTTAATAACTCCTGTTTTGCCTAGCTAGGTACTGTTGTCGTACTCCCTACGTACGTATTTGGGGGGGAGGCGGGGAGGGGGGATTGGGAGGGTTTGCATGGGGAATTGGAAAAAGAGAGAGTTTTCTGCAGATAAAAATTGTCCGTACTTTAGAGCATTATACACCTCCTTGTGTTATTTTTTGTCCCTTTTTCTGTCTGTTTCCTACAGGTACAACATAAGCACGCTAGTTCTGTCCCTAGCCATATCGCAAAATCTGCCCCCTTGTTGTCACAATAGCACACAGGCTCCCACGGGGATATTTGACTCAATATACTGCCCCCCGCCAGATCATCGTTTAGCGATAATCTTGCCCGTCAATGTCTAACACTAATTCAATAACAGATGACCTCAACATAGTTTCGCTAAATGTTAAGGGACTTAACCACCCTGTAAAGAGGAGGAAAGTGTTTGACTACATCGCCAAAACTAAGGGGGATATTATCCTTCTACAGGAAACTAAACTATTGGAAGAGGACACGCGATTCTTAAACATCCATTGGTCTTCCCATATACTGTCATCTCCTGCACCACACAAAAAAGGGGGTCTAATTACCCTGATATCAAAGAAATCGAACATAACACTGGTATCACACACTCATGATGCGGAGGGGAGGGTATTGGTGGCCCATCTGCGCAGAGAAGAAGACCCCATACACGTAGTGAACATATACGGCCCCAACTCAGACGACCCCGAGTTCTGGGACTCAGTTTCCCGCTCGATGGAGCATATCCCTCAGGACGACCTTCTGATTGGGGGAGGCGATTTTAATCTTCCTCTAGACCCCTTACTAGACAGGCAATCCAAATGCGCTTTTCACCCTTCACGCTCACATGAGGCCCTCCTGCGTCTATGCGAGCGGTACTGCTTTAGAGACTCATGGCGTCTCCAAAACCCTGATGGGAGAGACTTCACCTTTTACTCCACTCCCCACAACTCCTACTCGCGTATTGACTTTATCCTAATATCCTTCACGTTTGCACACCTAATTGAGGAAACTGACATCGCCCCTAAACTGATTTCCGATCATGCCTGTATTCACACCAAACTTGCAGGCTCCCGCTCAATCAGACCGCCCAGAAGATGGCGTTTCAATGATGAAACGCTAACCAACCCTGAAGACAAACTCTAGATTACTAAAGCCATCGAAGAATACTTACTCTTAAATAATGTCCCTGAAACAGACCCAAACACCCTTTGGGACGCGCTCAAAGCCACGGTCCGTGGAGTTATTATCAACATAAGAGCCAAAGCTAACAAAGCGATAAACAAAGAACTGGAGCAACTAGAGCAGGAGATCAGATCACTAGAATCTATATACAAAACCAACCCCCAAGACTCCAATCCCCTTGACCAGCTTGTTACATTCTCACCTCATTGCATTTTCCTGTACCTTTAAATCCTGCATGTTTTTCTTTAAGTGTTCTTAGAACACCACTGTGTTCTTGCCTACAGGTCAGTTGCACTGTTCCTGTGGACCAAGAGACTACTGTTTATGTTGCTGTGCTGCTTAATAAATCAACCTGCTTTCCCACCAGTTCCTGTGGATTATTTAACAAAATTGGCGACGAGGGTGACCTTAAACTGGTTGAAGAGCAGCACAGAGGTGGAGTTCATCGATTTTTTTTTTGTTTAAAATAAGAAAACCTACTATCAAGAACTTCTTCCATTTAAGAAGCATCCAGGAAGATTGACAAGAACTTTATTCAAAAAAAGAAGAAAATCCGATTTTAAGAACTCCTACCAACGCAAATTCGTTGATTTTGCAACATTTTAAGGTATTTCTGATTGTTTACCTTTGAATTATCTAACTCTGGCTGCTGGATCGGTAGTTGTGCGTGTGACAGACGCGAGACTGCATCAGCGCGAGTCCGCATCAGCTGTTGTGTGGCAGGAGCTCGTCGGCGCTCGAGATTCCGCTCGAGATTGCATCATCTTGTTATTGTGCGCGAAGTTTGTCACCCGCGCCAGCTGCTCAGCTGAGAAGTCCTCGCGCTACAAGACGTCAGAAGGGAAAGACATTGGCGCAAAGGCAGATCAGCGCGTGGTGACGTAATCACGCATCAATCTCAAGCGCGGCGGCCATTTTGGATTGGGATTGAATCAGATCGCGTTTCCACAGCAACCGATCACCGCTTTTCTCCGTTTTTTTTTTCACTCGCGTTTATTTTAAGTCATTATCTAAGAAACGAGGATACTTTCAGAAGGAAACAACAAAGAGACAAGGATATCTTCACTATTCTGGTATAACACATTTTGTTTTATAAATCAAAATTTTTTTTTTTTTTTTTTTTTTTGGCTTCTTACTTTGAAAGAAAACGCATGGGACAAGCTTCGAATCAGCAACTTAAAGAAGGCATATATAGTATTTACTGTTGTGTTTTGACTTACCTGCTATTGTGTTGGTTCAGAAGCTATTTACAATTGTGTTCACTTGTTTTATCTGACAAATTAGTTATTATTATTTTAGTTTCATTATTCTAAAAAAGAAAGAGGCACTAAATTAGAGAATATGCAGTTTGACCCACCTGAAAATTTTTTGCAGAATAAGGGTGATCCACCCATTCCATGGACTCGTTGGAAAGAAGAATTTTTTTAACTACATGAAGGCAATAGATGGAGAACGCATGGGTTCTGAAAGGAAGAAAAGTATTCTTTTACACTGTCTGGGTTCTGAGGGGCAAATGGTATTTAGAGCTTTACCCCCTATTCCGCCTGAGTTAGGTGAAGGAGAAGGTACTAATGTATATAAAGAGGCTCTTCTTAGAATTGAGAAACGTTTTAAACCAGTTTCAAATATAGCACTAAATAGGTATAAATTTTACACTCGGGCGCAACAAGAATCTGAATCGTTTGATGAATTTATGACTGCATTGAGATCTTTGTCTATTCATTGTAATTTTGGCGCCATTTGTGATGAGATGTTGAGAGATCAGATTATAGTCCATGTGAAAAACAAGAAAACGCAAGAACGCTTATGGGAATTAGGTGACCCAAAGTTATCAGAAGCTATTGCTATTGCGAAGTCTTTAGAACAGTCTGAGAAATGGATGCTCACTGTTCAAAAACATGTTACTAATAAGCCTGATTCCCATGATGAAGTTTGTCTTGTTAAACATAAAGAAGGACAAATCAATGAAAGTCAACAAGCATTTGCCAATACCAATAGATTCAACAACACAAGTAATTTTAAGAGGTATGGGAAAGCTATGATTTGTTATAAATGTGGTAGTAAAATGCATGTTGCTTCATATGCTGGATGCCCTGCTATCAACAAAGAGTGCAGAAAGTGTGGAAGGTTAGGACATTTCTCCACTGTTTGTAGAGATTCAAGGATGTCTGTGCAAGGTCCCAAAGATAAAGTAGCACTTGTTACAGAAGGTCCTTCAAAAACTTGCAGTTGTGCCTGTAGTAGTTTAGAGCATTGTGATACATCCAATAAAGGTTTTGTAGTTTATTTGGCTGGAGAGATTTCTTTGATCGATGACAATGATCAGCTTATTAAAAAACCCATTTGTGAGATGTTTGTTTTGGGTGTCAGCCTTAACTTGATGGCTGATTCGGGTTCACCTTGGACCATTATTACCAAGGATTACTTTGAAGAACGGTTAAAACAGGTTCTGAATTTAAAAGACATTCTTCCCTCTGAGATTAGGGCAATTAGTTTCAATGGTACTATTGTAGCAATGTTAGGTCTTTTTCAAGTCAAAATTACTTTCAAATCCAGGACTGTTGATATTAAATTGTATATTGCAGTCAAAGGCGTGAATGTCATTGGATGGAAAGATTTGTGGAAATTTGGTATTATTTTAAATCCTCGTGCCAAAGATCCTGTTATTTTAGGTGAAATTTTTGAAGATAATAGCATTTCCTCTATTTCAAATGAAGGAGGAACCGATATAATTAAAAGTGAATTTAAGGATGTTTTTTCTGATAAGTTAGGTATGCTTAAAAAATTTTCTCACAAAATAAAACTGAAATCTGGTACTGTTCCGGTTAGGCAAAAGCTGAGAGGGGTACCCATTAATGTGAGGGAAGATCTGAGGAAAATGTTAGATGATTTAGTGGCTGAAAATATCATTGAACCAATTGATTCTGCAGAATGGGTTTCCCCGATTGTTTTGGTCAGGAAACCGGACAAATCTTTGAGAATGTGTGTGGACCTCAGGGCACTTAATTTGGCCATTATTGTGGACTGTCATCCCCTTCCAAATATAAATGAGGTGGTTTCCATGTTGGAAGGTGCTAAGGTTTTTTCTACCCTGGATCTAAGATCGGCCTATCACCAGATCACACTTACTGATGAATCCAAGTGTCTAACAGCTTTTATTACTCCTCATGGTCTTTTTCAGTATAACAGAATGCCGTTTGGCTTAGCCTCAGCTGCCTCAGTTTTCCAAAGGGTCATGTACAATATTTTTAGGGATGTGGATCACTTTGTGAAATGTTTTCAAGATGACATTTTAATTTTTTCTGGTACTGTGGAGGACCATATTGGTCATTTACGATCTGTGTGTGAAAAGCTAAGGAATAGCGGTTTAACCTTGAAAGCTAGCAAGTGCAAGTTATTTCAATCTTCAGTTGAATATTTGGGACACACATTATCAGGTGATGGTGTAGTGCCGAAAAGATCGAATGTTGATGGTATTAGTAATGCTCCACCGCCAACAAATAAAGATCAGTTATTATCCTTTGCAGGAATGTGTGAATACTATAGTAAATTTGTAAATAATTTTGCCACCAAAATGGAGCCTCTGAGGAAGCTTTTGAGACATGGTAATTCGTTTGTTTGGGAAGGGGAACAACAGGTTGCTTTTGAACGCATCAAGTCTGATATTTTGCATGCTCCAACACTTAGACCTTTCTGTTTGAATAAGTTGTGTGTCATCACGGTGGATGCCAGTATGTATGGTCTTGGGTCTGTTTTGTCTCAAAAGGCTGGCAAAGATGAGTGGAATGTGTGTTTTGCGTCCCGTACCCTCAATGATACGGAACGTAGATATGCGGTCATTGAAAAAGAGCTTTTAGCTTGTGTTTGGGCTATTGAGCACTTTAGAAATTTCATTTGGGGAAATAAATTTGTTCTGAGAACTGATCACAAACCATTGGTTAACATTCTGTCCCCAGGTGGAGGTTAGAATGCCACGGCTCGCATTTCCAGACTTACTTCACGACTCCAAGAATATTCTTTCACTCCGGAGTATGTCCCTGGGAAAAGAAATGTGGTGGCAGACTTCTTGTCTCGTCATCCATCTCCAGTTTCTGTGTGCAAGAGTTTGAATGACACTGATGTGGTCACTTGTTTGCAGGATGTTCTCTCTACCTCTTTCAATGAGATTTCTGAAGACTTATGGAAAACTGCTGATGAACAAGATCTCACTTTACAAAATATTAAAAAATTCATTCTAGAAGGTTGGCCTGATAAAAAATTGTTAAAAGAAAATTTTATGCCATTTTTTAATATTTCAACTGAGCTTGAGTTGGAGAATGATTTAGTTTTTAAATCTGGTAAATGTGTTCCACCTTTTGATATACAAAGTTTGATTCTAGATCTTGCACATAAATCACATCCAGGTATGTCGGCCATGAAAAGATTGATTAGGAATTATTTCTGGTGGCCATCGTTGGATCGTTTGGTTGAACACAAGGTCAGAGAGTGTTCTGTTTGTGTAAGAAACGACAAAATGTTGAAAGTTAATGTTCCCCCATTGAAGACGACCCCTTGGCCCACTTTGCCTTGGAAAAAACTTGCCTTTGACATTTCTGGTCCTTTTATGTGTCTTCCCTCTGATTCCCGCTATGCTCTTGTGCTAATGGATTACCACTCAAAATGGCCAGAAGTTAAATTTGTTTCTTCTACTTCCACCAATGTTGTTATAGAATTTTTTAAGGAAGTTTTTTCTAGAGAGGGCTGTCCGTCCACTTTGGTCACGGATAATGGCGTGCAACTTACCTCACTAGAAATGGAGACTTTTCTCAAATTACATTCCATCAAGCACAACACTGTTTCCTTTTATGAACCACATGAAAATGGTTTGGTGGAGTGTTTTAACAGAGTTTTAAAGGGTTTTATATCTGAGGTCTGTAAGTCTGGGTCAGATTGGAAAACTTCCTTAAGAGAAAAGTTGTGGTGTTACAGAATTACTCCTCATTCAACCACTGAAGTCAGCCCTTTTCGTTTGCTTAAAGGACGTGATCCTGCTTCTACCATTTGTCCTTGGTGGTTCAGGGATAAATGTCTCAACAAGTCTTTTTCACAAGACTTGGTTGAACAAGCATCTCAGAAAGTTGAGAATAAACAATCAAAAAGTAAATTGTGGTATGACAAAAAGTGGAACGTTAAATCTCCTGATTTTTCTGTGGGAGATGTGGTGAGGATCAAGAGACCTGGTATTCTTTCAAAATGTTCTGATAAGTTTAGTAAGCCAATGAAACTGGTAAAAGTTTTTAGAAATAGTGTCATTACCCAGGATGGCAGGTTATGGAACTTTAAGCGGGTTGCAAAGTGTCCCACTGTGCAGCAAACTTCCATTTCCGCCGTTCCCAAGCCTACCAGCAGTTCCATTGCTTCAAGGGTAAAGTTATCTAACCGTCCTAGATCGTTTCCTGTGAAATTTCATGATTATGCTTCTTAACCTTTTCTCGTTCTTTTTATGAAAGGGAGATGTGTTACATTCTCACCTCATTGCATTTTCCTGTACCTTTAAATCCTGCATGTTTTTCTTTAAGTGTTCTTAGAACACCACTGTGTTCTTGCCTACAGGTCAGTTGCACTGTTCCTGTGGACCAAGAGACTACTGTTTATGTTGCTGTGCTGCTTAATAAATCAACCTGCTTTCCCACCAGTTCCTGTGGATTATTTAACACAGCTCATAAAAAAGAAGTACCAGTATAATTCCATCACAAGTAAGAGAGCAGTTGTGTGGATCAACCGCTTCAAAGCCTCGAAGCTGTGTGAGGGAAACAAAGCCGGGAAGCTACTGGCCTCCTATCTTAAGCACAAGCAGAAACTAACAACCATCTCCTCTTTAAAAGATCCCGCAAATAACACACACACTAACCAGTCCAAGATTCTTGATACCTTTAAATCTTTTTACGAAGAGTTATATAGGAACGATAAATCCCTGGACCTAAAGGCATGCATGGATTACCTAGAGGCCCTCGACCTCCCCAGACTCTCGGAGATTGATAAATTACATCTAGGGTCCCCCATCAGTATCACAGAAATCTCGACAGCCATCAAAACACTCAAAAGCAACAAAGCCCAGGGTCCTGATGGCTTCTCTGCTTCTTTCTACAAAGCCTTTGACAGCCAACTTTCCCCGACACTCCAAACTGTGTTCAACTCTACCGCCTCTAGTGGGAGTATCTCTCCCTCGATGAGTGAAGCCACAATAATTGTCATACCCAAGGAAGGGAAAGATCCCCTCCAGACTAAAAACTACCGCCCCATTTTGCTAATAAATATTGACTGCAAGATCTATGCCAAGATCTTAGCAACTAGACTAAACGCTGTGCTGCCCAAATTGATAAGTCCGTCACAAGTAGGTTTCTTGAAAAGTAGGATGTCAAATGACAACACCAGACTCCTATGCCATATACTTGAAAAAGCGAGAAACTGCAAAACGGCCAATGGTTGCAATAACCCTCGATGCTGAGAAAGCATTTGACAAAGTCTCATGGCCCTTTCTTCAACAATGTATGGGCGCATTCAATCTGGGTAACTCTTTCATTAAAATGGTGATGGCCTTATACTCCTCCCCCTCTGCCCGTATAGCTATTAATGGGACCCTCTCTGACCCGTTCCGCCTATTCCAGGGAACTAGACAGGGTTGCCCACTTTCACCGGCTCTTTTCCTGCTGGCACTTGAACCACTACTCACCGACATCAAGAAAAATGAGGACATCACAGGTGTCGCCTTCGGAAACACTCAGGTAAAATTAGCGGCATATGCCGACAACATCTTAATAGCCACAGAAAATCCAACCGTATCAATTAAGGGTCTTATGTTCTCAATCAGCAAATACTCTGCATTGTCCGGCTATAAATTAAACAAGGACAAATCGGAAGTCAAACCACTTAATGTACATACTACAAGAGAGGCCCTTGGAGATTCGGGACTAGCCTGGCAACCGGATGCCATAAAGTATTTAGGAATAGAATTCACTGACAACATATTAAGTACACTCAAACACAATGAATCGACCACACTAGCGAAAATTGAAAGAATCCTGGATGGCTGGTCGCCATGATTCATTACCTGGTGGGGTCGGATAGAGACGATAAAAATGATGATCTCCCCATTGGTCAATTACCTGGGCTCAATGCTTCCCCTTACGCTCTCCAACGATTTCCATTCTAAACTAGATAAGGTGATTTCCTCCTTCCTCTGGCAGGGAAAAAAAGCCAGGATCAGCATGAAAAAGCTACGACTTGATAAATCCTTGGGAGGTGTCAATCTGGCCGACTTTAGACTTTACCAGACCGCCTTCCTGGCAAGGCAAGGTGCGGTTTGGCTCACACCACAGTCTGATTACACACCTGTGTGGTTACATGTAGAAAAATCCCTAGTGGAAGAGCTTGACCCCTCCGCCCTCCTTACCATTAAAGTGCGTCCCAACATTGACTCTAGTATCATATTTAAGAACACTAAGAACTCCCTCCTCCATATAAGTAAATCTCTACCCCATCAATTTCGCAATTCAAAATGGGAATCTCTCTGGCAGAACAACACTCTAACATACAGAGGAAAACCGCTGTATAACCCTTCTTGGATCAGGAAGGGAATACACTTCCCTCACCAACTTTATGAGGGCCCAACACCACTCACATTCAAGGACTTACAGGACAGATTCCAACTCGAGAATATTCACTTCTACTATTTTCTACAAGTTAAGGTCGCTCTAACCAAAGCAAACTTGGGCAACACATCCCCCTCACTCCCTGGCCTTTTATCCACCCTTAATAGACTTGGCCATCAGGTATCCAGAATGTACAAAATGATCAGACCACAGAAATCTAACCTGGTCTCTGCATTACAATCTTACTGGGAATCGTATTCTTCCACTCCCACTTCTGAAAGCGAGTGGGCCAGAATTTGGGAATCGACCACAAGACACAAAATTAGCCCGACTCTGTCCCAAACTAAATTCTGGCTCCTACACAAAGCCTTTTGGACCCCTAGGAGACTTTTCCTGCACAACATCAAAGATAATGACTCCTGCTGGAACTGCTTGGAATCGGGAGGAGACCTTGAACACCTAATATTTAAATGCCCCCGGGTTGCCACCTACTGGGACAGGATATTTGACTTTTTTAACAAAGCCCTGCACATTTCTCTCCCGAGAGAATTTGCTACTCTAGTTATGGGTTCTTCTAAAGCTGTCACTTTAAATGAAAATGACAAAGCCCTACTTGATCTTCTACTGACAGTGGCGGTTAAAATCATAACGACCACCTGGAAAAACACAGCCAAAGCCTGCTTCCCCCATTGGCTCAACTGGGTTTCTAATCTCAGGGGTGCCGATACCATTGCCCTTGCTTCTAACCCCTGGTGACCACAACATAGGAAAATATGGGCCTCACTTGACGCTCACTTTGATCTCTTCAAACCCCCGTGAGATATCTAAACTCTGATTTCGCAATCAACTTCTCAATGTGTTAATTGATGGACGTGTTATACCCTACTGTGCTGTATGGCTGATCTAACTGCCTGCTGACATAAGCCTTTCGTGTTGTACGGATATGATGCTTAATTGTCACTTTTCATTATTTATTTATTTACTTTCTCCCCCTCATATGTTATGTTACTTCATCGCTTTCTCGATTTATTTTGTACTTGTACCACGGACTTTATCTGCTCTTGTATGTACTGTTCATATCATTGCCAATCTCTCTCAATAAAAAACTTTTGTGAACTAAAAAAAAAGTATATAATTACAAATCCACAGGAATTATAAAATTATCTTTAAATACCTGAGTTTACTTGCCGGGTCTGACTGGCCGACTGGCTCCATGACCCCGTCAAAATCCAGCCGGAATGACCGTCTGGTTTCACTTCCAACAGCCTAAATTATAATTAGGCATTGGAAGTAAAACCAATGATGTTGGTCGGATCAAGATCATAATCGGCCCATAAATATCAAAATGGCAGTACCTTTAAGGTAAGCACTTACAAAACTGGCATAGAATGACCCGATCTCATATGGAATGCCCAATCCTAATAAGCCATTCTGATTTACTGAAGACAGGAAATGTTGTGGTTTAAAGTAGCCAATTCTTTTCCCTTTACTTGTTACACTTGTGTGTGCAATCCTTTTGCATAGCAGGTAACTAGTCTAAGCTTGGGAAGCATTGGGATGTTGGTTCATCAACCACAATCCTTGTCGAAGTTACCACAAAAAGCCACCAAATTAACTTGTGCTAAACCTCTGGTAGCTTGTCACATAAGCAATTATGCTTAACTTAGAGGCAATATGTAAAGTATTTATACAGGACTTAATCAATAAGAAAGTAAAAATGCAACACAAGAAAAAACCCACACCAATTAAAAAAAATAGAATAAAATGTAATACATTATTTGACACAAAGATGGCAATAATACAATTGGTAGAACCAAAGATTTGCAAAGTTATAGATTTAGGTAAAATTATGTACAAAGTTGCGGTTATCTGGTTGCTGTGATGTGAGATCCTGAATTGAGATGTGTTGCGCAGAGTCATGGTTGTGTCCAGATGCGTTAGTGCTGAACCAAGATGTGTTGAGCTGGGCAAGTTGTCAGCTTCCAGATGCACTGTGATGAGTCAGTGCTTGCAAAGCCTCTGTTCAGAAGCTTTGATGCATGGTACAGCATCGAGGTGCATCAAGAAGCATTGAACTGGGCGGGTTGGAGATGTCGAGATGCATCGCGCTTGTTTGGCGCTTGGGAAGCCACCGATCAGAAGCTGCGATGCATGGTCTAGCGTTGAGGTGTGTTGAGATTTGTCAAGCTGGGCAGTTTTCACTGTCAAGATGTGTCACACTGGGTGGGTGCTTGAGAGCATGCTAAACTGGAACTGGAATGTGCAGTCATGTGTCAAGATACGCCGGGTTACATCAGCACAGAGGGGCCTGTTATGTCCCTGTAGCTCAGAACAGGAGGCCAGCTAACAAAGCCTTGGAGACACTCTGGTAGTCTTGGATTCAAGTTTATAGATCCAGTCCTTCTTCTCAGACAGCAGGGCAGCGGGGCAGCAAGGCAGCAGGGCAGCAGGGCAGCAGGGCAGCAGGACCGTCTTTCTTGCAGCAGAGCAGCATGGCAGAAGAACAGTCCTTCTTCTGATTCTTTCACAGTTCTAGAAGTGATCTGAGGAGTTTAGTCTGAGGGTCCAATATTTATACCAGGTGCCAGCCATGGAATGGGTGAAGCTTTCTGAGTTTTCCTCCCAATATGGATGTCTAGAAGTTTCTTCCTCCCTGACCTGGTTCCAGATTGTCTGGGGTCAAATTGGACTAGTGTGAAATCCTTTGGAGTGTGCTGGAGTAGTCATTTTGAGATGTATTGTTGGTGACAACAGAGCTTAATTTGTAAAAAACGTAAGTGCCAGGGCCCTTCTCGAGAGGCCAATGCAGTCTGCACCACCTATTGCCCCTGCTAGTGGTGCCAATGTCAGTTCCAAACACAACTACTAACCGTTGCACTCTTGCAAGTGTGACAATTCAAACTATTCCTGACCACCTAAAGCAATATAAATGGCATAAGTGATAGGTATTATTATTTATTTATGTATACTGACTCATAATACACGGTTTTTGTTTCATTTCAAAATTAGACAGACAGCACCACCATCTGGTGGACTGTTACTAAAGCTGGTGATATCTTATCCTGCCCCTCTATTGTGATGTTTTCTGGGAGGAATACACAAAAGTGAATTGCCAAGACACCTAGTCATGTGACCCAGGAACAGGCTGCAGGCACCAAATGGTTAGGACAACTTTCTAAATGTGGCATTTTCAGGATTGTGACACAAAATCTGACGTTACCATTAACAAGGATTTTAAATCACAATTCTTTAGCGACAATACTTGACGTTCCCACCTACTCCTAATCAAAGGTTGTCATGAATTTAATTTAATAAGTTAACCCAATGTTATCCTATGGGAGAGGCAGGCTTTGCAATATTGGAAAACAAATTTAAGAGTTTTTCACTACCAAGACATGTAGAACTTAGAAGTACATGTCCAACATTAATACAGTTCTTTTACCACCCTCCCTGCCTCAGTCCTTCTCCCTCTTAGGCATCACTTTTCATTCCTCCCCTTTTCTCCAAATCCCCAGCCCTCCCGTGAAATGACTTCTACCTTATCCTCCTGATAGCTCCACCTTGCTGGTGGGTGAAGCTAATGCACCTTCACCTTTTCCTGCTTGAAACCTCCCCATTGCATGTTATATATTTCTTTTATTCCGTTGTATATTTTACAACTATAAATGCATGCTAAATTTAACTTCATTTGGTTTGAACAAATATGTTGTTTTATGTTTGCTTCAGTATGACACCTCAGCTCCAGTCTTCCGAATCAAGTTGTCTTTATTTTACATGCTGTTATGAGTTTTGGCAGGGTCCCCTGCCTTGTTCACACAAGGAGCTATACTTCTACATGTCATTTATGTCAGCAAGTATGGTCACATGATCGCAGCATAGACATAGACAAAAGATATACATCACTTAAGCTAATTTCTTTCTTTTTTGCAAATATTGTTTCAGTTTACTGATATTTTACAATTCTATTTTTTAAACATTTTATCATTTTTATATTCATTTTGTGTTTTCTTTTAAACTATAAATTTGTGTATCCTCCAATGTAAAATCGATCATTCATGTGCTACCTCTATTTAAATACCATAAGTGTTGCACCGTTTACTTCACATTTGCATATTCCATTTATCTTATAAAAGTTGTCTCTCAATTGCATACATGTTCTTTGATATGTTGGTAATGGGCTCGGACAGGTGTAATTTTATAGGTCCAAGGTGTCTTGGCAGAAGCATTGGATAACCAGATTAATCATGGGATCGCTATGATGCCAACAGATTCACTATGTTTTCTTTCTGTAGATCTTAATTAATTATCCGTGCATAAAGTGCCTGGTGAATGAGGTGCCTAGTTGACCGATTATTTGTCACAATAAAGTGCAAGTGCAAAACACTTCATTCCACTGTTACTGCCTCTCTGGACCAAGATTTTAAACCCTTCTCTCCTTCAAGGAATCATCCCAGAAGTCCTTAAAGCAGGGCAGGTATCCCTATCTTAAAGAAGCCATCGGTGGACCCATAGGACTTGAATAACTATCGCCAAATATCCAACATCCCCACCTTGTCCAAACTCTAAATGTGTCCACATGCAGCTTGTCAAACACATAGACCAATTCAACCTGTTTAACCAATACCAATCCGGCTTCCGTGTGGGCACAGCACTGAATCAGCAATGACCCACATAATAGATGACGCACTAAAAATCCTTGACCCAAGTGATGCCTGTTTACTAATCTTGCTGGACCTATCCTCGGCCTTTGACACCATCAAACACAACACTTTGATAGATTTCCTGAAATACAGAAAGGGTCTATTGGGACCTGTTCTAAACTGGTTCACCTCTTTCCTCCAAAAGATATCACAAAGATACAAAGTCAATGAATCACTATCCAAGACCGCCCCAGTCACTTTACGAGTACCGCAGGGATCATCCCTTTCACCTCCACTTTTCAACCCTTTCATGGAACCACTCACCGAACTTCTCAGCTCATTGAACGTACATTATCACATGTACGCGGATGACACACTACTCTACATAAAGATACACTCACGTGAGGACATCAAATCTCTGAAATCAACAATTAAAAAAACGCAGACTTGGCTGGCCAAAAAGCATCTGAAACTAAACACCCTCAACCAATCGACCACCATCCTTGATTGGATGAACCACCTAACATCACTCAATGGTCAACCTCTCATTTTCGACAGCGAAATCACTGGGAGTGACCCTGGACAGAAACCTAAACATGCGGAAACACATCAGCACCTCTTCAAAAGGAGCACATTTTCAGATAAAAATTAAACCCTTCCTGCCTGAAAATGACTTCAAGCATGCATTTCAAGCTCTAGTAATCCCCAGAGTGGAATATGGGAGTGTCACTGTCTGTGGCCTCCCCAGATCGACGACTGCCCCTCTTCAATCAATGCTGCTGCTAGACTCGGATCACTGACATAATATAGAATGCCAAAATATCGACCTACAAAAATATCGAGGTAAAAATGTAGAATCCCAAAATATCGACCTCCTATCTCCAAACAGGTAAGTACAAAAATATTGAATCAAAAATATCGATGTAAAAAATATAGTTAGTCAAAATATAGATTTTCTTTAAATGCTTTAAATTAATTAAAAATGTATGAAATAATAAATATAATGAACTTAAACATACTTAAAATACTTAAATAACCTTAAAATTAATAAATATTATTGTAAGTAAAAATAACATACAAATTGATTTGTTAATACATATATATATATATATATATATATTACCTACTGGCTGTTGCCAGTAGGTATATATAGTTAGGATTTTTTCCCTATGGGATTTTTGAAAATTCTATGTCTAATAACTTTGGCGTTTGTGGACGGAATTGGCTGAAATTTTCAGGAAAATGGCACATTTTGTTTCTGAGCAGCCCTTGAAAATTTGGGGGGGTTTCATCAAGGGGGGGCCGAGAAAAAAGGGGGGTCCCAAAACGCGTTTTTCCCATGTTAATTTCCATAGGGCGGTTGGCCTCACTTTTAGCTCGAACGGCTGAATGGATTTGCACGAAACTTGGCAAAATTGTAGGGACTGTTAGCCCGATGTGCCTTTGCTAGGTCTCAATATATGTGCTTCAGTGGATTTTGAGAAATTAACGTTCAAAAAAAGATATATATCTGTAACAGCGCTCCGGGCTGCGCTGCAGTTCGCGTACTTTTCGCGAAACGGAACTTTGCGATGCGAAGCTGATTGGCTTTCCGGTGTCTGTCAACATTCTAAACAGTCCGGAGCGGCCGCCATCTTGTCTCTCGGTAGGATCGAGAGAGAAGAAGAGGTATAAAACGAAGGGGGAATTTAATGAAAGGGGGCAAGGTAGACCCCTCTTGACCCCCTAGGAATGATGTTGGGGTTATTAAAGGGTCCCGTGGGGAAAATAAAAAAAAAAAGATTTTTCACGGTAGAAGCGCTTCCCGGGCCGCGAACTGGGCCGCAAACTGGTAGCGAAACGGGAATTCGCCATTTTGTGTTTCGTTTTAATTAAATTACTAGGTATAAGGGGGTGCGGGAGACGTATCCTGATCCCTTATGTTTTCTGAGGGTGGCCGAGGAGGCTCATATATGCTGATACATGTCTTCCAGCGGCTGTGCGTGAGCTTTTTTTTTTTTTTGCAGCGTGACGTCTGTTAACGTTCGATTCGATGGAAATCAGGAAGTGTTGACCACCAATTTGTCACTGCGATAAAATATTTTGTTATAAATGAATCCTTATTGATAAACATTGTCTGCGCCATCTTGCCTTTTTTCCAATGCCACAATTTTGTCGTGCACGGCAGCCATTTTTGATGCCTTGACCAGACCCACTCTCTGCACGCCGTCGATTCTCAGCACGGCTCCCCACCCTCGCAATCATCTCCCCCACGCACTGGTCACCCCCGCTCTCTCTCTCATGCATGGGCCATAAACTTCCCCCCATCTGCGCTGCTCTTCCCTGAGAATCACACCCTGTGCCCGCCCGACACCTCCCTTTCACCCTATTCACTACCGCACCCTCTGACACTCCTCTTCCTCTGTGTCCGATTGTCCAGGCCGGTCCCAGGCTATCACCTAGCCCTGCGGATGTAGTTTATGGCCCCAGCTGTAGAGAATCCAGACATGCCAACCCTCCCGATTCAGGCATGAGACTACCGATTTCAGTGCTAGTCTCCTGCCTCCCGATTCCTGCAAGCAAAAACCCGATTCCTCGGGGGTTTCAGCTGACAGGGCTTGGTATTGTGTTACGTGCTAATTCTTCCAGGAAACGTCAGAGGGCAGATGCAGGGGCTCTAGAAGGGGTGATAAACCATTTAAGTCTCATTAACAAGCGCATGGTCTTTTAAAGATCTGTGAAGTACTCGGGGCGGCGGTGTGTGTGTGCCTTCTTTCAGGAGCGGGCGGGGGGGGGGCATTGCCAGCAACTTGCCAGGCCAGGCAGTGTTCAACACTTGCATCACCCTTTCTCTGCCTGCTATTGCGCTCCATGCTTCGGAAAGGTAAGAAAAAGAACGTGCATTTGAGTTTGAAACGTCCGATCCTGTAGCAGCACACTTCCAAAGCCCACACATGACAATAACCCGATTCAAGGCCCCATTCACCCGATTTTTTAAAAATATATAGCACTCCAAGAAAGTAGTAGGATTATAAAACTTTATTAACTTATAAATATATAGAACGCAACAAAAACTGTAAATACATTTAAACATTTTTTGGAAAAAAGAAGCAACAATGGTCAGTAGCTGTCTTTTGTGCGAATAGTCCCAAGGCAGCACAACGTGCTGAGTTCTGGACGGCACCCAGGTGATGTTACCTGGGTGCCGCACTGGTTTTTGGTTTCCTACAATGCAGCTCAGAAAAACAGCGTGGGGCGTCCCGGGTGGTGCGGGGGGAGGCCTCGTCAGTAGCGGTCTGTTGTGCGAATTGTCCCAAGGCAGCAGAACGCGCTGAGATGTGGATGGCACCCAGGTGATGTCCAGTAACTTGCCGCACTGGTTTTGGTATCCTACAATGCTGCTCCGAAAAACGGCGTGGGGCGCCCCGGGGGGGGCGTGGGGGAGGCGGCGTGAACGGGCCTCCCCAGGTGGAGGCTCGTCTGCTGTACTGGGGCACCCCTTTACCGTTTCAGTTGCCATTCCGCCCGCTTTTGCTACACTGTGCCTCATCCTCCATTCAGCTGTTTATCGCCCGCTCTTGCGGCTACAGCGTCTCGCTCACCATGTAGTTGAGTTGCGCCCACTCTTGCGGTGCAGCGATAGGCGGCTGCCATAGGACTCTTAAAATGGCGGACGGCTCTTCGGATTTGGGCCTGGTCCACTAAAATGGCCCTGGGACACCTTGGAACTCGGACGCTTGCCTGCTAGGGCTTGGGCTCCATTCTCGAAAGCGTCCCCTCAGCCGTGAAGATTCTACAAAAGTCTTGGGGGCCCTTGACTCCTGCAGGCTTCCGGTGGGGAGCGGCTGCCATGATTGCTCGCGGAATGACCACGACGGAGCCACGAGATGGTGGTGCTCTCATGCTGACGCCAGCTTCAGTCTGAAACATCCAGAAACAAGGTGGGGCTTTCATCGTTTGGGAAAAAAAAATGTTCTAAACCAATGAAAAGTGTTATTTTTAGGTCATATGACCAAGCCTTCCGTCATTAGGAAACCAAAAGTAAAATGAACCAATAAAAAGTTTTATAAACAAGTCACATGACCTGTTATGCGGCATAGGGCTACAAAAAGCGTAGAAAATCCGTTGGCACGTGAGGCGGCGTCAGTAGCGGACCGATGTGCGAATAGGCCGAAGGTAGCACAATGCGCCGAGATCCGGATGGCACCGAGTTGTGTCCAGCAAGTTGCTGCACTGGTGTGGCTATCCTACAATGCTGCGCCAAAAGTCGGCGTGGGGCGCCCCGTTGGCCTGTGAGGTCGCGTCAGTCAGTGGGGGCTGTGCGTCTCCCCCAAGATGGAGGCTTCTCGGCTGCAGTGGGGCGCCCCTTAGCGTTTCACTCGCCGTCCAACTGAGTTGCGTCCGCACTTGCGGCTACAGTAGGCCGAAGGCAGCACAGTGCGCCGAGATCTGGATGGCACCGAGGTGGTGTCCAGCAAGTTGCTGCATTGGTGTGGCCATCCTACAATGCTGCGCCGAAAGACGGTGTGTCCAGCTGAGTTCCGGTCACTCTTGCGGTACAGTGATTCGAACGCGCAGAGATCCGGATGGCACCGAGGTGGTGTCCAGCAAGTTGCCGCACTGGTGTGGCCATCCTACAATGCTGCGCCGAAAGACGGCGTGTCCAGCTGAGTTTCTCCCGCTCTTGCGGTACAGTGACTCGAACGCGCCGAGATCCAGATGACACCGAGGTGGTGTCCAGCAAGTTGCTGCACTGGTGTGGCCATCCTACAAAGCTGCGCCGAAAGTCGGCGTGGGGTGCCCCGTTGGCTTATGAGGTGATGTCAGTAGTGGACCGATGTGTGAATAGGTCGGAACCAGCACAAGTCGCCAAGATCCGGATGGCAAGTCCTGGATGTTAAGTGCCATAGTTGAGAGTTCTGAGCAGTGTTTGTAACACTGTCTGAAGCTTATTTGCACCTGCTGCAGCTTCACTATTGCCCTGGTGTGGCCAAAGATCGCCCATGACATAGGCGGCCGGCTCCCGAGGTCCGGCGGAACTTTTTTCCTTTTCCTTTCTGCATCTTGTCACACAATCCGTTTGACCTGAAGACACGACCAGGTCCCTGAATGTGTGCAGGGGGACGCTATTGATTGAATCAAAATGGCGGCTTCACACAAAGCTGAGTCAAGCGTTGCTGTTGATGCTATACAGACAAAAATTGGTTTTCAGTTTGTACATTCTTCAGGATTTTTTTTTCAATCCAAGGCTGATTGAGAGTTTGTAGAACAATGGCTTCAGATTTTCAACATACTACTCTTCAACATTCTTCCTAAATGTAACAATGTGAGACTCACTAGGAGAACGGCTGTTTATCTTTCCTTTCAAAATGCTGCCAACAATATTTTCTGAATGGAAGACACCATTTTGTAGCATAAAGGGCCGAAAGGGGTTCTGGTCTGGCCGATGGTTGGTGGAGACATTTTGACTATATCTTGGACCTGCCCGGCCTCGCCCAAAATGGCGCCGGTATAAATGGGACTCGTAACTCCTTGTTGTGTACTGGTTGAACAACCTTGATATCACGAGATATGAATGCAGTTTGGATGCTCATGGCGGGCGGGGACGAGAATTGATTGAATATTTCGACATCCCTATTGATATTAAGTTCTGATGTGTTATTGATTACTGTACTATTGAAAGTTCGAATTAACGTCACCCATGGTACTTGCCCGCAAATGTATATCTAGATAATTTTTTTGTAAGTGGCCCTGTCGTATTTTAATTACAAAATGTACGTCCACCGATTCCGCAACTGTTAGACACCTTAGTTCTTGCAACCTAATGGCCCGCTCGTTACGTTCCTCTACAATGTAAATGTCTCCTTATCATATACGATTTCAGTTTGCTCCGTGGCCGGCCCACGTGGTTATAGGCCCGTATTTGTATACTGACATTTTCACAATAAAGGTTTTTAAAACAAAACATGGTAGTAGTATTTACATTGGTAAAGTTTTTACTTTTAGTCACTGTTTTCGAATCAGTAAAAGGCAAGTGAAATAAAGCAGTCCAATTACATGACGGATAAAAGGTATAATACGTAGGAACGCAGTAAAGATAAATGGTCAAGGGCAGTTGTGTTTTCCACTCCTGCAACATAAAGTGATCGATAAGAATCTGATAATCAGGCGTATCGGCGACTAAGACAGCAGGCCGAGCCTCTTTTACTCAACGGCTCCGTCATGGGACGAAGAAACGCCCTTTTTCTTGAAAAAGGAATATATTTTACTTGCAGGATAGTTGTAAATTTTCCGGGAAAGTACATTAGCCTGGAACATTATAACATATATGTTTAAAAAAAAATAATGTTCGAAACCAATAATAAGCGTAATTTTTAGGTCATATGACCAAGCTTTTCATCATTAAAATAACAAAAGTAAAATGAACCAATGAAAAGTTTTATTAACAAGTCACATGACCTGTTATGCTTACGTTACGCGCTGCGCCCCGGATCGCTTCCGGGAAGCTGCGCTTCGCGCACCTGAGCACTTCCGGGTGCGCTAACGCGGCGTGTCATATAACGCATTACGCGACAACGTAGGTCAAGAATATAGTCAAAATGTCTCCACCAACCAGCGTTCGGAACACAACCCCTTTCAGCAGTCCAAAAAGTTCTGTTAAATGACAACTGAGGGGACAGGCAACAAGAACCATCAGTCAAAGAGGGGAGGGCAAGTTCTTCTCTACCGGGTCATGTTGGGGCGCTACCGGAACTGATCGAATTGGTAGTCTACAGTGTTTCTGGATGTTTCAGACTGAAGCTGGCGTCAGCATGAGAGCACCACCATCTCGTAGCTCCGTCGTGGCCATTCCACGAGCAATCATGGCAGCCGCTCCCCACCAGAAGCCTGCGGGAGTCGGGGGCCCCCAAGACTTTTGTAGAATCTTCACGGCTGAGGGGACGCTTTCGAGAATGGGACCCAAGCCGTAGCAGGCAAGCGTCCGAGTTCCAAGGTGTCCCAGGGCCATTTTAGTGGACCACGCCCAAATCTGAATAGCTGGCCGCCATTTTGAGAGTTCTGTGGCAGCCGCCTATCGTTGCATCGCAAGAGCGGGAGCAACTCAACTACATGGTGAGCGAGACGCTGTAGTCGCAAGAGCGGGCGGTAAACAGCTGAATGGCGGAAGAGGCACAGTGTAGCAAAAGCGGGCGGAATGGCAACTAAAACGGTAAAGGGGCGCCCCACTACAGCGTGTCTTCAGGTCAAACGGATTGTGGGACAAGGTCCAGAATAGAAGAGTCATCAAAAGGCAAAAAGTTCCGCCGGACCCGGGGAGCCGGCCGCCTATGTCGGGGGCGATCTCAGGCTACACCAGTGCTATAAGACTTGGGGAGGGGGTCGGAGCCAAGCGTCTTCTCCGAGTCCGTGCCATCACACCGCCCCTCGGGGGCCTCCGTCAAGCGGTTTAGGGAGGTACCATATCACATTGTTTTCAAATGCAGTCAGGTCCACAAACGACCCTCACTTACTTTGAGAATAGTGAAGATGCAGTAGGTGCAAATAAGCTTCAGACAGTGTTACAAGCGCTGCTCAGAACTCTGAACTATGGCACCCAACATCCAGAACTTATGCCATTTGAGAATGGCAGTGACATCGAAGCAACTCAGGGACCAAAACCATTAACGTACTTTCACGTATGAAAATCTTACTTGAGGAGGGGGCAGGAGCCAAGCACCCCCTCCCAGTCTGCGCCACCACACCGTATGTTGAAAATCTGAAGCCATCGTTCTACAAACTCAACCAACCTTGGATGGAAAAATATAGAAGAATGTACAAACTGAAAACCAGTTTTGGTCTGCATAGCATCAGCAGCAACGCTTGCTATCAGAGTGCATGAGTTTCATGCTCGATCGATTGAGCTAGCTGGATCGGGCAACAAAAAGTATAAAATAGTTATGTAAATAGTTATTTAATAAAATGTTTTACCCTGTTACTTTGCTGGTGTGTTGTATATATTTTTAATATTTGCATAGGGTTTGTCGTTATTTTGGGCGGGGTGGGTGACGGAGCCGAGCTGTCTTGCAGCCCTCATGGTATGGAGCTCAGTTCATCTCACTATTTTCGTATTTCTCATGAAGGGTTGTTCCTAATGTTTCTATTTTAGCGAGGTCAAAAAGAGATCCCATTAGTGGCCTATTGATTTTGCTCGATTACTTTTATTTTTTTTACACGATTTTTCACTATCTGCAAAGACTAAACAGAGTATTGCGACTTTGTGCTTGTTTGTAAATAGAGAATGAACCAAAGAGAATCAATTGTAAAACAGTAAATGCTTGGATAACAATCAATCAAATGGAGAGGGAAACAGGCACGACGGATTACAACGAGGCAAAGGCCTGCGTTAACTACCCTTCACTATCTGCAAAGGGAGAGTACTACTAAGAGAAAAGAGGGGAGGTGGGGGCAGCGTTCAAAGCACATCAGCGTGCATAAACACGAAAACGTTTTTACCTATCACGTACTTGACATTTGACAGCTTTTGATATTTGCTATTAAAAAACCATTGAAATTCACAGAAAAAAACCATAGGTTTTAGGCCATATATAGTTAGGAATTTGCATTTACAAAACCTTGAAAATTCACTGAAAAAACCATAGGTTATAGACCATATATAGTTAGGAATTCGCATTTACAAAACCTTGAAAATTCACTGAAAAAACCATAGGTTATAGACCATATATAGTTAGGAATTCGCATTTACAAAACCTTATTTTACTCACACAAAACCATTGAAATTCCATATATAGTTAGTTGCACTAACTATATATCGCGCACCCGCAATCAACTGCTGATGATGTCACATATTACATCATTCATGACATGGTCAGTGACATCACTGATGACATCACTGATGGCATCTCAAATGACATCACTGATGACATCTCAAATCCATCACTGATGACATCACTGATGACATCTCATTTGACATTACTGATCACATCACTGATGATATCATTCATGTGATAATATGAAGAACCTCTTCAGACTCTAATATAACCTTAGATACAATCAGTGTAAACAGACACTCACAGACTGTCACTCATCCATGGAGTTACTCACACACCTAGTCAGTCATGCAAAGAATCAATCACACCTCCATTTCCTCAACTATACAGTTATACAAACTTTACTTATTCAAAGATATACTAACACATATTTACTCTCTTATACAATCCCTGATACAAGTTCACAATGATCCATACAGCCACTCACACATTCACTGGCTCTTATGCACAGTTATTTATATATGTCAACTCTCACATGTACTGTGTTTTACATATGTACTTACTTTGACATGTAGCACTGAGATATCCATTCACTCACCAATACACTCATGCACACAGTCAACCGCCCATACAGCTGTTTCCACATGCACTTTTGAAACCATACATCTAGTGAATCAACTGCTCACACATCTATGCACAGAGTCATACACCTCCCAGCCACCCACACACACACTCAGTCTCCCATACAAATACTTGGGCAGCCAATCAATAACCCATATAGTTACTCATATAGCTACTTATCAACACATGCAACAGTTTACAGAACAACAGACATAATGATGCACAAATTAAGACAGTTTAATCACTAACCCATGCACTCAGTGAGACACATTTAATCACTCACTCATACGTCAGTCATGCACCTACTAAATCCTTCATCCAGACACGTATACATCCACTCATTCTTCAATATGTAAGACATATTTTAACTTTACAGAAACATACAGTCACTGGAAGTTGTCATCAGTGATGTCATCAGTGATGTCATTTGAGATGTCATCAGTGATGTCATCAGTGATGTCACTGACCATGTCATGAATGATGTAATATGTGACATCATCAGCAGTTGATTGCGGGTGCGCGATATATAGTTAGTGCAACTAACTATATATGGAATTTCAATGGTTTTGTGTGAGTAAAATAAGGCTTTGTAAATGCGAATTCCTAACTATATATGGTCTATAACCTATGGTTTTTTCAGTGAATATATATATATATATATCTATATATATATATATATATATATATATAGATATATATATATATATATAAACATAATATTAATAAAAAAATTACAATATTTTTACCGTAGGATAGAGGAAAGGGTAAAATTTACTATTACCACTCCAGTGAGTGCAACAGTAGGGAAAGCGTTGGATAGCGTAGGGGTAAAAATTACTATTCCCACTCCAGAGAGTGCACCAGTAGGGAAAGCGTTGGATAGCATAGGGGTAAAAAATACTATTCCAACTCCAGAGAGTGCAACGGTACGGAAAGCGCTGGATAGCGTAGGGGTAAAAATTACTATTCCCACTCCAGAAAGTGCAACAGTAGGGAAAGCGTTGGATAGCGTAGTGGTAAAAATTACTATTCCCACTCCAGAGAGTGCAACAGTAGGGTAAGTGTTGGATAGCGTAGTGGTAAAAATTACTATTCCATCTCCAGAGAGTGCAACAGTAGGGAAAGCGCTGGATAGCGTAGGGGTAGAAATTACTATTCCCACTCCAGAGAGTGCAACAGTAGGGAAAGCGTTGGATAGCGTAGAGGTAAAAATTACTATTCCCACTCCAAAGAGTGCAACAGTAGGGAAAGCGTTGGATAGCGTAGGGGTAAAAATTACTATTCCCACTCCAGAGAGTGCAACAGTAGGGAAAGCATTTGATAGCATAGGGGTAAAAATTACTATTCCCACTCCAGAGAGTGCAACAGTAGGGAAAGCTTTGGATTGCGTAGGGATAAAAATTACTATTCCCACTCCAGAGAGTGCAACAGTAGGGAAAGCGTTGGATAGCGTAGGGGTAAAAATTACTATTCCCACTCCAGTGAGTTCAACAGTAGGGAAAGCAATGGATAGCAGGAGGGTAAAAATTACTATTCCCACTCCAGTGAGTGCAACAGTAGGAAAAGTAAATACTTCATATATAAATAAAAATAAAATAAATAATAATACCAATTACAAATTAATTAAAATACTTTACACTTTTATATAATATATTAATTAATCAATTAAAAATGCAAAAAAAAAAAAATAATAATTAACTACTAATACAAATTATTTACCAATTAACAATAAATTAATTAACAATTAGAAAATAAAAAATGTGATAAAATTAAAAAAATATTTTAAAAAATAGAATTACTTACAATTAAATTACTCCCCACCCTATTCCCTTATAAACCCACAATCCACTACAGAAACTAAAGTAATACAATTAACAAAATTATCAATTAATACATTAATTAAAATTAATTACCCATTATATTTTAATTAATTACCAATTAATGATTAATTAACAATTATTTCGCAATAAATACAAATAAATAAATTAACATATTTAATTATTTATAATTAAATAACTTTCCACCCTATTCCCCTATAAACCCACAACCCGCTACTGAAAATAAATGACTAAAATTAACATATTTATCAATTATTCTATTAATTTTAATTAATTACAAATTATATTTTAGTTAATTACCAATTAATAAATAATTATTAATTAATTCAAAATAAATACCAATAAATAAATTAACATATTTAATTAATTATAATTAAATTACTTCCCACCCTATTCCCCTATAAACCCTCAACCCGCTACAGAAAATAAATTACTAAAATTACCATAATTATCAATTAATTAAAAATAATTACCAATTATATTTTAATTAATTACCAATTAAAAATTAATTAACAATTAATTCAAGTAAAGACCAATACATATATTAACATATTTAATTAATTATAATTAAATTACTTTCCACCCTATTCCCCTATAAACCCACAACCCGCTACAGAATTATATTACGCAAAAATTAAATACCATAAAAATAATTAATTAATATAAATAATAAAATAAATATACACTTTTCAAACGTATACTAACAGAACTTTAAAAATTGATATTAACTTACCTCAAATTCGATATTTTTGTAGTCTATATTCTGCCCATTCTATATTTTTGTAGTCTATATTCTGTCCATTCTATATTTTTGTAGTCTATATTATGTCCATTCTATATTTTTGTAGTCTATATTCTGTCCATTCGTTATTATGTCCATTCTATATTTTTTTAATTCAATATTAATGCTAATTCATTCGATATTTTTGTAGTCTATATTCTGTCCAGTCGATATTGTGTCCATTCTATATTTTTTAATCGATATTAATGCAAATCGATAATAAAAACTCGATATTTTAACTGTATACTGCTAGACTCATCACTGTCTCCAAAAGAAACAGTCACATCTCCCCCGATCTCCGAGCCCTTAACTAGTTAATTCTTTGAGGCTAGAAATCATCTGAAAATCATCTGTATGACGCACAAGATACTACATCAGAAAACCCTGAGTTATCTAGCTCAGGAAATTAGTGCTATCTTGTGGTAATAAATCCACCAGGAGCTCCAGCAATTTTCTACTGAAACCTTAACGATTTGTCAAGAATGAAAACATACAACCGGTCCTTTTCAGGGATGACTCTCAGGATTTGAAATGCTTTGCCTCCAGAAACAAGACAGAACCCTTCCTCCGCATTCTTTAAAAAAGAAGTGAAAACTAAATGTACTTGAATTATTTATATGTTCCTGTAGTATATCTACTAATTTGTTTCAGTAATATTTTGTATTAGCCTCACCTACATTTTTTCTATGCTTGTATTTATCTTCCTACATCGACCCTGTGAAAAGCTCTTGTTCGCACTATACAAAACTTTCAAATAAGTGCCAATCAGTATTTGTTTGGATTTCAACATGAAGTGCAAGTGCAGCTTTACAGGATTCATTGCTTATGTGATCCACATTAATATAAACATAATCACTAATGTGGCATCAGTGCAAAGCCTCACGCTATATGCTATTTGGCCACAACTATCTTTGGGCATACTGTACAATCTCTTTCAAAGAATTAAAGTGCAAATGCAAGCAAATTCCTAATATAAAGTGCAAATGCCTTGATTTCAAACACTGTTAAAGAATTCACTTAAAGTGCAAAAGCGTTTACCCTGTGTCTTCTCAAAAAACTGCTAGTGTAATATTAAAAGACATCGACGGTTTGAGTCCCTCCCAACTTCATACCTCAAAATCTATCAATACATCTCGCTGTGCAAAACATTAGGGCATGGTTATAAAGGGCAATGTGCAAATACCAGGTATGATCCTAAAAGCCCAAATGTTTATGTGACTCTTAATACAAAACCATAAAAACGTTCTATAAAACACTTTGGACATACACTACTGCATATAGATTATTTTTGCTCTGTTGGTCAGTCTTCTTGAATTTCCAACCCCAGGTGTAGAAACATATCTTCTTCTGAGTTCATGCTTCGAGGTGTCTTGCTATCACACATTAAAATATATCTTGAATCAAGCTGTCTGAGTTATTTTCTCTCGGTTCCCCCATCCATTCCTGGGTACTGAATGAATTACAAAATACACCAGCTCGCTCTCATTGCCATCAAGATGTTGGTAACTACTAACAAACATTTCTCAGGTGAGTCTCACAGGACTTATCATTACCCAGCATGTGCATTCTCAATTTTGTGTGCTTGAAGTTTGTTGGGTTTTAGTCCTTGACATTAAAGGGTTTAAATGCCCCCCAGCTCAGGCTGTACTCCAGGTACATCAAGAAAATGTATCATATCCTACAAACATTGGTAGCTCTTGCTAATACACCCTCCGTCCCACAAACCATATAATTACATGTTAATAGAAACAAGGTAAAAGTTGGAATCTCTTGAACTTTTTCTCAGAGATGTAAATTGATGTGTGCTGGAAGGTTTAAAAAAAGCAGGCAAGACCCCTGCCAGTTTATTTTCAGAGACATTTCATCACAGGCCTAGACAATGATCAAAATTTGAGAATAAAATATCAAATTTTGCACTTATGTTATTCCTAATCAAAATCTGGAAACATTGACAAAGTATAGCCTGGTGTTGCAGCAAATGATCATTCTTGTCTGGCAATTTGAGAATATGTACCTTAATTTTATTTTTTTGTAAGTAAGCAATGATATTCCTCGGCCTATGTACCAGCTTCGGGGTTTGCGTTGAAGCTGGGTTTCTGTGTGCACAGGCAACAGAAAAGTTGACAGCTGCACATTAACGTGAACATTTCTTCTGTTAGGGTTTCTTTCAATAGGTTGCTGAAAAAAGTAATCATATCATTTGTGGCAGTCTTGAGCCTATCTGGGACTCTTATTATCTGTAACTCTGTGAACGTTGCGACCAGTTCTGTAGGCCTTCACATTTCTGTACTAAAGCTTTGATCTATGTTGTATCTCCCTTGCCTTTAACTTGTTCTACTTGTGTCTCTGTGGGCCGTTGAGCAAACATAAAAGTTTAAATCTCTCATTCACACCATCAACTTTTTTGCCTAAAGATTCCATCCTAGGCATTTGTTCCATTTGGGCCTTTTTAATTTCCTTAAGTATGCTTCTAAACATAGCTTCAGTAGAGTAGATCAATGATCGCGAGGTCTGGGAGCTACATAACTCCACTTACTCTTTGGTATCCTGGTTCTTTAGTATGCAATGTTTATATTCATATTTGACCACAGGGCTCTGGAGTTCTTATACAGATTATTCCCTCTCTTTCGCTGTTCCAATATTATGAATTCTTGCTGGTGGTTTTGTTTTGGCACAGGTGGAGCCTCAGTGGGTCAATGCCCCCTGCTTTTTGGCCCTCAATCTACCACGGCCATAAGCTCAGTCTTGTAAGATGTGTAGCTATGGTCCATATCTGTGTTTGAGAGCTTGACATTATAGATCCTGCATGTAGGAAAGTGCCTCTTTTGACATGGTCAGCCCCCACTTTTTGCCTGGAACATGATGTGATTTAAAATGAAAGTGGACGTTGTCCATGCTAATCAGGTTCCCAGTGCCAGAGCTCTTTCCTAAAACTTAACCACGATTGGCACAACTTCAGCAACCCCTGTAAGTCCTGGTTAAATGGTACCCCTTGTACCTAGGGAATTGGGAATGAAAAGGGTCCACTAGGGCTTCAGTACATTTTGTGCCACCCTAGATACACCTAACCAAGGCCATGCAAGCTGCAATTGTAGGCTGCCTGTCTTGGTGCAGAGAATACTGAAGAGCCAACATGGCACCAATACCTGACCGAATTTATGCATTGATTAGGGAAGAAAACGCACAGGAAACCACTACTCGCTCCAAAGAGCAACATATAAGACAACTAATATACCTAAGCAAGAGACGAATTAATCAACAACTACATGCAAGCACGCTGGTAAAGTACCACCGTAACCAACGTATACCGAGGGGCCTAGGAATTGCCTTAAAACCATCACTCTGTAAAAATTCAAAAAAATTCCAAGAAAGGTGGTATGAAATCCTTAATAAATGTTCTCTGGACTTGATTCTTTTAATTATTGAAGAGCTATCTGGGATATTAGAAGAGCTAACCATGGAAATCTCTGAAACATCAACAGAACTATCCAAAATGCTCTCCGAGGAGGAATTAAAGACCATACTTGAGGATATACAATCCCAAATGGATAAACATACAAACGATATTAATGAACGCAAGATTCGCAAATACAAGAGGGACACTCTCGACTATAGACTTGGAGAGATCTATACATGGGCCAAAATTTATGTTCAGAAAAGAAGGAACAGACCCTTCAACTCACAAACAGAAACCTCATCATCAGACAGTGACAGTACCCAAAGAACCCGGAGAACCCAACCCACACACACCGGCACGGATACCAGTCAAGCACAACAACCTACCACGAGCCAACAAACAGAATCAAGTCCTTTTTTAGAACAGGGCCAGGCACAAAAAGGAGACCCCGGAGAGGACAAAACAAAAGAAAAAGAAAAGGAGAAAGAACCACCTATTACGAGAAGTGTGACGGGAACCATCAAGGACAAGAAAACAAAGAAGACATAAACACAGACCAACTAGTTATCAATATCAGCAAACACCAACTTACCAAACACAAGAAACAACTTTTACAAAAGGGCACATCATTTGTACCCACCACCAGCACAAACAATTTGGAATTGGAAGTAAGTTTTTTTAAACTTATGCGCAAACTGCGACTACGCCACTTCTTTGACAACGTGCTACCCAAACAATCTAAACATGAAGAGGATCAACTACTGGGATTAAGACCACACAGTACATTTCAACCACCAGTTAGTCATAAAACGCTGGATTTATTTGAGAATAGAGTCAAACAAGACCTACTTAACATCAAACATGGTCACAAACAAACTAAAAATATCACCCAAAAAGATTTGGACACCTTGAAAAAGATATTATCAAACGACCAGATCAGATGTACTAAAGGTGATAAGGGGGAGCCCTAGTCATTATGAATAAAAGTATGTATGAATCCAAGGTCATGGAACATATTACAGACACCACCACCTATATGAAACTGGATAATAATCCCACAACCGAATTCATGAAAACTCTTACAAACATTTTAGACAAAGCTCATGATTCAGGCATAATCAACGACAGAGCCAAGAACTTCCTCACCAAAGCTAATCCAAAGAGTCCTACTCTCAGAATGGTACCCAAAATTCACAAAAATCTGATGGACCCCCCCATGAGACCCATAGTCTCTACATGTGGGAGCCTTCATGAACCAATTGGTCAACTATTGGACAAATATCTCCAGCCAACAGTGCAATCCATGAGAACATACACAAAAGACACCACCCACTTCATTTCTAAATTAGACAACCTGAAGATTAATGCTGAAGACAACTTGATTCTATGTACCGCGGACGTACGTTCACTCTACACCTCTATACCTCACTCCCTAGGCATAGAAGCAATCGAACAAGCCTTACTCAATTCCGACTTGCATACATCATTTCAAACGTTCTTGATGGAACTCATGCTCTTTACATTATATCACAGTTATTTTAAATACCAAGATACATGGTATCAACAACTGGTAGGAATGGCCATGGGCAATTCAGCGGCGCCTGTATACGCTAACATTTTTATGCAACAATATGAGGAGACCCATATCTTTACCAAAAAGGAATGGACAGACAATTTGTTACTTCTAACACGGTACATTGACAATATCTTTATCGTCTGGAAAGATACCAAGGAAAAACTACAAAAACTACTGATGGAATTCAACCAAATTGATGAACGTTTTCAATTACCTTGGGAACTATCGGAAAAATGTGTGAACTTTCTTGATGTCAAGGTTTCTATTAACAAACAGGGATTCGAAACAGATTTATTCACCAAGCCCTCAGACAGAAATAACATGCTTCATTTTACGAGTTTTCATGAACCCAATTTAAAAAAATACCTCCCATTCTCTCAAATGGCACGGGTCAAAAGAATCACATCAGACTCCACCAAATCTAAACAACGAATTGAGGAAGTTGCTACTAAATTTCACAACAGAGGATACCCAGACAATATCATCGAAGAATCTAAACACAAGATTTCGAATATAGACAGACAGAAACTGTTACAACCCATCACAAAAAAACAACAGACCCGCACAGTGGTAGTTTCAAAATATTCTACAGCAAGTACGAAATTCAAACGGATCATATACCAACATTGATCACTATTGAACTTGGAACCAGATTTTAATCAAATTTTCATGGAACCTCCACTTTTTGCCTTTACTAGAGCACAGAACCTAGGAGAACTGGTTCAATACAAACCTACAATTACCGTCAAATACACAGGCACCAAGCCATGTTTGAACTATGGGAACTGCAATAGCATCATTAGAGGAAATGTAATCAATCACCCCATGAAAGGCCACACGATAAAACTCAAGGTCAACGCCACGTGCGATTCCAGCAACTTGATTTATGCCCTAAAATGCCCATGTGGCAAACTGTACATTGGCAAGACAGAACGCAAAATCAAGATAAGACTCACAGAACATAAGTCCAATATCCGTTTAAAAAACAACAAATCTTCAATAGCCATACATTTTCAGGAAGAAAAGCACAACATCTCCCAAATTAAGGTCATCATACTGGAAACGATTTCGAGAACTGAAGGTAGAGATAATACTAAATTTTTACTCCAACGAGAAAACACCTAGATTCAGAGACTTTCTACACAGAAGCCATTTGGCTTAAATGACAGAATTGAACTCTCTTGTTACCTGTAAAAGTTACACTTGGAGCAACCCAGTAATTCCTGTGTGAATTCACTGTGACATTTATGCTTATTGTTTACTGGACACAGCATTTAATGTTTAAACTTAATCATTGATGTTCATTGGATACATTAGCCTTCACCCTCTACCCAACATCACATATATTTCACCTTAGTTCACATCACCCATTGATATTATCCAATCTCTGTTACCCCTGACACCGCCACGCATATCCTTTGTTCCACATCGAGAGACGCTTTTCGCGTTCACATTTGAGGCACCATTCTCATATTTTTTTCTCTCAACCCTGAAAGAATAGATTTATTTTGAAATAAGATATATTTTGCCAACAAGATTATTCCAACATTTCATCACGCAGTACTGCAACTCAGGTTGCGAGTCTTTTTTCACTATCCATGATCACGTGATCGCAACTTTCTAATTTGATCAAACGCAGCAGTAGACGCTACCGTCCTGACCGGCGTTGACGAGCTGACTACACACGAATCTCGCCACCTCCTACCAGGTTAGTTTACCGGCCAAACGATTAGAGCACTAGTTCCTTGAGCTAAGCTTGTTATTCCATACGCTGCATCTCGGTAACACATGTACTTTACCCTTCCATTCACAGAGCTATGTAAAATCAGAAAACCAACACACGTAAGAACATGATTGATTATTTTTGATTCCCCACGGGTTTTTGGATTTTTAAGGTGATCACATTAATCAGCACTGAGCTTCCCCCAAACCCTACCCTCGCCTCCCTTTTTAATTTATTTTGAAGATTACACTACAATTATTATACCATTTACGGGTTGTTTATTTTGCTTTTTCACCACAGTATCCTTTCCCTGATGAAGGGGCATACAATAGCCCCGAAATGCATTGGATGTACATAAAGGACAGTGTTATATGTTGAGAAAGAATCAAACAAAAAACGAATATCGTATATATGACATGGAATTGGTTTATGAACTATTTTGTTGAATAAAAACGTATCAAATAACCGCTAAAGAAGTCTGAATCCTCTGTTCCACTAGAGGAATAACAGTGTGCATACAAGGATGGGACCAGTGGTTCACTGACCCCACAATTTCTATGTTTATGTATGAACGTCGTGGGACACTTGACGTTACTTGTGTAGCACCTAAAAAAGATAACATTTTCTCAAAACCAGCTGTGCATCTGCCCTACCATAATCACACCCATACCTGAGTGCCATGTCCCAGATACTGCATGAGGTATAGGTAAGTCACCCCTACTGCAGACTTTTCTGCCCTAAGGCAGGGTGCACTATACCACATGTGCTTCACACCTCCCCCAGGCAGGAATTGAATTCCAAGATAGGAAGCTTCAAAGGTGATGCCACCTTTGAAATGCAACCCAGGCACCTCCAATTAGTGGAGGAGGCCAACCTCCCTGTCCTCCTCTTTGTGGGATGACAGGTGGGAAAATTAGTTAGATTGGGGGTTGGGCCCACATTCAGCCAGCCCCACCACTAAGGCTGGCAGGTGATTATTTATTAATTTATTGAGAAGTTTTATATAACGCTGGCCAGACCCGAGGGTATTGGTGCGCTTGACATTTTTTTTGCAGGATAATGCAATAGGTCATGGTATATATTATAGTTTCTGAGGTTCTAGCGTGCTGTGCAACATTAAGGTATGGAAGTCCTGATAATCCTCGATGGGAACACAATAGGTTGTGGTATATAGTATAGTTTCTGAGGTCCCAGCGTGCTGTGCAACATTGAGGTATGGAAGACCTGACAAACCTCGATGGGTGCACCAAGTCTTGGGTTGAACCTCTTTCATGGAGGAGGGAATGATGAGGAGGGGAGCGGGGAAGAGGTAGGTTTGAGTATCAGAGTGTCAAGATGCTGCAGAGTGCAGACTTGTGTGCTTTGGCGGCTGTTATCGGTTCGGGAAGGCACGATTGAGGAAGAGGTCTTTTAGGAGTTTCTTGAATTTGACAAAGGAAGAGGAAGTCCTGATTTCGATTGGGATGGAGTTCCAGATTTTGGGCGTGTTTCCAGCGAATGAACAAGCAGCGTTTTTTTGTTTGCGTGTTTTCATGAGGATGAGTAGAAGGGAGTTAGAGGTCCTGAGGTTCCTTGTCTGTCCAGCTCTTTATAGTTTTTAGGCTAGGTAGTCGTGTTTCCCTGTGTGCAGGGCTTGGTGCCTGAGGCAAGCAATTCTGAAACTAGCATGCATTTCGATGGGGAGCCATTTTAGTTTTCTGAGTGCGGGTGAGATGTGATCATATTTCTTGACTCCGGTGACCATTCTGGCTGCTGCAATGAGGGTTGTTTTGAGGGGGCAAGGTGAGATTTGGTTGTACAAGTAGGTACTGCACTCCCGTAGTCGAGTCTGGGTAGCACCAAAGATTGAGTGGCTAGTTTGAGGTCTTTGGGCGGGATGTATGGTTTTATTTTGTTAAGTAGCTTCAGATTGAAGAAGGCACTCTTAGCAGAGTTCTTAATGTGTTTGGTCATGTCGAGTTTAGGGTCTAGGGGGATTCCTAATGATTTAACCGAGTTAGCCAGAGTGAGATTGCTGTTGAGGGCCTCAATTGCTTTAAGCCATTCTGCAAATTGGGGGTTTTCTTCTTTGTTAGAGATAAGGAGGATTTTGGTTTTGTCTTGGTTGAGTTTCAGGTAATTTATTGATAGCCAGTGTTGGACTTCTTTTACTGTGTCGTTGAGTCTCTGAATGTCATCAATGGAGGAGGTTTTCAGGTATATCTGGGTGTCATCAGCGTAAAGGTGGAAGGGGATGTTGGCTTTTTTGAGTAGGGTAGTGAGGGGTTCCATGTATATGTTGAACAGTTGGGAAGGGGGTACTGAGCCTTGGGGTACACCTCTGCTGACAGGGTGAAGGTCAGATGTAAAGGTTTTGATTTTTATACTTTGGGAACTGTTGTGTAGGAAGGTGGAGAACCATTGTAGGACAACATTGTCTCCACCTACCCTTCTTGAAGAGCCTTACTGAGTAGGTTGTGGTCAACCGTGTCAAAGGCTGTCAAACGGACCAAGAGGATAAGTGGGCAGCATTTATCATTATCTAGTGACTTGTGGATATTGTCTATGACGTTAAGGATGGCGGTCTCTGTGCTACAGCCACTTCTAAAGCCTGATTGGTGTGGGTTTAGAAAGTTGATGTTGTCCAGGTGTTGGGTCAGTTGTAGGAGTATACATTTTTTGAGGGTTTTGGAGAGGAGAGGGAGATTGGAAACGGGTCTCAAGTTGTTCAGATCATTGGTGTCAAGGTCTGGTTTTTTCAATAGTGGCGTGACTTGGCTGACTTTGAGGCAGTCTGGTATGATGCCGGTTCTCAAGGAGCTGTTTATGATCTTGCACAAATACAGGGCTAGGGAGGGTCCCAACTTTTTGGTCAATTGGTAGACAATAGGATCTAGGACGTGAGTTGCGGTTTTGGAGGTGGAGATCAGTGGATAATCTCGACTTCGGGGATATAGTTGAAGGATTTCCAGGCTTTGGAGGGGAGCCTGCGAGAGTTGTCTTGGGTCTCTGAGGTCCGGTTTTCGTGGGAGGTATTGAGGTTAATCTCTGGAGCGAGCTCAATCTTGGAGATCTTTTCATTGAAGAAGTTGGCGAAGTTGTTGCGCAGGTCTTTGGAGGCCTGAACTAAGGTAGCAGGGGGCTTGGAGGTTTGCTGTCTTATGATGGGGAAAAGTTCTTTGGGCCTGTTTTTTGCTTTGTCCAAGGCGCTGGCGAAAAAAGTGGATTTTTCGTTTCTGATGTGCTTTTTGTATTTACTTCGGGCTGCTTCGAGTTGCTCATGGAGGCTTGTGAAGGGATTGGTCCTCCAAAGTCTTTCTGTGGTCTTAGATGTCTTCTTCAAGTATTGATGTCAGTGTTAAACTAGGATCTGGATGGAATGTTCCTGTTTTTCTTTTTAGTTTCAATGGGCTACCTGGTCAAGGATGGTCGTCATAGTTGGGTTGTAATCAGAGGTGAGGTCTGTGGTGAAGAGATCATCTGTGGCGATAGGAAGGAGCGAGTTTACCCTTTCTTCCAGGTCGGCCATGTTGATCTGTGCTATATTTCTTAACCATTTCAGGGGGTCTTGAGTGGGAGGTAGACATAGGATCGGTAGAGTGATGTGGAATAGGATTAAGTGGTGGTCGGACCAGTCAACAGGAAGGATGTGGTCGATCGTAATGGTGTCACGTTGGGCGATAATGGCATCTAGAGTTGCTCCTATGTTATGGGTTTCAACTGCACAGTGTTGGGTGAGGTTGTTGCTGTGTAGCAGCTTGTTCACGTTTTGGATTAGAGAGTTATTTTCTTCATTCCAGTGTAGGTTGAGGTCGCCCAGAATAAGGTTGTTGGCGTCACTGATCGAATAATGGGCAATCAAGTTGGATAAGTGCTTGGTGAATGCGGGGGTGTTGCCTGGGGGGTGATATAGGAGATGGCAGTGTAGTGATTTGATGTCGCTGGTGTTAATGCATTGAAAGGTGTTATAGTTAAAGGTGTTGATTTCCTTGATGGAAATGTTGTTGTTGTGGATGATTGCTATACTACTTTGGTCTTTTCTATCTTTATTGATAATTGCAAAGCTTGGGGACACAAGGGTATCTAGGATTGGAGATGAGCAGTCATTTAGCCAGGTCTCTGTGATAAAGTCTATATCTATGTCATTAGAGAGAGGATGGACTCTGCTAGCTCAGTGGCATGTTTGGTGGTGGCTGATCTGCAGTTTATGGGCATGCAATTGGTGGAGCTTGCCTCCTTTTTGGGGTTCTTCCTTAGGGGGCCATGGGGATGATAGTGCGGGAGGTCGAGGTCTTGGAGATTACAGAGGGGAGTGGTCTCTTCTAAATTCAGTGATCACCTGAATTTTGGATTGGGGGTCCCAGTAGGAAGGGTGTCGTACGAGGAGGCAAGATCAGCTGCTTCACTCGAGGCCATGGCGTCTCTTGTTCTTTTAGTTCTCAGTATCTGATTTGAGAGGGAGGCAGAGATCCAATTGGGGGAGAGCCTTGGGAGGCCTTTGGTGTATGCTTACGGAGCGTGGCGAGGTTGGATAGAATTTCGGTCAAGCCCTGGATAATGGTTGCTAGCTGGCTATCCAGCGTGGTGAGATGCTGCCCTGTCTCTTCAGAGGTGGGGTTGGGGGTGTTCAGGGCGAGGTCATCCCGAGAGGGTGGGAGTCTGCCTTAGCTATGATGAATTCTTGTTGTAGTGTTGTCCATGTAGGCACCGGGCTGGGTCAAGGGCGTGGGGTGGGTTGAGAGGTGACTTCGGCGTTCCTTTACGTGTGGGAATGGTGAGTGTTTCTGAGTCATTGATTGTGTGTTGAGGACGTTCGTTGGTAATTGGTGGAGGTAGGGGTCAAGGGGGGAGAAGAGGTGACGGTCGGAGGTGAGAGACTTGTTCCTTGTGACATAGGAGAGGGAAGGGTCATGAGATGGAAAACTGTTGTTGATAGCGGTCGTAGTAAAGGGAGGTGTGCTTTGCTGGAGGGTCTGGCTGTCTGGGGAAAACGGATGGGTTGGGAGGGGGAGATGAGCATGAGAGGGGCTGTCCGAAGCGAGGAGAAGAGGGAGTCAAATGCTTCTAGGTTGTCGTTGTTGGCTTGGATCAGGACAGTGCCATTGGAGAGATGATCACAGAAGTGTTCCCACTCAGCGGCGTGTGGTTAGGCATTGAGATCATCAGTTTGCAGCTATGGGGAGTGTTAGTGGTTTTGTCAATGTGGAACTGAGAGCAGAGGATGGAGTTCCACTCATCGGGTCTTTTCGTGTGGAAAATGAGATCCATTTTTATCCTTTGGAGGAGCAGTGATAGATGTCCACGAAAAGTGATTCTGTGTGTTGTCTAATCCATTTGTGTTTGAAGTTTTTTCGCTTTGGGTGAGAGGTTAGGGGGTAACTAATTGAGGAGGAGTTCGAGACGTGCAGTTTTAGCTAGTTAGGAGTGGGGGGTTGGGGTTGGTGTAGGTAGGTGAGATGGGAGGCATTATGTCAGGTTTGGAAGAGGGGCAGGAACCTGATGGGAGGGGAGGGACAAAGTAGCGGATGTCAGGCCCCTTCTATAGGGGTTAGAAGTAGGATAATCCTAGGCGGTCAACAAGGGTTCAGTCCCTGAGGCAGGGAGGGTATCAGGTACGGGAGCATGACTTCTTGCGTCAGCATAAATAATAAGTATGCCCACTCTAACGGGGCCCTTCTGTTCTAGGGGACTTTCGTAGTTGAGGCTTCTACTGCTACAGATAACAAATCAGAGTATGGCAATGTCCTTGGTTAAGCTCTCCAGCAGTCACAGACCTAGAAGTCTTCTCAGGTGCCAGCAGGGAACTAGAACTTCCACTGTTTTTGGTCCTCACGTTGTGGTGGGCTGAGGGTGAAATTGGTCATCTTTCAAACAAACACGGATTTCAGATGCATGGCAGACAAGGAGTAGCTCACATTAGTGGGTCACTGCCATCCACATGTGCAAAATGTCCAGGAAAGACAAGTCAGGTTGAGGAGGCTCAAACCCAAACAGACATGGGTTTCGGAAGGATGGCAGACAGGAGTAGCTTACACTAGTGGGTCGCTGCCATCCGAATGTGCAAAACATCCGAGAAGACAAGTAGGGTTGAGGAGGCTGAAACCCGTTGGTTTCTGACCGCTTTACTGCAGACTGTGTGATTAGCGGATCCGGGTAGGGTTGCGGTGTTTGGGCCATTACTCATAGGGATTAGTAGATGGCTGGCATCATGGGGTCAGGCACTGAGGTCGGGAGGAGCGTAGAGACGGTAGTCACGTATATGTAGGGCCTGTGTTGCTAAGTTTCTGCTACCAGTGGGTCGGACGCGTTGTTGCGCTTTTCATGCCGCTTAGTTTAGAATTTAGTAACTCACCAGAGCAGAGTTCAGCGATTTACTTTTTGGCCGGCCATCAACTGGTCAGGCATCATGGGTCAGGCTGTCGGTAGATAAGTGTAGCAAGCCATCCGGGGAGTTGCGGGCCCGCCTCATTTACTTTGAGAGATCGGGCGAGGAGTTGTGATGACCGGGTCTCTTATTAGTGTGTAGATCGGGAACTCGCCTGTGGAATAAATCAGGGTTTTAGCCTTGGGCGGCCATCATGGGGTCAGTCAGTAAGCAGGTAGAGTGCACCAAGAGCAAGTTGTACTGTAGTTGGGATCGTGCAATATTAGTTCTGGTACCATCAGGCCATGGCAAGTTGGTGGGTGGCCAGACAATTTCTTAAGAGTTGTTCAGTGATTCCCTGGGGTATTTTCCAGGAGTTTGCACTGGGCCGCCATTTTAGGGTCAGGCCTTGAGGGCACACCGAGTGGGGAGGCGGCGGTCATGGTAATGATGGGATCCTCAGTGTCCAGTGGGTCAGGGTGTAGGCGAGATGGTTGCGAGCCTAAATTTCCAAAGGGAATTAGCAGAGACCAGTGCAGCTAGATCTTCATTGGGAGCTTGGTGCCGAGGGCGGCCATCTTGTGATGAGGCACTGGAAACTTCGCAGTGGAGCCTGTCATTTGCTCATACTTAGCACAGCTCTTCTGTCCAATTGGGTCCAGGATAGTCGGGACTCTTTCAGGCTGTCTCTCGTGGAAAGTCGGTGGGTTACTTATGGAGTTCGTTTGTTGGGGGTAGTTTGGTGCTTGGGGTGGCCATCACAAGGTCAGGCACTGGTGAGTAACTGAGCTCGCTGTAGCTTGATGCCTTAAGTCCTTCACCCAACCCTTGTTGCAGTCCTGCTTCTTGCTTTTTCGGTCCCGATTCTGGGTCCCGGACAGTTGGGACTCTCGCAGGTCACCAGTGTAGCTCATTACCATGAGAAAGTTCAGGGCCGAGGGCAGCCATCTTGAGGTCAGGTACTGACAAGTAGCTGAGTTCGCCATAGCTTAATGCCAGTTCTTCACCTAGCTTGTGCTGCAGTCCTGCTCTTTGTTATTTCGGTCCTGGTCCAGGGTTATAGGGACTCTCTCAGGTCCAAATGCAGGGTGTCCATGAATCACGTGAAGTCCGCAGAGCCAATCACCTCCGAGGCATCCGTTGCAGTCCTGGAGGTGTCAGGATGCAGATTGTCGTTACCCCGTTCCTGGTGTTGGAGGAAGCGCGATTCAGGCTTGCCCTCTTTGGGGTAGGTTCCTGTGAGTCCTCTTTCACCTGGGGGTGTGTAGGGGGGGAGCGGCCGCAGGGATCTTCACGACAAGGGTGATCTCAGTGCCCGAGTGCTTGTTCTTAAGGCTCCTTCCCCGCGGCCTTTTTAGGAAATATGTGATTCGGACCCCACATTTCCAAATCCTCCATCTTGCGATGGAGGGAATTAGCCTATCAGGGTCCGGGTTGTGTCTTGTCCAACAGGAAGTGGTCACATAGAGGATGTAGACACCCTAAAGGTAGGTTGCCCATTGGCTACTACCTATCACCCCTTTGAAACTCCATAACTTAGTATTTAGATGGCACTCATCGGCCTTGAACTTCAGATTTGATGGGCCTAAGAAGAAAACGGACAAAGAAGAGCTGCTGACCCAATAACGGAGTACCTGCTGTAGATTTGTGGTGCAAAACTCAGCCTGCTGCCTCTAAGGGCTAGACCATTGTGGTGTGCTGACTTGTCCTGCTGCTGTGAGGCCTCCAAGAACCCCAGAGCACCTCCAGCCCTTCGAAAATCATCAGAGAACTCCCTCTGAGTAGAGCAACTACTTCCTTGTAGCTACAGGCACCGACCCTGCAAAGTTTGACTTACTGACTTGCTGCTCCCTGGGGACGCCAATACAGCAACCAAACCAGAAGCGGTGCACCAGCTCCCGAGAGTGAGATTTGTCCCCAGCAAGTGAGAGGACACCATGGCCTACAGCAGCAATACCTGAGGTTCCTGACCACCTGCAACTAACACCAAGAAGAAGAAGAGCCCAATCCAGGCTCAAACTGTCCAAGCAGCAAGCACCCATCGAGGAATTCCATATCCTTGAGAGCTACCTCATGAATGGCCCAGCTGTCCCGGAATCGTCCCTACAACCTGTCTGCTCCTAACGGCAAAGAGCATCTTGACGTACAGAGCCTGGCTGACCCATCTGCTCAGGAGAAAGCCTTTACAATGAGTTTTTGACAATGTTGTACCTTTACCATGCATTTTTAGAGCATTGGATGGGAATCACTAAAGAATTACAGAAGTGTTGAATGTGTGGGGATGAGAGAGAAACTGCTAAACAGTTACATCTGGAAAAAAACAAGGATGTATCCGCTGATTAATAATAGAAGAATAATGATATTTGTGGACTTAAAGTTTTGTGATGATAAATGGACATTAGTGTATTTTTTAAATATGGATCTAGAGTATTTAATGAAACTCAAAAACTGCTCTTGTGTGGCTATGTAAGCATTGACTTTGGACACTAAGGAATAAATCACCATTCTATGACTGGTAACACACTGGTAGATTTTCTAAAAGTGTTACATATTTTTGTTTTCTTTGGCAGAAAAATCACACTTTTTTATTGGAGTGGAAATAAATCCTAACTCGCAGACCAACATAAATAAAATTCATCATCCTAATTTTCATTTCGCTTTAGACAATAAAGATGATTATTAGCTGATTATGAAGTTCAACCACCGAAATCAAAATAAGCTGCCTTCATGATCAACATATTTCGTACATTAGGAGATGGCGTTTTAACGTGGCAAATTCAGAGGAGGACGGAAATAATAAATGAGCAATCGGTGGAGACTAAAATAAGTAATAACATGATAAATCCAATATTCACTCCCATGAAACCTAGCAGCATGTAATACAGTCATAAAAGCCCCACTACTCATACTAAAAGGTTCGCTGAAGATATAGAAATTCGCCTCCATGGCTACGATGTCCCTCATTTTAACAGCACTCTGTACCGGAAGAATGAAAAAGACACACTCTGCTCCCATAAGATGGCAAACACGGCAGGTCATAGACGATTCAGGACATCCCCACACAACATGTTCATAACTCCAAAGTGCCTGGGAGCATATGAGGCATTATAGAGCAGTGGTCGTATGTTTGGTTCATTCCAGCTGCAAGGGTGGCTGCAAAAAGCTAAGTCCAATGTTGTATAATATCCAACCTCAACACATGTTTTGTCATATGGGTAAATAACCCGGCAACTTTCCCAGGGCTAGCTAGAAGTAAAAATCACATTTCACTCAAGTGCAATATATGATATGTAGATTGCCTAACTGCTAATACAAAAAAGAAGTCCTAAATATTCCTAGCTAGCTAGTCTCAAGCAATAATCCCGGAAGGAATGCTAATATAGCCTAGTAATGTGAAAAAACATGAAGAAGTATGTAACTGCGTTCCTGAGCTACCATATTAGAACAATTGAAGGAAGTGAACAGTGGAGAGGGAAGAAATTGAATATCACTAAAAAGACCCAATGAAACAGGATAGAATACTATTTATCCAAAAAGTGTTGGGTAGAATATTAGCTAAGGGCCAATACATACCTAGGCTTCAATAATAGCGCATCCTGTGAAGAGTGTGGACCGTGAATAAAACAGACCAATAAGTATGTGAAGGCAAGTGTCTAAAACAAATTAAATGGATACTGTAGGTAATACACACATAATACTTCAGATTTAATTCAGAGTGGCTGCTTAGTCTTTTGTTTTTTAATCCATCTTTATTTAATGTTTATCATAGGTGGTACAGCGGGCGTATCATTCCATTCAAACATTTGACAAGATCATTACGGATATTAAGCAATAGGATCCCTATTTCCATGTACACACAGTTGTAGGGATCAGAAAGAACTAGTTCCACTAAGTCGACAAACATTTCAAACTGTGAGGCCGTCTGAATGTAGATGCAAAAAGAAAGAAACATGCAGCATTAAGTTGTGGCATGCACACTGTCCCTGGAGTCTACCGGAGTAGTGAAACAGCGTTTCAATGCTGTCATTACATCGCAGTACTATTACAACGCGGTCGTTACAACAATCACGTTGTTAGTACACAATGCATTTACATCGTAAGTCATTACAAAAACTTGCTCTATGGGGGGCTGAGGTACTGAAAATGAATTCCAACACCTTTCCTAGTGTCGCGCAAACTGGAGTAGGAATAGTAAATAATGCTATTCCTAAGTCCAGCGGGTCCCCTACTGCAAGTCGTTGTAATGACTTGCAATGTAAATGTATTGCATACTAACAACGCAGTTGTTGTAATGATCGCGTTGTAAAAGCATGCAATGTAATACATCGCCTTTTAATGTACTATATTCACCAGAGTATAGTGGGTCATGTTTCGACTTATGACACATGGCATAAAGTGCATCACAGCTACGTCTAACTATGCAGGCAAGAGGGAATTATGGAGTACAAAGAGGAAAAGGGCATCTATCAGCCCGGAGTGGCTCCAATGAGCTGGTGTAGCATGTGGTTGATCAGTCTGTGGTGGAACTGACCTATGGACCCTGAAGGTTAGCCAATAGTTCATCCCAGCCTGCCGCGATGGGCGGACAGTGAATGCTTAGTCAATACTGGAAGCGGAGCACACAATAATGCACAATGCAAGAACTGGAAACAGACAGTTTTTGTGAGTTTAAAAAATGAGACCCAGTAAAGTATGCAGAGTACTACTGAAAATAATATGGATATGTTGGTATGACAATCTTCAAAGTTTGATTCGTAAGGAATAAGGCTTACCAATGAGGAAGGGTTTATCAAGTCATGTTCGGAGTGTCTTGTCACACGCGATTTTAGCGTTCTGCATGGGTGCCATCTTGTCCTGATATTTATATCCTTTACTATAGACATGGGAAAATTGTGAACGATCCCCGTGAGGGACTTTTGGATGTGCATCCTCAAGTATGTCCTTCTAGCTAAAAGATCAACACAACAAAATACTCAAGGATTTTGTAGTCACTACTATTAAATTGCACATTGGATTTAGGAAGATAGGGTCATCAAAAGATATTTGGGATGCTGTCTCAACCATAAAGTATCAAAATGCCCTGGGAATTCTTAAAAGTCTTGTTTCAGCCAAATAGTCAAGTCCTTTTAGAAGCAAATCTAGTTAAAAATAACTAGGGGCCCGATTCACAGAATGAACTTACTACTTTTGGCATTCACAGAATGTATTTACTACTTTTGGTATTCACAGAATGAACTTACTCATTTCGGTATTCACAGAAGTTAGGACTACTAACTTTAGGACTCTTAAATGCCTACTGTGAATACCGAAAGTCTTAAAATTAGGATTTTTCTCAATTTAGTAGTAGTAAAGTTAGGACTACTAACTTTAGGACGCCTAAATGCCTTCTGTGAATGCCGAAAGTCTTAAAATTACGATTTTTCTCAATTTAGTAGTAGTAAAGTTAGGACTCCTAACTTTAGGACTCCTAAATGCCTTCTGTGAATACCGAAAGTCTTAAAATTAGGATTTTTCTCAATTTAGTAGTAGTAAAGTTAGGACTCCTAACTTTAGGACTCCTAAATGCCTTCTGTGAATACCGAAAGTCTTAAAATTAGGATTTTTCTCAATTTAGTAGTAGTAAAGTTAATTATCCTAACTTTACTACTACTAAATTGAGAAAAATCGTAATTTTAAGACTTTCGGTATTCACAGAAGGCATTTAGGCATCCTAAAGTTAGTAGTCCTAACTTTACTACTACTAAATTTAGAAAAATCGTAATTTTAAGACTTTTGGTATTCACAGAAGGCATTTAGGCATCCTAAAGTTAGTAGTCCTAACTTTACTACTACTAAATTGAGAAAAATCATAATTTTAAGACTTTCGGTATTCACAGAAGGCATTTAGGCGTCCTAAAGTTAGTAGTCCTACCTTTACTACTACTAAATTGAGAAAAATTGTAATTTTAGGACTTTGGGTATTCACAGAAGGCATTTAGGAGTCCTAAAGTTAGGAGTCCTAACTTTACTACTACTAAATTGAGAAAAATCCTAATTTTAAGACTTTCGGTATTCACAGAAGCCATTTAGGAGTCCTAAAGTTAGTAGTCCTAACTTCTGTGAATACCGAAATGAGTAAGTTCATTCTGTGAATACCAAAAGTAGTAAGTGCATTCTGTGAATACCAAAAGTAGTAAGTGCATTCTGTGAATGCCAAAAGTAGTAAGTTCATTCTGTGAATCGGGCCCTAGGTGATTACTCATACTTAAAGTTGTCCCTCTTGTATTTTGGTATGCTCTTTTAGGTTTGTGCCAATCCAAGCAAGGGAACGGTACGGTTTTATTAATTCCCTGTTTTTGCATGGTTTGATCGATTACCAGAGCTAGGGAATCCTTATACCCTGAAGAAGACCTTAGAGCTTTTTAGGCTATTTTATAGGTCGAAACATGTTAGTAACTTATGGATTCAAGCTGGCCAGGTCAATCCTTGCATTTCACAATATGACCATTTTAGTGTTTTTAGGTTTAAAGTATTTTATTTAGCACAACATACAAGGACAAACATACATCATCAAGGAGCGACTAGGTAGGGCGGGCAAAGCCTCAGCCCCGGCGAAGAACTATCAGGTGCAATTCGTGTGTGCCAGTCCAGTACAGTAGTACATAGTATGCATTGTCGCAGCATGAGGTGACATTTTTAATGCACACACCCCCTCAAAACCCCCAACCTTCCCAACTCCCCGACCCCCCCTCCTCCCCCACCCCTCGTCCAGTGTACAGACCCTAACCAGAAAAAAACACCAAAGCCACCCCCCACAGGGAAAGCGAATCTCTCATCAGTTCACGGGGCTGGCGTTGCCGGGCTCGTGAGTCGCAATAAGCGGAGGTATTTGGGACAGGTAAGTTCTTTAAATTCGGAAAGCAGTAAGGAATGAAATGGTTGCCAAAGCTCATTAAACTGCGCTATATCTCCCGCCGCTGTGAGCGACAATTTCTCCATGCCCAACACGTGCCACAATCTATGGAGCCAGCCAGTGATAGAGGGAGTAGTGGAAATACGCCAATGTATCAGGATGTTTTGGACAGCTGAATCCAGTGCGATGGCTATTTGCCTACCCCTACGGGATCTGAGTGGGTACATCAGGCCATTCGGGAGTCCTAGCAGGGTGTATGCTGGAAAGCGTGGTAGCTCAATGCCAAAGTTGGAATCAACCTTGTCCAGTACCTCCTTCCAGTAGTTTTCCAGGAGTGGGCAGTCCCATAGAATGTGCGTAAGTGTACCCCGGTGCCAGCACCTTTGCCAACATGTGTCCTCTTTGCTATGGTCAAATTCGTGAACCCGGTCCGGTGTGTAGTACCAGTAGGTGGAGACCTTAGTCAGCGTGTCAGTGAGACCCATGTGGTATGCCGAATGCCTCGCTCTATAGGATATGTGCTCCCATTCTTTAGGGCTCAATGTCCTTCCCAGCTCCCGCTCCCAGCGTTCCCTCCCCGGGTTATAGAGGTGTGTTGAAGGCGGTTGTAGCAACCTATAGAGATCCGTAATCAATTTCAAATCAGATGTACGCGACAGTAGCCATTTTTCATACGGAAGGAAGAGCCTATCGGCTGTCTCTCGCACCAGTGGCTGAAAAGCCCAATGTCGAGCTTGCATATAGCGGTGTCTCTCAGTCCCAGGGAGTGAAAACTCCTGGCGGAACTGCGGGAAGGGGATAACCCCTTCTGGGCCATACATGTGACACAGGGCCCTACATCCCGCCCGCCTCCAGTGGGTGAACGCTCCTTGTTCCATTCCTAGGGTAAAGTCCGGGTTGTCCACCAACGGTGTGAGTGGCGACGGGAACAAGGTGAGGCCATACGCAGTGTTTGTGGCATCCCAGACCCGCAGGGGCACTCTCGTAACAAAAGAAGCGTACAAGTTTTTGGGTCGGTGAGCCCGGCGTAGAAATGGGACTTCTTGCAGGGGTCTGCCCGCCACTGCCTGGTCCTGAAAGAGCCAGTGCTTATCGGACTCCCACCTACTCCATTCCACGAGATAACGCAACTGCGATACTTGGAAATATTTACGGAAATCAGGTATTCCCAAACCTCCCGCTTCAGGGGCCAACAGTGAGAGGGCCCTGCGCATCCTGGGCTTTTTCCCCTGCCATACAAAGCGCAAGACATCAGTCTGTAGTTGCGGGATCCATCCGACTGGCGGCTGGAGCGGCAGGGCCCGGAACAAATAAAGCACTTGAGGCAGGACCGTCATTTTAACGGCAGCTATCCTGCCCAACCAGGAGAGGGTGCCGCGGTTCCATCGACCTAACTCCTCCCTAATCTTTGCGTCCAAAGCCGTGTAGTTGGCCGATACCATGGCCGGCAAGGTGGGGGCTATCTGGATCCCCAGATAGGGTACCGCCTCTGTTGACCAAACCATGGGGAATAGGTTCTGTAGATGGGCCCTAGTGGTCGGCTCTAGGGAGATATCCTGAGCAACCGACTTTCCCATGTTCATTTTGAACCCCGCGACCGGGCCAAAGAAGGCCAGCTCCTCGATGCAGGCCGGCAGGGCCGTTCTGGGCTCGTCAAGTGACAAGATGATATCGTCAGCGTAGACGCGTGTGAATCCTCCCATCCGCACCCCTGTCACCGCCGGGTTGTCGCGGACCCGTTGGGCAAATGGCTCCATATAAGGCGCGAAGAGTAAGGGCGAGAGCGGGCATCCCTGCCTAGTGCCTCGTTCGATGTTAAAGTCCCTAGAGTTATACCCATTCACGCGAACCATAGCGGTCGGTTGTTTGTAACAATTGAGGATCATGGAGCGGAACTTGTCCCCAATGCCCGCCTTCATCAGAACTCGTTCCAGGTAAGGCCAGTGCACCTGGTCGAATGCCTTCTCCGCGTCCACCGCCAGTATCATTCTTTCCCCCAGAATCCGGGAAGCTTTCTCTAGCAGGTGGACGATCTGTTTCGTGTTGTCAACCGTCTGCCTCCCCGGGACAAAACCAGCCTGATCGGGATCTATGAGACCGGGTAAGTGAGGGGCTAGTCGGGCGGCCAAGATTCCCGTGTATCATTTTAAATCGATATTCAAAAGAGATATCGGTCTATAAGAGCCACAGTGTTTCGGGTCCTTCCCAGGTTTGGGGATAACAGTAATGGAGGCCCGTAGAAGATCAGGCGGGATGGCCCCCGGTTCAGCAAACAAGTTGAAAAGACGAGTAGGGATAGGGGCCAGCGACGTACAAAACGTTTTGTAAAAGAGCGAAGTTTGTCCATCCGGGCCTGGCGCTTTGCTATGCTTAAGCCTGGCGATGGCAGAGATCACTTCCTCCATCTTGATATCTCGGTTGAGGTGCTCCGCCTGCAAGGGATCGAGGGAAGGTAAGGAGACCGAATCCAAATAAACGGCCATGGCCGTCTCATCCGGTGGCTCGCTGGTGTAGAGATCCGCATAAAACCTGCGGAATACGGCCGCGATGTCAGCGTCTTCCGTCTGCACCATCCCCGTAGGGTCAGAGATCTACTTCACCAGCTGGCGCTGGCGCGCTACTCAGAGCCTGTTGGCCAGCAATTTGCCGCAGCGGTCCCCCCCAGTGTAAAAGGTATGGCGCAGCCGAAGTGCAGCGTACTCCGCTCGGTCCAGGTGCAGGGCCGCCAGGAGCTTCCTTGCTTCCCTGAGGTGCCGCCAAATTCTGGGGGCCCCTGTCCGTCGATGTATCTGTTCGAGCTCACGAACCCTATTGGTGAGTTCTTCCCTTTTGGCCTGTCGCTCTTTATTTTCGGGCGAGGAGATCGGCAAAAATTCCCCACGGAGGACTGCTTTCAAGGCTGCCCACTGTGTGGCCCGGGCGGTGTCAGAGTTGTCATTGTGAGTTAGATATTCCTGGATCGCGTCTTTAATCCGGTCCACCACAACCTTCCTGTGCAACAGGGTGTCGCGGAGACGCCATGTTCTGGAAGGGCGAGCTGTCGGAGGCAGACACAATGTAGCATCGACCGGGGCATGATCCGATAGAGACAACACGCCCATATCCGACCCCGAGACCAGCGCTTGCACCAGAGACGTGACCAATAGGTGGTCTAGCCTCGCATACGTCTTGTGTGCGTGGGAATAATATGAATAATCCCTGTCCATGGGGTACATGTGTCGCCAAAGATCCAGGAGGTCTACCTCCGCCAGCCGCGCCCTACAGCCGGCGGAGAACACCCGACCTGCGGGGAGCGTTGCGCCGACCTATCCATAGCGGAATCAAAAACCATGTTAAGGTCCCCCCGAGAATAATGTGTCTATCTTGCGAGGCAGTGATATTCTCAACCGCCGATTGTAGAAAGCGTTCCTGCTGTTCATTAGGGCTGTACAGGGACCCGATCGTAAAAGTAAGACCCCCAATCCTAAACCAGTATGCCAACAGTCTGCCTTTCTGTTCAGTGAGCTTATGGAGGATCTCCCCTTTAAAGTGTCTGTCCACCAGTATTGCCACCCCCGCTGTTTTAGTGGCACAGGAAGAAAAGAATTGGGACAGGAACTTATGGGAGCGCATTCTGTGTGTGTCCTGTGGCAGCAGGTGTGTCTCCTGAAGGAGACATATGTCCGCACATGTATTCTCCAGGAGAGAGAGCACTGCCCGCCGCTTGACAGGATTATTCAGACACCTGACGTTCAGGGTCACAACCTTAAAAGTGTCAGGAGGCATCGGGAAAGATGTGGAAGAAAGCGTGAAGACCCCGCTCAAATAAAGCGGGGTGTACAAGCGCCCCCAACGGTACCAGAGGCTGCAAGGCAAAGAAGAGAGTGTAGATATTTGCGCAGTTTCCCCGTTCAGGCAGACCAGGGTGTACTGGACGACCCACCCCCCTTTCCAACTCTCAGATCCCCTCCCCCCTCCTCCCTCCAACCCTCCATCCCAACTCCCCAACTGTCCCCAACCCCGACCCGCAACTGTAACCTCCCGAACGACCCCCTCCCCCCCTGCTCCCCCAACTGTCCCCAAGATGCCATTGTCCCAGTCCGGTCCTCAACGGACAAGTCTGCGGAAAGTTACTCAAGTGGACGTCCAGCCACTGCCCGCCCCCCCGCCACCTCCCCCCTCCCCGAGCCCCCAAACCTGTATTGTCAGAATGGCTATGTCGATCTCCCCCCGGAGAATATTCAGCCCGTCAGAGCGACTTCAGTAGGCGCCGTGTTTTCAGCCACGTCTTGAACTGCATTGGCCATGTCCGCCCGGATAGTGGGCGAGTCTGGACGGGCAGAAGAGGCAGGAGACCTGCATGCTGGGATCGATTGCCAACCGTCTCTGGTAGCACGCCGTCGGCGGGGAGTGGGAGTCGCGTCGTCCGTCGCGGTAATGTTAAGTACCCCGCATGTGTCCTGGAGGGAGCGAAGTTGATGCAGAGTCCCGTTCCATCGGAAAATTAAGCGGAAAGGATGGCCCCATGAGTACTGCGTATTGTGCTCCCTCAGGAAGTCCGTAGCGATTTTGAACCCCTTACGCTTCTGGAGAGTAATTATCGAGAGGTCCTGATAGAGAGCAACCTGGTGCCCCCGGAAGCGCAGGGACTGCTGCTGACGTGCTTCACGAATGATCCGCTCCTTCAGGGGAAAGTCCGGTAGGAAAGCCAATATGTCAGGAGGAGGCGCAGAGGCCCTGCGAGCCGGGCCCACCCTGTGAGCCCTGTCTATTCTGATGACAAAGTCATCCGGCTCTCCCAGTATCTCTCTGAAGAGTTCCCTGAGATACCCAGCAACGTCCTCGCCCTCGTCTCCGGATGGATTTCCCCGGACCCGTATGTTGTTGCGACGGGATCGGTTCTCGAGGTCTTCATTATGCGACTGGAGGTTGAGTTGCTGATCCCGTAGGCGCAGTACTTCCTGCTGCAGCTGTGTAATCTCCTCGTCCCTGGAGTGACCAGCTTCTTCCATAGTGGCCACTCGCTCGCCAAGACCATCGACTTCCCTTCGCACCTCACGGACCTCCCCTGCAACTTCCTACTTTAGCGTTTGGAAATCTTCCCGAAGCGAGCTGAAGAGGGATTCGAGGAAGGATCTAGTCACTGGGGGTTCTCCCCCCGCTGCCCTTTGGGAGCTGCTCGATTGGCCCGGTGATTGGTGCCCCCGTTCTTGTCTCGCTGGGCCTCTATTCAACATTTCAGGCAGTGTCCGGTCCCCCTTCCTGGTACCTCTGTTACCGGCCATATCGCCGGTGAGGGAGCGCGCTGTCGCCTGCCGAGCTCCGCAGGTAGCCTCACTCCTGATATCGGGCGTCTCAGACCTGGCTTGCAGTAGGTCCCGCTGATCAAACCGGTGGCTGGGTGGGTAACCCTCGCATCGGAGGAGCTCCGGACTAGGCCCGATATCACGTGTGGGCCGTTCTGGCACTTCGAGCCAAAGTCCGTGCCCCAGCGGCAGACACACGTGCCCCCAATCAATTGTGGGGCCTGCTCTGTTCCTCTAATGGACCGTTGACGCTGGGGGGCCGCTGTAGTGGGGATCTCCGCTGGGCTGCACCTCCGGCCTCGCGTAGCGATCAGCGCCACATTCTCGGGCCCAGTATCCTACCCCCAGGCCCTAGCCAGTCGCACTGCCCCAGTCCGTGCGGCAGTCAGCTGCAAAAGTTCCAAGTCCAATCTAACGGCCAGCTGCTGCCGTCGAGGGGGGTCTGCCTCAAAGGAGCCAGCCGTTGGGTCTCGCGCGGTGGTTCTCGGCGACACACCGGGGTCCAGTCTCCCTCTTCTGGGCGCCTCTCCACTGGGCGCTGTACTCTGCCACGGGGGATTCCGCTCCGGCTCCGCGACAACCTCCGCTTTCGGAAGAAGCGCGCATCAAGGGTGTGTACTGCTAGGCCTCATCCCCGGCCTCGCGTAGTTACTTGCGTCGGACTTCTGGTTCCCAGTTGCACACCTCCGGGCACCGGGCATCCGCACTCAGCTGCTCAAAGCCGTGGCCAGCTACAGAGACTCCAACTCCAGACCTTGGACGCGTCTCCGCCGCCGGTGAAGCTTCGCTTCAGAAGAGCGTGCCGCTGGGCCTCAACCCCGGTCTCGCGTCAAGATCCGACCCGGGGGCCCCGGTTAACAGCCACCGTGCACTGGATATATGCACCGCTCCGTGCAGTACAGGAGGCCTGCCGCAACACTCCAGCCAGCCGCTCCACCGCAGGACTTCCCCGGACTGAGTCGGGCCTCGTAGCCGCGGCCCGCCGTCTTCTCGCGGAGCCGGCTCAACTTCCGCACACACTCCTCGGGCTCTCAGGCAGCGATTCTGACGGCTACCAGCACCGCTGATGTCCTTGCAGGAAGATCCCACAATCCCTTAGCAGATCCCCGGCCTTTTGGGGGGAGATCTGCAAATAAAGGCGGTCAAGGGGCTCGGGTTCACGGGAGCTCGCAGAGAGTGCGACCGCTCACTCCGCCATCTTGGCCACGCCCCCATTTTAGTGTTTTTAAACCATACCAAGGGTACTCACTAATAAACTAAACCTTTGGGTATACCACTAGGTATTTGTAACTAGATTTGCTTCAAACAGGACCAGGGTATTTGTCCTGAAACAAGATTTCTAAGAACTAATAGGGCATTTTGTTTCGGTTGAGTCTGATGGAGTGACATTGCTCCTACCCCCAATGATTAAGCATGCCTTGATATGTTAATGGTGAGACAATCTCTCAAATATCTTTTGATGACCATATCTTCCTAAGTCCAAACTGTAATTTAACATTAGTGGCTACAAAATCCTTGAGTATTTCTTTGTGTTGATAGGACAATTGTGGCCAAGTCTGAAGTCACAGATTATGATGGATGTCATGTTTGAGGTAGAAAGAGCTTTATTGGTAACTTAATGTTGCAAATGTTGAAATAATGATAGCGACATCAGTACAAACAAAATTGAAATACCGAATAATGTTAGAGATGGTGATTTTGAATCCAAGCATAAAGTTGATTAACCAATAACTGTCGCCACCATCCACCAATAGTTGACAACGTCCTGAAAGTGGATAATAAATAGAGTGCTATCCCACAAGGTACTGTCTTTGAGTGCAAGGGGCACCTTGTTTAGAGTAAATGGAGAGCTATAGAAATGTTGTAAACTAAGCAGGTAATGTTGCAACATTAAAAAAAAAAACAATATGTAAGGTATATGTAAGTTTGAAGAGGACGATTAATGAAAATAAGTATAGTCCAGGATATAAAGCTTATTGTTCTTCATTACTTATGTGCCATAAATGGCAGTAAAATATGTGCTATCCCTCTACTTTGCCAATTTGTAAGCGTGAAGGCACAGGCTTGTGTCTCACTCTTTGTGAATGTAAGGTAACTTTTTCTAAACTTTTTAATTAGCAAAAATCTTTTGTGATCACTGTCCGGCTGGACAAATCACTACAACGAATATAGCTTGATTGTGTCTATATTCATTACGCCGTAACAATTTATGCATAGGACCACTGTTGCTAAATAGAGATTCCAAATTTAATAGCATATCTAGTCATACAAATTGTCAAGAAAAACAGATTTTTTAGAGCTCAGAGCTCTATTGGGCAAAAATCATCGGGGAGGTGTTGATTAATGGTCTTTTATAGTTTATTGACTGTTTTTATAAACAAGGAGACAATAAATGCCAAGTAGGGTGGAACAGACGTGGTCTCATTTTGACCAACACAACGGCTGTGTTTTGAATCAGTCGAAATTGATTCAAAAGTTTTTCCGAAGCAGCCATGGACTCAGGCATTAGTAGGAATTCGATCTATACCAATTTTTGGTACTGTTTGTTTATGTAAGTATTATCTGCTTCATATGGATTTAATCTCCACCAGATATCAATCAATGCTAGAGTCTTTCTCGTTCAAGCCCTTTCCTAAACCTTTCATTCAGTAGTTTGAATTGCTTAATCTATGGGTGTGTAGGTAAAGTGAATCATTCCTTATGATTAGGAAAAGGAAAAAACTATTTAATCCACAGTGAACTTTTAAGTCAAACTCAGATAATGTGTAATTAAACCATTATAACTAACCATGGTATAATCAGAGGACACCTACCAAACTGCTCTCATTCACTGTCTTTAGCATTAACCTCTGGCTCAAATGTGGCCAGCCAATCGCCCTTTGGAAGCATTGGTGATGGAGTGTTTATCTCCTGGACTCATGAAAGTTCTCCTGATAAATGTGTGGTGTAAAGAGTTAAAAAGCCTTCTGCATTAACATCAAGTAAATATTGGCAGGTTCTATTGAAGGCAAAATCTTAATTCTCTTCTAGCTACCTATCAGCCGATATCAGTCTACTGAATAAATCCTTTGATTGCCTTTACGCTACACCATACTTGCAAGGTGATTCATTACCTAACCCATTCTAGCTAGACCCATATCCTACACCCCCACCATCCATTTTGGATGTGATGTGCGCATTCTATAGTATGAGACAAATCAAGTTTGAGAAAGAAAGAAAAAAAGATAAAAATGAAACTGTATAACTACATCTCTAAACCCATCCCTACCTCAACAGAACGTAAGATATACCTGAGATCACTTTGGGGGTTTTCAGTCATTTAACATTTTTCTGAGCATTCCATGGCAATGAACCGAAACAATGGGATTCAGGATAATCTGCTGAGCCCCTAAACATTGAATTGAAGTATTTCTTTTCGAATTCCTTAGGTCTTTGGACAGACTTATTGAAAAGTCATAAAAATCAGAATTATAAAATCTAGTTCTCAAACTTAATTTAGATTTCTGACCTAGACCACAAAAACTTGATGATAAACAAGCCAGTTTAAGGTTCGATCCTAGGATCAGGGCCGGACTGGCTACCGGGCATTTTGGTGTGCTGCCGAGCTGGGGGCTATTTTCGTTGATGGGGACCTGCGTGTGCTGAACAAAATTTGTTTCGCTTTTTTTATTTCAAAGGGCACACAGGTCCCCATCAACAAAATCAGCCCCTACAGCAGAGAAATTAGCCCCTAGCTTTTCAGCATACAAAAACGCCCGGTAGCCTTTCCCTGCCCAGTATTCAGAGCATTGTAGTCAATTGTAAGTTCTACCAGTGTCATTTTTGCACTGAAGCACATTCCTGTGAATGAGGTCAGTAATTCATACATATTGGGCTTGATTCACAATAATGAGTTACACTTTTGAGTAACTTTAAACTTTGTAGTAAATTTACTTTTTTCGGTATTTACAAACTCCGAGCGTAAACTTACTACAAACATGTGAGTTAAATGTCTCCACCCTCAGAGTAAAGCAATTGGCTTACTCTTGTGTGGGTGGGTGACGTCTCTCCCTGGCATTCCCTAAATCCTGCCTAGTCCTTCATTAATCCAACCCCTTTTAGTAGTAAGTCCGCCCCCTTTCCCGCCCATTGCCATATCCTTCACATGTTTAATACTAAAATCTATACTTACATGTGTGTAGACTCCACAGCATGGGTGAATAACTTCATACACATAAGTATGGGCAAAACTTGCATTTTGTAGTATGATTTGTAGAGCTACAAAACGTACTACAGAGTGCAATTTGAGAATCAGGCTCTATGAGTTTTATTCTACTCCTTTGCAAATAAAACTCCCAGTAATCTCAATTATTTAATAGACTGAGTTTCCAGTTCTGTTTAAGAATAATGCTCTCCTTGAGGTTGGCTTCTATTTTTGCGCTAGAGAGGAACAATGGGAAGAGTGGGAAATATTTGCATTCCTCCAAGCCCGCCAGGTACCACACTCAACCTTGAATATTTTCTGTGAGACCATCTATGCAGGGGCGTAATGCTGGCACCGCAACGTGTGAGGGGGCAATCTCGAGGGGCTCCCCACCTTTCAAGAAGGCCCATATTCAGCTCAAGATTAATTAATATCTATGAGATATGGGAGCCTCAGGGGCCCGTCCTCACAATCTGCTGTGGGCCCCCTCCTTATTTGTTACATCACTGCATGTATGAGAGGAGAGCCTGGACTCCGATTACTGAAGCTGTGACGCGCACCATGAAGACACCCGAGAGCACTATGCATGGACCCGTCCTCTTTATAAGGTTAGCACTTCCAAAGCTCATCTTTCTAGTGAAGAACTGAACTCCATCAGTGGTGTTCTTGTGTTTGGAATCACATACCCGAGTGGGTGGTCCGGGACAACTCCCACTCTCACCAATCAATCAACAGATACATCTAGACACTTTAAAACAACTTTTAAAGGTACAGGGATTTGAAAAGACTGTCAGCGTTTAGTTGCTGGTTTTCTCACTTTTTAGGTCTTGCCTCTGCAGCACGCATGTGCTGCGAAAGCAAAAAGACCTTTTGGGATCGCTTTGGCTTTTCAGCCAAGCAGGTGCACGGGTTCCATTGCCTTTAATGGCAACGCGTGCACGTCAGGGGATTCACTTGAGGGAGCGCGCGCGTCATATGGCAGCAATTATCGGTCCCGCAAGTGAATCTCGCAGCCCCCTTCATACCCCCTGCTGCCGCGCGTGCCTCCCCCTGTTCCCGGCAGTCTGCCGTGCTTGTGCATGGTTTTTTTTTGCCGCGCTTGTTTTTTCTTTTTTTGCTCTCTCTCTCTCACCTCTAGGCTCACCCGGCGCTGATGCCCGTACACAGTATGTTTGCTGGGGAACCTTGGAATGGACTTTGCACATGTCAACAAAAACGTAACACAAACACAAAGTGGGGCGGGCAGGTGCGCTGTGTGTCGAAATGTCGGAAACTTGGCAACAACAGCATGTGGGGTAAGAATGACGACTGCAGGGCTTGTGTTTGTAAGGCTTTGAAGCGCTAGTAGTCTCAAGTATCATTTACCTGAGCCTTGCCAGCCAAGCTTTCGATTGTAATGTTTTTTTGGGGTGGGTGGAGGGGTCTTGGAGGTGTTCACTTGTTTCACAAAGGCTTCTGGAGTGTACACGTCACTTAAGGTACTCTCAGGATTCGTGTCCGGTGCTTTTACTGGGTTAGAGGCGCCGTCACACCCTGCAGTTAAGGAGAGCCCGGCTCTGTAGGGGGATGCGCCATGATCGCTCCTCTGCAGCGCCGCATGATTGTAGGCGCTATGATGGGCATGAGCGCCCTGAGGACAGGTGGAGGAGGCGAATGTCCCTCTCGAGTGACGGCACGTGCTCCCCGATCGGCCTCTCAGCACTTCTCAGCTCTTCTCTCTTTTGTTTGTAATCTCTAGGGTGCCAGATCGCCCCTGTCAGTGCGGAGATCGACACGGGGAACAGTTGAAGTGCTTGATGCACCAGGGCACGCTGGGTGACACCCCTGCACAGCTGCTGGAACACACCAGGCTGCAGCCTTGTTAGCAACATTCATGTATGGGGCAAACTTCCCTGCTGCTTCCCGTGCTCACAGTCGCAGCCCAATACCAAGGCCTCAGGCAACTACACTATCTCAGCTCTGAGGCCACTGAAAGAATGGGCTCACAGCCATGAGCTGCGTCCTTCGGGCCGGGGTGGGGAGTGCTCGAGAGAAGAACAATGGCTGCGTTCTTTTACACCAAGTCGTAGCCCTGTATCAAGGCCCCCTACCCCAAAGAGGGCCTGCGTATCCAGCTCCCCCCTTTTGGGATCAAAGGACCTCATGGACAGGGGATACCCTCCCCCACACACACCAGAGATGCCCATTCCCCACGGGACTCGCTTGCTGAGACTGCATGCTATGGCCAGGGTTCGCACCGACATGGCACCACCGGGCTCTGTGCCAAGGGCACCCACCCCTTTCAGATCAAAGGACCTCAGGGAGAGAGAAGCCCATTCTCTCAGGGGGACCTGCCTAGTGAGACTGCATAGTATGTGCCAGGGCCCTACATACCCCCGACAGCACAAGGCTCCGTGCCCAGGGCTCCTACATCCTGGAGACCGCCGGACTCAACGCCCAGGAGCATGTGCCAAGGGGCCTGGACAGCGCCCTCAAGGTTCAGAATGTTGTACTAGTGTACCGCCCTCGAAGACACAGGGGAATCCTGCCCAAAAGACCCACCCTGAGACCAAAAGACTTTGCCCAGGGGACCCACCAGCGGACACAACAGAACTCTGTTGCCTGCTGAACTTGCACTGACACACACCGGGCACTGACATGACCGGGCACTGACACGACCGGGCACTGACACGACCGGGCACTGACATGATAGGGCACTGACACGACCGGGCATTGACACGCACCAGGCACTGACAGGACAGGGCTCTGTTCTCAGGTGACGCACAGAACTTACATATCTTGTGCTGAATGACGCATGCGCAGTGTGTCTGCTAAATAAAATGGGTTGTGCCTATGTCGCCATTCAGGCATGGGTGATCCGCCTTGGGGGCCCCAAACAAGACCTATTTTGGGGGGACCCTATGTGTCCTTTAGCTGTCGGTGCTCCCAGACTGGGTCCGTTTAAGATGTGGGCAGTTGTCCAGATCCCCCCTCTTCGAACCCCTTTCTCCGCCGGCAAGTGAACATTCACTCTTTATCTCCTGTCTATTCTATTTACCTTTCTAAACCTGTCTCCTCTCTGTCTGCCTTCTGCCTCTCTTTCCTGTGTCATCTTTAGTACAACTATTTTTGTTTGTTCTAAAAGTTTAACATCTAATTTAGTATTGTTTGACATCGTGTGTTCTTGGTTGTGCAGGAAATTGGGGAGTAAAATTCAGAATGTTTACAGATAGGGGTCCCCAAGATAGGTCTTTCTTGTGGCCCCCAAAGCGTTTGAAATGAGCCCGCCCCCAGGTCTGGCCATGCTGCAGATGCCAGGTGGCCAGGTGGCTTTGACCCTGGTGTGTGACGGAGCCCAAGGGGTGTTTATGAAAGCCACTGTCAGACCCTAGAAGGTGGGGGGCTGCACGCACTCCTGTGGGGACTGCACCCCATTGCTGACCTGTGGGTCGTGGTGTCTCCAAAACTGTCTACAGCCTTACTTCCTGTGTGATGGGACCTCTCCGATAACGGGGACACCCCCCCTCTAAACTAATGTGGGACAGAACGGAGGTCTTGGCCTTTGGTCGGCTCCTCTGCTGGAGGCCTCGCGCCCTGGGACCCACCCAGACCCGGGCGCAGGGCCATGGCCTTGGCTGTCCTCCTTTGCATCTTGGCCCTTTGGTCCTCATGTCCACAGGCCCTCTTCTTCCACCTGAGTGCGCGCTGCTTCTCGTGAGCTCACCCCTCCTCTCTCTGAGGTATAGAAGCGCCATTTTCAGGGATCCTTCACTCCCCACAATCCTTCCTGCCAGAGAATTGAGTGCTAACTCCCCACTCCCCCAGGGGCTTCTATGCGCTGTTCCTCCAGCACTTACCATCCTCGTCTTCACTACCCACCCTCCCCAACTGAAAACAAGCATTGGCATAGCCAATAGGTCTGGACTAAGCAGTCAGGGCGATGGTTACATTTATGCAAGCATAGGGCTCATAAATGAGAAACAAGAAAATGTCATCACATGAACGTGCGCGCCCTTTGAGTGCTATAAAAACAAATCCCCATTGAGCCTTTTTTACTAGTGATGTTTTAAAAACATAAGTATTTTCTGTTATGTGTATTTTATTATTTGTGACAGAGACAAGTATGCTATAAAAACAAATCCCCATTGAGCCTTCTTTACTAGTGATGTTTTAAAAACATAAGTATTTTCTGTTCTGTGTATTTTATTATTTGTGAAGGAGACAAGTATGCTATAAAAACAAATCCCCATTGAGCCTTCTTTACTAGTGATGTTTTAAAAACATAAGTATTTTCTGTTCTGTGTATTTTATTATTTGTGAAGGAGACATGTATGCAATAAAAGCACATCCCAATTGATCCTTCTTTACTAGTGATCTTTTATAAACATAAGTATTTTCTGTTCTGTGTATTTTATTATTTGTGAAGGAGACAAGTAATAAGCCACCACCTAACCAGGCGACCAGATCGCAGGCAGCTGCAATATTACAATGTCACCCAAACACTTTGGTATTTAAAAGAAATACTACAAGTGCACCGGGGAAAGCACTATCATGGGACGCAGAATTTGGAGAAGAAACAAATGATATAATATTGTGAATAAAATTAACAAAGGCACTCTGTAGGCTGAAGTCGTAATTAAACAAAAGTGCACTGTGAATTTTTATAAGCTGCTTAACTGAAACGACTAGCATGATTCGTTAACTGATGCATGTGAACGTGGGGCTACTTCTTTTCTTTTCTTTTTTTTGCATTGATAGTTTGTGTTTCTAGGTTTAATACAGATGCACTGAATATATTGTTCATCTCCGCCCCAGGATATGTTCAAAACGTGTCCCCTAAATTGCAGCCTTTCACTTTCGGATGCATAATATCGTTTTTTTAAATGCTTGCTGCCCTAATTTCTGACTTTTTTTCTTAATAATAAGACAAATAGGTTGCCCTTCGTGGTATTAGAGAAATCTATTGTCTTTAACGTGGTCGTATATTTTTCTTTGCATAACAACTAATCTGCACTCTTTTTGTTATGTTATGTTATGTTATTTGGTATTTATTTAGCGCATTAACACCTACAGGTCTCTAAGCGCTTTCAGAGAGGTTTCAACCTAGTCGGGGAGTGGATTATATCCAGGCTTCTGTAAAAAGGACTGTTTTTAATCTTTTCCTAAATGGAAAGTGATCGTGTTCCTTCCGAAGGCTCTCCGGCAAGTTGTGCTC